>NC_142668.1:3860416-4175000 GCF_026168435.1 Sesamum indicum
AGTTTTTGCTGAATCCGAAAATCAAGTCACCAAAGCATGAACTATAAAACAAAAAAAATAATAAAAAAACATTGAGGAGCAAGTGAAAAAAAGAATCATACCTACTTGAGTACTTCTTTTTTCTCTTTCGCTTCTTGTGGACTTAAAGATCCTATTAACACAAAAAATCACATATACAAATTACAGTGGCATTCAACAAAATCTGATGTGAACAACGCCGCCATGAATTGAGATAGAGAGAGAAAACCCTTTGGTTTTGTTAGGGTTTCCGAATCAGCAACTACTTCTATCGTATCTTCGTCTCTGCAATCCTAGGTCCCGCCGTCGAGGATGAGGCGAATCCTACTAGCCCAGGAGCTTTTTTCTGGCTATAAGCAACAACGCCTTCCACTGAGATGTGCACTGAAGGTGGATTTACAAAAGGCATACGATACAGTAGAATGGGACTTCTTACTGGTTGTGTTGCATCTGTTTAGATTTCCAGGGGTCTTTATCAGTTGGATAGACGAGTATGTCACCACGCCTGGTTATTCAGTCTATCTCAGTAGCACAGCACAAGGCTACTTCAGCGGGGCACAAGGATTGCACCAAGGAGACCCTATGTCCTCTTATTTATTTGCGCTTGCTATAGAGATGCTACAGATGATTGTACAACAACTTATCGGTCAGGATGGCGGGTTCTCGTTTCATGGGAAGTGTGAGGTGATGGGCCTATTTCAACTTTGCTTTATTGATGACCTTATTCTCTTTCGTAAGGCCGATGAATCGTCTATCTTGTTGTTTAAAAAAGATCTGGATAGGTTTACAATGCTTTTCAGATTATGTGTCAACCGACAGAAGAGACACATTATTATCTCCAAGGCAGCACAAGAACTCCGTGACAGGTTACTTTCCCTCCTATCATTCCAAGAGAGAGAGCTACCTCTTCTTTACCTCAGCCTCCCCCTTATTTCCTCTCGTATCATGATTAGGGACTGCACTTCACTCTTAGAAAAAATTGATAACCGAATTCGAGGATGGGAAGGAATTCGGTTAATATTTTCTAGTAGGCTGCAACTTATCAAATCTATATTGATGTCGTTTCACACTTATTGGGCAGTGAAATTTATCTTACCAAATACGGTGATTCATGAGATCGAGAAATGCTTGCGTACCTTTCTTTGGAAGGGTACCATAGGAACGGGCTATCCGAAGGTTTCTTGGACACTTATGTGTAGCCAGTGGAGGAGGGGGGCCTCGGCCTTAGGGATACTATAGCTCTAAATCGAGCTCTCATATGCAAGCATTTATGGAAGATTATTGTGCTACAGTAGGACTCCATCTGGTTTGATTGGTTATTCCATACTCGGCTTGGAGCTTACACTATCTGGACAGTCAGGGACAGAAGGGGACCGTGGGGGTGGCGGAAGATTCTTGCTCTCCGGCCATGGCTATTACCTTATATCGACTTTCAAGTTGGTAATGGGGATTTATTTTCCCTTTGGCAGGACTCTTGGCATCAATTGGGGCCATTGATTCATCACTTTCCTGCTAGCCCGACCGTTACGAATATTCCCCCGACTACACACCTACACTAGGTCATTGCGAATAGGGAATGGAGCTGGCCGCCACTCACTAATAAATTCGTGGTGATCATTCACCTTCTGCTTGTCATCCATGGTGGGGAGGATCGTATTATTTGGCGCTTGAATGGCGGTATTTTTACAAACGACAGCGTACTACCTCTTTTGTTCTCAAGGACCCAAGGTAGGCTGGATTTCACTATTCTTAGGTCCTTTCAAGATTTTCCGCAACCAATTTATCTTATGACTTGCCATTTCGGGGAAGTTATCTACTCTTGATAAATCTTGGCTGCACCACACCGGTGGGGCATGTGTCCCTTGCGAAGACGGGATATTTGAGACACATGAGCACTTATTTTTTTAGTATCATTATGTTCGTCAGTGCATTGTAGATATTCAGAGGACGATATGGGTCTGATAGCCTATTCGATTGTGGAATATTGACGTAGAGTGGATGTCGCTTAAATAGAGGGGGAAGCATGTCATCAACGCCTCATACCGCGTATTGTTGGAGGTGTTAGTGTATCACTTGTGGAAAGAACGGAATCAACGGATCTTTCAGCATCTAGCCATACATATGACATACTTGCTAGGATTGTAGTGGAGGAGAATAGAGATGTCATACTTAGTCATACCCTCCCCTTAGTAGTAAGTACATGTGTTGTTTACCGACTTTGGAGGATACCTTGGTTTGACGGGGCCTCGACTGCTTGAACTGTATTGTTGTATTTCTCCTTTTATCTATTTATGCAATTTACTTTTACCTGAAAAAAAATATCACATATACATGAACTATAAAACAAAATAAGATAATAAAAAGACCATTAACCTAATTAAGTACTAGTTTTTTTTTCTTTTTTTCACTTTTTGTAGACTTGAAGATGCTATTAGCACATATAAAAGTAACATATATAAGAACTATAGATAAAATAATATATATCTGTAAGCAAATTATATTAATTAAAAAATTAAATACTACGTAATGGGTATTTTGAAAAAATTCTAAATTAAAAATAATAATAATAATAATATATAACAATATATATATATATACATTTGGCGTCGTCGCTTATAATTTTAGGGCCCTGCTTACCTAAACTGGGGTACATCATTGAATGATTTTGTCAGCCATTAATATCTCAATTAGTATCATATAATATATGTTAAATTTCTTGAAGTTCAGCTGTTTCAGCTTACCAAAAGCAGCTGCTGATGAACAGAATAGAAGAGAAGGAAAGGAAGAAACTCCACTCACGTTTTCAGTCTCGTGTTTTAGTTTAATAGCACGCTTCTTTAAGTTGTATTGTATCTCCCATAGTCGTGCTATTTCTTGGCTATTTCATATCTCGCTTTAGCACTTCTTTTAGTAAGAAATGCGAGTTAGTTGGGGTAGTTGAGTTTCACTATTTATAAAACAAGGTGTAGCCTTCTTCTTCATCAGAACGTTAGAAACCAATTTTGAAAACTAGAAGCTCTGTTGCAAATATTCTTCATTCCTTCTTCTCTCATTTATGCAAATTCTTGAATTAATACTTAATGATTCCACTGTGCACAATTACACATGGTATCAGAGCCATCAATTGATGGTCTCTGATATCTTTTGTCAAAGGAAGTCATCAACTGATAGTTCTTGATAATCAAGAAGTTCATCTACTCCAAGAATGGCTGAAGATCCAGAAATCTTGAAGCTGCAACCTGGAGACAATTCAGCGATAAGCCTGGTGACCACACTATTTGATGGAATGAATTTTCTTTCATGGAGCCGTTCTATAAAGCTAGCACTCACAGCAAAAATGAAACTCTCCTTCATCAATGGAGAAAATAAAAAACCAGAGAAGAATGCCAAGGAATTTGAACAATGGATAAGGACGGATTCTATGGTGGCTTCATGGATACTAAATTCCATCAAGAGAAAGATAGCAGATTGTTTTATGTACACAAACACATCAAGAGCACTATGGAAAGAATTGAAGAATAGATATGGCCAAAGTAATGGGCCAATGGAATACCAACTCAAGAAGGAATTAGGTGCTACCACTCAAGGGACGATGTCTTTATCAGCATACTTCTCCAAACTCATGAGATTGTGGGATGAACTGGCTTGTATCACTCCCACACCCAGTTGTACCTGTGGAAACTGCACCTGTGGAACTTCAAAGGAGTCTGCAAAATTAAAGAAAACGACCAACTCATTCAATTTCTCATGGGATTAAATGAAGTTTATGACAATGTAAGGAGCCAAGTTCTTGTAATGGAACCAAGGCCAGACATCAACAAAGCATACTCCATGGTGCTCAATGTTGAAAAGCAGAGGGAAGTGAACTTTGGACAACCACAAACGGCCCCTAACATGGCTATGCAAGTCTTTAAGAAACAAGACAATCCAAGAAGTTTCCAGAGAGGAAAGAATTTTGTGGACAAAAGAAATCATTGATTTGCAAGCACTGTGGGAAGATTGGACATCAAAAGGAAGTGTGTTTTGAAATCATTGGATATCCAGACTGGTACAAACCTGTTTAAGAACAAAAGAAAAACAATCAATTGATTCCTAACAAATCTGCAGTGGCCATGAACACTGACAATGAGAAAGCAAACAACACTGTTGATGAAAGAACCATGTAAAATTTGATAAGGTCAGAGTTTCATAAACTCTTTGAGGAATTAAAATCACAAGGATCTGGAGGTATACATGCTGACAGGTATGAATTTTCAGGTAAAAGTCTTGAACACAGTCTCTTGAATTTCAAAAAATCTAATTCTTGGATTGTTGATAGTGGTGCAACAACACACATGTGTAATAATCATTCTCTGTTTGACCTTATTAAACAACATACTCAGAACACCTATATACATCTTGCAGATGGTAGCAACATTTAATCAAACATTTTGGTAATATTAGACTCTCAGAAAAACTCTTGTTGGAAGACACTTTACATGTGCCTGATTTGAAATTTAATCTCTTAACAGTGAGTAAATTATGTAATCATTCTTCTGTGAGATTCAATTTTTCTAAATCCCACTGTGTTATGCAGGACCTCAAGACTAGAGAGATCATTGGGATAGGATGCTTAGTAGGAAATCTCTATGTCATCAAGACTGAATCCTTTGACAAAAGATTCATAGAAGATGTACTTACAAACTTCAGAAATACTGGTTTTATAGCTGCTAAAGTAGAAGAAGACATATGGCATAAGAGATTAGGACACCTATCACATGATGTTTTGATCAACATAGGTTTAATTGATAAAAATACAAACAGAAATTCTGCCTGTGAAGTGTGTCCTCAAGCTAAGCAGCAAAGATTACCCTTTTCTATTAGTAATTCATATTCCACTTCATGCTTTGATCTTACACATGCTGATTTGTGGGGGCCTTATAATGAATATTCCCTTTTTAATTGTATGTATATGTTGACCATTTTTTATGATCATAGTAGATGTACATGGACTTTCTTGATGCAACCGAAATCACAGACTTAAAACTTGCTAAAGGATTTTCATAAGATGATATGGACTCAATTTGACAAGAAAATTAAAATGATAAGGACTGACAATGGTCTGGAATTTCTAAATGAACAATGCCAAAAATTCTTTAAAAGAAGAAGGAATAATTCATCAAACTACATGTACATATACACCCCAACAAAATGGCATTGTTGAAAGAAAACACAAACACTTATTAGAAGTTGCTAGATCCCTTTTGTTTCAAGCTAATCTACCTAGAATGTTCTGGTCAGAAACTATATTAACCTCCACTTATATTATAAATAGGATTCCCACACCTGTACTTAAGTGGAAAACACCCTATGAGATTTTAATGAAAAAGTCTGTTGATTATTCAATCTTTAGAACCTTTGGTTGCTTATGCTTTGCCACCAACACTTTACCTCACAAATCCAAATTTGACAGTAGAGCTGTTAAATGCATTTTCTTAGGATATGCTAATAATCAAAAGGGTTACAGAGTATATGATATTGATAAGAAAATCATCTCACATCTAGAGATGTTGTTTTTAAAGAAAACATTTTTCCTTATATTAATGAGTATACTGACCCTATTAATTCTGATACTCAGACCTATAAGCAACCTATTAATAGTATTATAGAGGATGAAGATGATCAAGATACCCTTTCACAACCTAATCCTGAGACTATAGAAGAAACTCCAGTTATTGATCAACAAGAACATGAGCAAATGTCAGATGACATGAATCTGAGGAGATCTAGAAGACAAAATGTAAGACCTACAAAGTTCCAAGACTATGTTTGTGTCTGTAAGAAAGAAGACAATGACATTCTTACTGTTAAACTTCAGAACAACATGAATACATACATAAACACTGTTAGTGACCTACCTGTTGAACCTAGTAATTACAGTGAAGCAATGAATGATAAGGAATGGATAGAAGCCATGAAATCATAGATAAAAACCCTGGAGGATAATGACACTTGGGATATTACTGAACTCCCTACAAGCAAGAAGGCTATAGGCAGTAAATGGATATACAAATTAAAGTTAAAACCTGATGGTAGCATGGATAGGTGTAAAGCAAGACTAGTTGCTAAGGGTTATAACCAAATTGAAGGGATTGATTATAATGACAGTTTCTCTCCTGTTGCAAAAGCTGTGACTATTAGAAACTTTCTTGATATTGTTTGTAAACAAAACTGGTTTTTACATCAATTGGATATTAATAATGCATTCTTACATGGTTTTATTGAAGAAGAGATTTATATGAAACCTCCTGAAGGATATGATGTCCCTACTGGACATGTCTGTAAGCTTAAAAGATCCCTATATGGCCATAAGCAAGCCTCTAGACAATAGAACTTAGAATTTACAAAACAACTGGAAAAGATTGGCTTCACTCAAAATAAGGTTGATCATTGCTTATTTACTATTCTCACTGATGCTGGTTTCTTTTGTCATCTTGTCTATGTTGATAATGTATTGATTGCAGGTCCTTGTGAACATACCATAGCTGTTTTAAGACCAAATTACATAACCTTTTCACTATAAAGAATCTGGGAAAAGCCAGATTTTTCCTTGGTTTAGAAATTAGCAGGTCTAATGAAGGAATGATCATCTCTCAAAGCAAGTATGTAAGGGACATCATAGCAGATACATGCCTCACATAATGCAAAGCTACCAACACCCCCTTACCAGCTGGACTGCAGCTCAAGGCGGCATCAAGACAACAGCTTAACATCCCTGAACAATACAGAAGGTTGTTGGGTAGACTTCTGTATCTTGGCTTCACAAGGCCAGATATCTGCCATGCCACACAACAGTTGAGCCAGTTTATGCAATTTCCTTGCCAAGATCACTGGGATGCTGCATTACACTTAGTAAAATATTTTAAAGGAACACTATACAGAGGCCTACATTTCAACTCTGACAGTGATTTCACCTTGGAGGCATAATGTGATGCTGATTGGGCAAATTGCAAAGAGACAAGAAAATCTCTTACAGGTTACTGCATATTTTTAGGGGGAAGCCTGATATCTTGGAAGACTGAGAAGCGAACAACCGTTTCATGGTCTACAGCAGAAGCAGAGTATAGGAGCATGGCATCAACCACATGTGAACTCATATGGATTCATAGCTTGCTTACAGATTTAAAGATTGATGTGCAGACTCCCATACCCTTTTATTGTGATAACCAGGCAGCTTTATATATCACAACTAATCCGGTCATCCATGAAAGAACCAAACACATCGAAATTGATTGTCATCTAGTACGGGATAGGTACAAAGAATGTTTTATTGCACCAAAACACATTGCATCAAAGGAACAACCTACAGATCTTTTTACTAAGGTTTTGACAAGACCAAAGTTCATGTATTTGGTGTCCAAGTTGAACCTTCTGAATGTCTTGACAAGTTCAGCTTGAGGAGGGAGTGTTAAATTTCTTGAAGTTCAGCTGCTTCAGCTTACCAAATGCAGCTGCTGATGAACAGAACAGAAGAGAAGGAAAGGAAGAAACTCCAGTCACGTTTTCAGTCTCGTGTTTTAGTTTAATAGCACGCTTCTTTAAGTTGTATTATATCTCCCATAGTCATGCTATTTCTTGGCTATTTCATATCTTGCTTTAGCACTTCTTTTAGTAAGAAATGCGAGTTAGTTGGGGTAGTTGAGTTTCACTGTTTATAAAAGAAGGTGTAGCCTTCTTCTTCATCAGAACGTTAAAAACCAATTCTGAAAACTAGAAGCTCTGTTGCAAATATTCTTCATTCCTACTTCTCTCATTTATGCAAATTCTCGAATTAATACTTAATGATTCCGTTGTACACAATTTCACAATATACAGCACAGGATACCCGACAAGTGTAATAAGTCCACGCCACCCTAGTGTGTAGCAATATCAGCACAGGACATCATAGAGCTGTAAATTCTCGTCAACAATCCCCTGCAAATCTCTTACAATGTCAGACCCATTTTTTAAAATATATATCAATAGAATCAAGTTTGAACTCCTTCATGTTCAAACAGAGTTTCTACGTTGTTCAATTTTCTTCCAACAAAGTGACCCGACTCTCTTATTTCTTCGCTCATTCTTCTCTCATTCTTTTTTCCTAAAACCATTGCCACTCTAACACTTTGATCTCTGTTACACTATTTGAATTGCTCTTTAATTCTATTTTTTTTGTTCTACAATATCTCAGATGATACCGCGATGCTGCTGTAAATTATTTCCCAGGTATATTGCTTTATTTTGCTTGTATTCTTGAAGAGAAATTCAAGCCCTCTCTATTGTCATTCTTGAAGGTTGGATTTTGAACTCTGTGGTTGTGATTTTTTCAAACACAACTCTCACCTTGTGAACTACAATTTCAAAGACACTTCCACCGCAATTACAAGTCAAACCCGGATGATGGGGTTATTAAGCTCAAATGAAGCCAATTTTCAAATAGGGAGGGAAGGGTTTCAAGCGGGTTTGGTGTGTGGAATATGAATACGATTTTCCTTACAAGGGAAAGAACAATGCAGAAAAGAGAGTTTGGAAAGTTGTGCAAGCAACCTAAATAGCATTTTGATAGAGGCAACAAACCCTTTTGACAAGGGTGTTTACGGGAATATACCCCATTATTATCGAAAAAGATGCAAGCAATTCCCTTGTAATATCGTAAATGAGCAAGTTACCTACTTATGAAAAAATAAATAACGATTTGCTTCCCTATATTTTTTAAAATCCAATAATTTACCTCCCCATGATTTTTTAAAATGAAGCAATTTATCTCCCCGTATAAGGAGGTAAATTACTTCATTTTAAAAAGTATAGGGGGGTAAAATTGCTATATTTTTTTCATAGGGAGGTAATGTACTCATTTTCAATATCATATGGGGATAAATTATTATTCACCCCATTATCATCACACAAAATGTCATGGTAAGTTTACAATTCAAAATCAAATCAATTGAGTCATATTCAAAGTAAACATAAAACTACCCAATTATCAAACAGATAATTAATAGTTTAATCACACCTCAATTAGTCACATTCTTATCAGTACCAACAAAGTATAGGACACAATATGATTGGACATGTGATTAACTCTATATTAAAAATCGCAAAACCCATTCCAATTCAATTAGATCATAAAATGCGATTTTAATGATTGCTGTATTGGCTCGGATTAAGCTTTTCAAAAAATCGTAGACATTTGTTGCCTGAAAAATTACTTAAAAATTTCCTAACCTACATCACATCGCCTTCCTTCGTTTTGGATCTTCTATACGTAAAGGAGCAAAACATTAGGAAATTGCCACTTGGCCAAAAAAAAGCGAAACAATGATTGCACCACCACTAAAAGTTGGATATGAAAATGTTCTAATAACCAATTACATTAGATAAAGTCGTCTTTACTTTCTTGAACAAAACTTGCTGTTCAAATCAAATTTGAGTGGTCTGAATTAATTATAGAATAAAAGTATAATTTGAAAATTATTAAACGAGAATTGAGTGTTTCATTTAAATCTAGTTAGATTCGATTCGCCCTAGAGTTTTTTCCTCCTTGATCTATATATGTTTTTTGTTTTGTATTCTGAAGTTATGGATTTAAAAAAGGGTGAAATGTATCTTTTGTTGGAAAAATTTTAATTTCGTGTAATGAAATAAACATTTCGAAATATAACAATTGAATTTAAAAATTAAAAACAATTAAAATCATGTTGGAACAAATAACATTAAATAGTTAGAACGCTATTAACGACAAGAAAAATTAATAAAAAATTTACTACGAGAATTGTAATAATTCTCAATTCAATTGTAATCATTAATTTTAATCGAACCGCAGAATTATTGCTTGGCTTGAAGAAAATATACATCCTATATCAATAGTTCACCAGGTACAACGTAATTTCCCTCTAAATAAGACGGTTGCAGTTCTTTCGGACTATACCGAAAAACACCTCAAACAAACACTCAAAAGCTTGTTATCGAAACTAAATTCAAAATTTTGAAATATTGGGAGAGAGGTGGAGAGAGAAGTGTTTCAAGAGAGAACTTCAGAAAGATGCTTGAAGTTGTGTTTTGCAAATGAGAAATGGATAGTATATATGTAGGCATGGTCAAATTCACTACTAATTGCAGCAATAAAAACAACCATAATCCGAATGAAAAAGCCATAAAACGGCCAAAAAAATTTGAAACAGCAGCTTGGTAATAAATCATAATTTCAGGTTTGAAATTTGACATTAAACATCCCAATTAATCTGAAATGTTTGATTTCCATTTCAGGCTTTAAACCTGAAAATCTAAAATTTAAACTCCAAAATAATTTTGAAAATAGAATTTAATGTCCAAAATTAGAACCCTCACTACAATATTTCAAATTTTAACTCGAATGATTTAAGCTGCAAAAATTCTCCTCTTTCCTCAACCTAATATATGGATTTATTATTAAAATTACAACAATCCCCCACAAATCTATAAATTTAAACTCAAATTTCTTTGACTTGCTTTCAGTAATGGTACCTTACGGTTTGAATATCTAAGGTCAGCTATCATCAGGTCAAATGGAATTGTGCCTTGAATTGAGCTTATGAGTGTGACAGCGTCTGCTAGTAACAACAAGTCACCGCCTTTGTATTGATCTATAGGGTTGACACTTAGGTCATGTGTCCTGATCCTATTCATCAATGCTTTTAGAAATAACCTAACTCCTTAGTTGCGGCCAAATAACGACAGTCACTTAATTGGATTTCTCCATGGATAACTGTTAGCATCTCGTCTAAAAGACTTGACCACGTTCAGAGTTAAACTCTTACTATATTTTCACTTGCTGCACCTTCCAAAATTTCAAGAGACAAACTCCAAATACAAAGTATTAGTCTATTTTGGTGTTCTGACACATCCTTACGAATTGCTGATACCATATTGAACCTTTGTGGGATCTCCACTTAGGAGGTTGGGTTGTTGTCGTGGATACATCACTGATGAGTTTTCAGTCCCATCCCCATTCTAGACTAATGTACTTGTGAATCCTTTCATCAAAGTATTAGCCACATTGTCCTTTATTCCCACCAAAGTCAATGCCAATTACTCTGTCTAACACTAATGCCTTTATAAAGTTCAGTATAACTTGGATGTGTAGTTTGGTCTTTTGATTGTATTTACGACTCATCACCTTTGCTATTGTGGTTTGTCTATCACAATATACAACAATAGGTGGAAGATGTTGACTTATAATGGGAAGTTGTGATAAAAACCCAAATAGCCATTTTGGCTTGGTATTAGTCGTATCCAATGCACATAACTCGGCTCAAACGTAGACCGGGTTATCAAAGTCTGCTTTGTAGACTTCCAGGAGACTGTGCCCCCACCTAAAGTAAAAATATATCCTGAACACCCATTACTCCCGGAGTTTTTGGCTATCTAGTTAACATTACTATATCTCTGAAAAACAGCAGGGAGTCTGCCATAATGTATAGCTAGTGACACCGTGCCCTTCACGTACCTTAGTACCCTATCCAAAGCACCTAAAAATGGGTTTGGTCAGGACAACTAGTGTATCTAGCCAGCTTGCAGACACAGAAGGATATATCTGGTCTAGTGCCATTTGCAGATACTTCCAATAATTTGAAAATACCTTAACCGTGCAACCGGAACACTACTTTCATTTTTTAATAAAGCTAAAGAAGAATCATATGGTGTCTTAGCAATTCTACTATTTTGATAACCAAAATTTTCAGTTATCTTCTCCATATAATGAGGCTGAGAAATGGCTATTCCATCAGTTGATCGAGTCAACTTGACGCCAAGAATCACATTGGCCTCACCCATATCCTTCATTTCAAACTTATTTTTCAAGAATGACTTGGTTTTGGTAATTATATCTAGACAAGATCCTATTAACAGAATATAATCTACATACAAGCATAGAATTATTATTTTGTCTCCTTTAACCTTATAGTATATACACTTATCATTCTCATTTATTGTGAAGCCAAACCCAAGAATAGCTTTATCAAACTTTTCATGTCACGGTAAGTCCATATAAAGACTTAACAAGTTTACAAACTTTATGCTCGTTGCCATGAGCTGCAAACCCCTCAGGTTGATCCATGTTCACTTCCTCGAGTTCACCATACCAGAAGGTTGTTTTCACATCTATCTGATGAATCTGGACATTATACACTGAAGCAAGTGCTATGAGCACCTGGGTTGTAGTCAACCAAGCTACCAGAGAATAGGTATCGAAATAGTCTATTCCCTCCTTTTGTTTAAAACCTTTAGCTACCAATCTGGTTCTAAATTTATATATGGTTCCATTAGGTTTCAGTTTCTCTTAAAGATCCACTTACACCGAATACTAGTACACCCGGGAGGGAGATAGACTAGCACCCATGTTCCATTGGAAACAATGGTGTCCATCTCACTTTTGACAGCTTCTTTCCATTGCTTGGCTTTGGAAGAAGCCATAGAATCTTTGAAAATAATTGGATCATCCCCAATATTGTAAGTGACAAAGTCGTTTCCAAAATCCTTAACAACCCTAAATCTCTTACTCCGTCTAGTTTCATCTAACTCCTCATGAGTTTGATTAGTACTACTAGGACTAACCCCTACATTTGTCATCTTTAACACATATTCAGGAATAGATGTGGAGGTAAGTGAATCATCAAGCGAAATATTTAAAGGTATTCATATTTTCATAGGAAATACATCTTCTAGGAAGATGGCATCACAAAATTAGACTATTGTATTGACTTCAATGCCTGAAATTTCTGATTTAATAACCCGAAATCTTAGGACATAACTTGTCTCCACATAGCCCAAGAACACAATATAAACAGTCTTAGGCCCCAATTTCTTTCGTTTGTGTTTTGGGACCAGCACTTTTACTAGGCACCTCCACACTCGAAAGTATTTGAGGTTTGGTTTCCTACCTTTTCACAAATCAAAAGGAGTACACGTATTGTGTTTCAGAGGGATTCTATTTAGAATATGGCAAGCCATATTCGAAGCCTCTCCTTACACATACTTTGGTAACCCGGAGGGTAATGGAGACAAGTAATCATGTCTTTGAATGTTCTATTCTTTCGTTCAGCCACTCCATTAGATGAAGGGGAATATAGAGGAGTCCCTTCATGAATAATGTCAAAAGTTTGAAAATTTCATAGAACTTACTCGACTCATACTGTTCTCCTATATTAGACCTTAGTCGTCTAATTTTCTTACCAGTTTGGATTTCTGCTTCATTTTAAAATAAACTAAATTTATCTAAGACTTCATCCTTATTTTTCATGAGAAACACAAAACAATATCTACTGCAATTATATGTAAAGGTGATAAAATATCATTTGTGGTCCCTGATCAAAACTCCATTAAACTCACAAATATCTGTGTGAACTAAATCAAGTATTTCTAAATCCCTTTCAACTGATTGATAGTGTTTTCTAATTTGTTTAGCTTCTACACAAACTTGGCATTTGTGATTTTGTTCAATATTTTGACTAAGAATTAAATTTAAATTCATCATTCGTTCGATTGAATTAAAATTTAAATGGCCTACATACTATGCCACAAAGTAGAAAATTCCATATTCAGTATAATAGAATCAGAAACATCTTTTTTATTATTTTCAACTCGAACTTTGAACAAGACATCGTCTAAATAACCTTTACCCACAAAAATACAAAATTATTGAATTACAACTTTATTAAATTTAAAAACTAATTCATGAACCCCCCCAACTATTATAGAACCACGAATAATGTTTCTTTTGACAGTGGGTACATGATGAATTCTTTTTAACAACAGAATGCATCCTAAAGGAAAACCTCAAGTCCACGCTTCCTATCTCAAGTACTTTAGCTGTACTGGAGTTCCCCATGTCTATTGTCCTTCCACTGATAGCCTGATACGTCAAAAGAGAGATTTATCAGCACAAATGTGTACATTCGCCCCAGTGCCAATCAACTAATCACATGATTTGTAAATAGTTTGGAGTTCGGGTTGCACAGATACATACCCCCAATTGCTCCTAAGGTACGAGCACCGTTAAAACCTCCCACAACCATGTTAACAGTTATCTACCCAGTCTTGGCCTTCTTATTAGGACAAAGTTTGGCTTAGTGTCCAACCTGCTGACAGTTCCAGCATGGTTTGTTGGCTTTTGCTTTCTTATTTTTGGAGGCCTTACCTTTGTTAATGGCTTTTGAGTTCTAGTTAATCTTGTTCACTTTCTGTTTCCCACCTATTAGATTTGCCCTGGGTTGATGTTCAACTGGCATCTTGTAGGTCTGATTTCTATACTCTTCCTCAATGCTGATAGCAATTATAAGATCAACCAGAGATAATCTCCCTTTCTGATGTTTGAGTGTCATGCCAAAACTTTTCCAAGATTTGGGAAATTTGTCAACTATGGACATGACCAAAAATTTCTCAGGAAGCTTCATCTCAGCATCAGCCAGAGCATGCTCAAGATTGATAATCTCATAAGTCTATTCAGCTACAAACCGATCCTCAACCATTTGATATTGCATGAACTTGCAAACAGAATACTTTTCGAGCCCTTGCTCTTCAATATTATATTTTTTGTCCAACTCATCCCATAAAGATTTAGCATGTAAGAATAGGAACAATAGACATCGAAGAGCGTATTTGACAAGGCTGACAAAATCGCTCCACTGCCTATTTGATCCCTCTCTATCCACTTTACTATCTCAGTAGTCCTGGGATCGATATCTGTAGGTTTAGGTCTGGTCACCTGAATCACTGATAATAGTCCTTTCATCTTTAACCAAATTTTCATTCATCATTACCAGCATTTGAAAAATTGGCCCAAAAACTTGTGTGGCAAATCGATCAAGTCGACCTTGGGTGTGATCGAAATTGCAACAGAAATAGGCTTGCCATCTTTAGTATCTTAGGAAATTGAAAGCAGTGTTCCAAATACCGAGTTTCAAAACAGCATTTTCCAAAATCGTTCCAACAAACAAAAATCTAATTTTTCAAAATCTGTGTATTTTCTTCAAAATTGTTGGAAAAAAATTCAGTTTTGTGGAATGAAATAAATATTTTGAAATATAAAAATCAGATTTAAAAATCAAAAGCAATTAAAGCCACGTTGGAACAAATAACATAAAATAGTTAGAACGGTATTAACGACAAAAAAAATTAAATTAAAAACTTATAATGAGAATTGTATCGTAAAAATTATCAATCCAATTATAATCGTTAATTTTAACCGAATAGCAGAAGTACTACTTTTTTTGAAGAAAATATACGTCCCGTATGAGTAGTGCACCAGGTACAACGTAATTTCTTTCATGATAAGACGGTTGCAGTTCTTTCGATTTTACCACTATATTAAAGAATACATAGAACAAACACTCAAAAGCTCATTACCGAAACTAAGTTCAAAATTTTAAAATATTAGGAGAGGCACCAAGAGAGAACGTGTTTCAGAAGAGAACTTGACAAAGAAGCTTGAAGTTGTGTTTCGCGAATGGGAAATAGATAGCCTATATATAGGCATGGCGAAATCCACTACTAAAACAGAAATAAAAACAACCATAATCCAAATGAAACAACCATAAAACGGCCAAAAAATTTTCAAATAGCAGTTTGGTAATAAACCACAATTTTTTAGGTTTGAAATTTGACATTAAACATCACAATTAATCTTAAATGTTTGATTTCCATTTCATTTTAAACCTGTAAATCTAAAATTTAAACTCCAAAATAATTTGAAAAACAGAATTTAATATCCAAAATTAAAACCCTTGCTGCAACATTTCAAATTTTGACTCAAATGATTTAAGCTGCAAAATTTCTCCACTTTCCTCAACCTATTCTATGGATTTCATGTAAGTTTTATTATTAAAATCACAAGAAGATTTTCCTATGTTATTAAAAAAAACGTTTAATACAATTTATCTTTTCTTGTATTGTAAATAAATAAATTATTTCTTTATAAAAACATAAAAATAATTTAACCCTTGTATTTTTCGAAATGAAGCTATTTACTTCAATAAAGCAATTTATATCTCTGTCTAAGGAGGTAAATAGCTTCATTTGGAAAAAATACAAGAGAGTAAATTGCTATGTTTTTAAAAACACAAGGAGGTAAACTGCTATTTTTTTTCATAGGAGTATAATTTATTCATTTTTAATATTAAAAAGCGATTGCTTGCATTGTTTCCATTCAAAAAATGCAAAAGAGTTCCTATGGAAAATGGACATACAAAAAATCTCCTCATCGCTTAAAAGAAAAAAGCAAAAAACTCCCCTGATGCGTTTGGTGCATTCAAATGCCATTCTTTTTCCTAATTTTTTAATTATAAAATGAAATTTTATTTTTGCTTTAGAACTGTTATATCTAATTTCATTTAAATGAATGGTTCATATCTCTATAAGATTGTTTATAACATATATTCTAAAGATCATAATATATATCATTAAAATTTTATATATTTATTTATATATATACAGTATATTATAGAGAGAGAGAGACAGAGAAAGAGGAGAGGAGGAGACCACAGGTGGCACCGGTGGGTGACAATGGGCTTGGGGGAGGGTTGCGTGCGTGCTGTGGGAAAAGGGTTGAGGCGGCGAGCTGGGGAGTGGGGTGGTGGTAGCGAATTGGGGGGAGGGTTGCTGCGTGGCTGGCGGTGTGGAGGGTTTGCAGCGATAACAGGCAAGCGGGGAGGGGAAGGATTGCAACGACGGGTGGGGGCTGGGGGCGGGTTCTGGCGCGGTCAAATATATATCATATTATGTATGTATGTTTTTTATATAAAATAGAAAAAATGATAAATTTGAGTAGAGGGAGGTAGATAGCTCTTTGAAGAAAAGTTGTAATATCATTTTTTGGTGTCCTCTCTCCTTGAACTCCGTTCCCTTATATATGGAATCCCTTGTAGCCGTGGAAGGTTTCATCCTTCTCTCCACTTGTTGTGAGCCAGCCCTCAACTGTCTCACTTGAAGCGTGTCATGGATCACCACTGCTTTTCTTTGCCCCTCTTTCTCCCTTGTAATCTAACCACCCTTCTGCAACATAAACTCACCAATCCTGCTAAATGCATTCACTCCTCATTCACACAACCTCCATCTTCACATCCCAACCCTGAATTTATGGAGCGCACTGATCCAGTTAAAAGCTTCTTTCATAAAACCAACCACCTTGAGTTTACGGAGGAAGAAGAAAACCAAAATGACCTCCCATCCATGGGAACCAACTTCCCTATTATCCCAAAAATCCTGAGTGACAAACTTTTAAACAATAATCTTGTCAAGACCACCCTCACTAAATCATGGAATATCCCTCCAAAACCCCTTACCAATGTGATTGAGCAGAATACTGTGGTATTTCTTCTTAAAGATGAAAATGATCGCAAGTGTATCTAGGGGGAACGCCCATGGTCTTTCCTCGGTAACCTCATCGTCTCCAAACCATGGTATCCCCACGAAGCCCTCGATGAAGTTGATCTCTCCACATTCCATATTTTGATCCAAGCAACAAGTCTACCTGTGATGCTTGTTAACAAAGCATCAGCAAAACTTATTGAGATTGATCTTGGGTCTTAAAGCCACAAATGGAGGAAATCACTCTGAATCATAATCGAAATTGACGCGGTAGACCAATTGAAGGACCATATTATCTTCAAAGGCAGATAAAATAGAAATATTGTCTTGGACATAAGTATGAACGTTTAGGAGACTTTTTTCATGTGTGTGTTACATTGGTCACAAAATCTCCTCTTGGCCAACAAAACCACCCCCATTGGAAATTTCCACCCAATCCTTCAAATTCGATCCTTGATTGAAAGCAGAAAATAATGCTATACCCAATCCTTTCATCCTGAAATACAAAGCCGAACAAACAACCATTACCAAGGAACAAAACTCCGACAAAACCAACGCCTTGGAACTTGTAGAAATTCATACTCAAAGCAAGAAAGACAAGAGCAAGCAATTGGGAGAAAAAACTGTTCTCCATTTATGTGAAAATATCTCAACAAGTCTGTTGGATACAAGGAAGAAGACGATGCTTACATAATATATATACACTGGACATGTCAACCAACCACCAATAACAAAATAACAAACTAATGGCACGTGTAACCACTTGCCAAATGAAAATGCGAATAAATGATGCAGCATCCGCATAAGCAATTTAAACAACAGTACAAAAGAAACGCATTGAAGTAATGCGACTTTCTTCAGCCTTTGTCCAGAAACCCGATGTCTTCTTCCTCAATATCAAGCTGCTGCCCCTGTTTCTCCAAATGCACACTCTGCTGCTGCTGTAACTCAGAATGCTGAGGATGATAAACTCCAATAGCCTCCCCACAAGTGGGACTGGGACCAAACGAGCCAAACCCAACTTGGAAGTGATGGATAAAAATGGTTTCAGTGGTATAGACTTAGTAAAAACATCGATCAGTTGCTGAAAACCAGGAATGAAAGAAGGGGAAATAAACCCGTCTTTATAAGCATCTCTGACAAGATGACAATCTAACTCAATGTGTTTCGTCCGCTCATGGAATACCGAATTTGCCAAGATGTGCAAGACAGCTTTATTATCACAAAAAAAGTCAATCGAAAGCGTAACAGGAATATTGAAATAAGATAATATGTAAGAGACCCAGCGAAGCTCACAAACAGTTGATGCCAAGCTTCTATACTCAAATTCTGCAGTCGACCGAGAAACAGTTGATTGTTTCTTGGTCTTCCAAGACACCAATGCATCACCCAAGAAGATGCAATAACCCGTGAGAGAGCGTCTAGAATCCAAACACGAGGCCAAATCTGCATCACAAAACGCACGAAGATTAAAAGTATTTGAATTGGGAAAATAAAGACCTTTCGATGGACTTCCTTTCAAATATCGCACCACATGTAAAGCTGCTTTCCAGTGAGAATCAGGGGGATGATTGAGGTACTGACTGAGCTGTTGTACAGGATATGAAATGTCCGGTCGTGAGAAACCCAAATAAAGCAATCTGCCAACAAGTCTCCTATATGAATCAAGGCGAGAGAAGGGAGAACCAGAGCCTGCAGCCAACTTCAAACCAGCAGGAAAAGGGCTCGATGCATGCTTTGCCTTAAGCAAACCAGTGTCCTTCACAATGTCTAAAATGTACTTAGTCTGGGCAATGTATAGACCTGAAGATCCTCGTGCTATTTCGAGGCCAAGAAAATATCTCGCATCTCCCAAGTCCTTAATAGTGAACAACTGATGGAGGTATTGCTTCACTTGAGCAATGTCATCAAGAGATGGTCCTGTGATTAAAATGTCATCCACGTATACAAGCAACGCCATCAGTCCGGAAGAAGATTGCTTCACAAACAAACAGTGGTCATGAACGGATTAAGTGAAGCCATAAGTGGTAAGCTTCAAAGTGAACTCAGCATTCAATTGCTGTGAAGCCTGCTTTAAGCCGTATAACGAACGCTGCAACTTACATACCATATTAGATGGTACCTCATAGCCTTCAGGGGGCAGCATATAGATGTCCTCCTCAAGATACGCGTGAAGAAACGCATTGTTGATGTCAAGCTGCTGGATGGGCCAAGCATGAGCAGCAGCAATGGCGAGAAAAATGCGTACTGTCACAAACTTCGCAACAGGTGAGAAGCTGTCTGTGTAGTCAATCCCCTCGATTTGATTGAACTCCTTTGCCACCAAACGCGCCTTATACCTCTCCATAGTCCCATCTGCTCTAAGCTTGGTCTTAAAGACCCATTTGCAGCCTATAGCATGTTTACCAGGCGGCAAAACAGAAAGTCTCCAAGTGTTGTTTGATTCTAAGGCCTGTAGTTCTACATGCATGGCGTCTCTCCACTCCTTATACCGCACGGCCTCTGAAAAGGAAGTGGGCTCCTGCAACACAAATAGAGAAGCTACAAAAGACACATATGTGGAGTCATGAGTATGCAGGACCTGAGGATGATGAGCAGAACAAACGAAATCGTTCAACCAAGTAGGGGGGTGAGAGACTCTAGTTGAACGCCTAAGAGGTTTTGTAGGAGTAAGAACATGTTCAGGAACGGAGGGAGTTGATTTAGGTGATGAATGCAATGTATAAGTATCCTGTTGGGTAGATGAAGGACTGTCTGTATAAGGAGACACAATAGGAAGTGACAAGATGCAAGTTGCTGCTGAGAAACAGAGTCGGAGTAAGGAAAGATATGTTCATAAAAATGAATGTCTCTTGACACTATGACTCGATTGTTGTCTATATCAAAGCGTTTGTAACCCTTCTGAGTTGCAGGGTAGCCTAAAAGTACACATTTACTGGCTCTCGAATGAAATTTGGATTTTTGGGGATCAACATTTGTTGCAAAGCACAAACTCCCAAAAGTGCGAATGTGATGATAAGTAGGAGGTTTTCCAGTGAGTTTTTCAAAGGGAGTTTTCCACTGAAGAAGCTTTGAAGGTGTCCTATTTATCAAGTACGTAGCAGTGAGAATGGAATCAGCCCAGAATTTTAAGGGCATTGAGGCTTGGAAAAGCAAGGCTCTCGCTACAGCTAAAAGTTGCCTGTGCTTACGCTCAATTCTCCCATTTTGTTGGGGAGTGTAAGTACAGGAGGTTTGATGTAAGATGCCCATGTCATTACACAGTGTTTGACATTCTTTATTCAAGAATTCTGAGCCATTATCGGACCTAAGCACCTTAATATCTTTTGAGTATTGTATTTTGATCATGCAAACAAAGGAACGGATAACAGAGGGTACTTGTGATTTATGTTTTAGGAGATATGTCCAAAGAGAACGAGAGCGATCATCTAAAACAGTAAGTATATAACTACAATTTGAAATGGTATAAGTGGAGTATGGCCCCCAAACATCTAAATGAACCAAGTCGAAAGGGGCCACAAATTGAGATAAGCTTGAAGGGAAAGTGACACGGACTTGTTTAGCTCTATGACACGTCTCACAAGGCATAATAGATTTCTCAACAGCATCACAAAGGAAAGGAATGTGCTTCATTACTAATAGAGGAATATGTCCCAACCTGTGATGCTAGGTTTGGGTGTTACAGTGTGTATCAGCAGTATTACAAAACATAGAGGTAGAAGAAGAGCTTATGTGAGGCAACTGTCTAACTATGTAAAGATTTCTGAAGATGTGTCGTTGAATGATAATGGTTTTACTAGTTTGGTCCTGCAAGAAACAAGCAGAGTCAGTGAATTTGAAAATGAAGGAAGTATTATGGCAAAGTTGGCTAACAGATAAGAGATTCACAGAGAAGGAAGGCAGGTACAGAACATCAGTTAAGGTGATATGCTCGTTTAATTGAACTGTACCAACACAAGTAGCAGTTTTATAGCTACCATCAGGTAGATGAATGTGTTTGGGTTGAGATGGAGGTGCAAAAGATTGAAACAAACGAAGGTTAGTACATATGTGATTTGTAGCTCCACTATCCATTATCCAACAGTCCATATCAATCTCAGAGGGCTTAGAAATATTACCTGCAAATTCAACATCATCACTGCAGATAAAGTTGGAATAGGTGGTGATAGGGTCATTAGTGGTGTTGTTCTTCTGCATTAGTTTGATTAGATCGGCCATTAAATCCATCATCTGTCTACTATCACTGAATTCTGCAAAGTTGGGCCTCTCACTTGTTGCTGCAGCTGCAAAAGGTTTTCCACCTAGAACTTTCTTCTTCTTGTCATTCATGGTCTTGTACCAATCTGGTACCCCATGAACCTGAAAACATGTATCCAACGTATGCCCTGTCTTATGTCAATGTGTGCAAGACAAATTCCTCCTATCCACATACGGCCTTCTCTTGTTTTGAAACCTTTCACCACTGTCTCTCTTGCTATCCTTCGATGCAAACTGAAAGGCTACATGCTGAGGAACTGTAGTCACTTCAGTTTGCACCTGCCTCTGCTTCTCAACCGTGAACAACATGGAAAAGGCTCTGTCTAAGTCAGGTAGAGGCTCCTGCATCAGTAACTGGCTTCTCTCATTATCAAAAACCTCGTGTAATCCCATAAGGAACTGCATCAACTGAATATTTTCATTTCGTTCCTCAATCGCCCTGTTTATCCCACATGTACAACAGCCACGGGTGCACCTCAGATTAGGTGCCAAAGTAGATAGTTCGTTCCAATACTTCTTCAATTTTATCACGTACGCCGTAAGGGACAAATCATGTTGTGAAATAGAGGAGATTTCACGTTGTATCCGATAGATCATCGGGCCATTGCTCCTACCGTATCAACTTTGTATTTCTAGCCAGAGATCTCTCGATGAATTAACGTACATAAAAGACTCAACAATCTCTTTGGAAATGGAATTCCATATCCATGAAGTAACCATAAGGTCTACACGACGCCAATGCTCAAAATCTACTGACCCTGCTTCCAGTCTTGAAAACGTGCCATTAATGAAGCCAAGCTTCATTTTTGTTCCCAAAGCAACATAGATAGATCGACTCCAAGGGAGAAAATTCGTACCATCCAACGAAGACGTAGCCAACGTCAAACTAGAATTTTTCGATGGATGAATATAGAGAGCTTCACGCTCTAGCTGTTCAGCCGCAGCTCTACTCGAACTGAAATCCGCCATATTTCATCAACACAACGCTGTATGTTCAATATGTAACCCAGAGACCTTCATATAGAAGGCTCTGATACCATGTAGAAATTCATACTCAAAGCAAGAAAGACAAGAGCAAGCAATTGGGAGAAAAAACTGTTCTCCATTTTTGTGAAAATATCTCAGCAAGTCTGTTTGATACAAGGAAGAAGACGATGCTTACATAATATATATACACTGGACATGTCAACCAACTACCACTAACAGAATAACAAACTAATGGCACGTGTAACCACTTGGCCAAATGAAAATGCGAATAAATGACGCAGCATCCGCGTAAGCAATTTAAACAATAGTACAAAAGAAACGCATTTAAGTATTGCGACTTTCTTCAGCCTTTGTCCAGAAACCCGATGTCTTCTTCCTCAATATCAAGCTGCTGCCCCTGTTTCTCCAAATGCACACTCTGCTGCTGCTGTAACTCAGAATGCTGAGGATGATGAACTCCAATAGAACTAACCTGGTAAACAAATTTGGCACCAGAAGCCATGGCGATAGAACCTAACCCTACCCCAAATAGCAAAAATTCTACACAAATCAAAGAGCCTTCTATCTCTTACCAAAAAAAGAAAAGAACTCATTTAATGGGGCTTGACAAACCACACCAACCACTTTGAAAACCTTGCCTCGAGCCCAATAAAATCCCATATACTTGTTGTCCACCAGTTGAAAAAACCCATAAAATTAACCAAGTGTCTAGTGGGCTTGGAAAGAGAAACTGTCCCATCGAACCCAACATAAGCCTGAGCCCACAAGTTAACAGGTCTTGCTCTCCCTCCCCTCAAAACTTGCCCAAGCCTATTGGTCCACCAAAATAAAATGAGACCACCACAAGCCCAATCACTAAACCCCCTCATCAAGAACATACTCCAAAACCACTTGACCTAATCTGCTAGTGAAAAAATAAAATATAAACCCATTTCCCCTCCAAGAACCCACCCAAATTCTCAAACAATCTCAGGCTTTATGTTCTCATCTTTCTCACACAATCCCCCTCCGCTAATATGTGTTCTCCTCCTCCCACTCTCACTAGAAAAAATCCTCAAAAAGCAAAAATTGCAAGAGAACCCTCCATGTTGGTACCCAAATACCCATTCCACCCAAACATACGCACCAAGTGACCAAAACCAACCACCAATGCATGACAAGAGGAAACCTCTCCTTATTGAACTCATTGAAGAACAAACTGTCATACAGAAGAAGAAAAAATTCATACGAATGAAAGAAAGAGCGAGATGCAAATCAAAAATTCTGGGAATTGTTCTTGAGCTCACAGAAGATAAAAATCAAATTTGTTCGTTGTTCCTAAATCTGGTTGACCCAAACTTAAAACTCATCAAAAGGTATCGAGAGCCCAGAGGGGCTATGGGAGTGATCGGACTATGAGAATTATCACGTGGAATTATCATGGGTTAGCTCGGCCTGCAGCAAGGAGAATGCAATGGAAACTACTCCAACCACAAAAACCAAACATCATTTTCCTTTGCAAGATCACAACAACTTGCACTAATAAGCTCTCTCCCTTCTCCTATCTTCTAATTTATGTTCTTCTGCTTTGGTCCTTGCTGTCAATAAGGGCTATGCCTTGCTTGGACTCCCAGTTTGACTGTAAATGTTATGTTTTTGAATCCGTGGATGATTAATGTTTTAATTTTTCTTAACACTGACCTACGACCCTGTCAATTTACTGGTGTTCACTGTCCTACCATCCCCACCCTCAAACCACTACTTTGGCAATGCTTTAATGATATTTGTGTTTCTTTTGAGGGTTCCTGACTTGCCATGGGGGATTTTAATGTAATTTTGGCTTAAAATGAAAAGAAGGGGAGGAACTTTTTACGTCGGCCACTCGGGACGCCCTTGGGGACGAACTGGAATATTGTAACCTCATTAACCTTGGTTTTACTGGAAACTGTTTCATATGGAATAACAAAAGACCTGGCGTTCCTAACATTAAATCTAGATTAGATAGGGGTGTGGCAAATGTTGATTGGTGTCTTCTGTACCCAGAAACTATCATTTTCCATCTTCCGACCATTGCCTCAGATCACTGCCTTTTCCTTCTTGACACTCACCCAAACACTGAAAATAGACCCCCGACATTTTTTCTTCGAGGAAATGTGGTTCCGGGACTACTTTTGTGAGAATCTTTTTGCTAGTGGTTGGTTATCTGATGGTGCAAGAAATCCAATTTACAAGTTACACAATCCACTGAAAAAACTAAGATGTGGACTAAGAACCTGGAATAAGAAGACTTTTGGAAGGTGCCATGACCACATTAAAAACATCAAACGGAATTTGATAGGCTTTCAAGGCTCGGACCAAACAAGTGAGGTCATCGTGACCAAAAATAATCTCCAGTTAGAACTTGATGAACAACTCAAACGCCTAAAGATCAAATGGAGACAGATGGCTAAACAAAGATGGTTGGAGGAGCAGAATGCGAACAAAAGATATTTCCATCTCACTATCTTCCTACAAACCAAACCAAATTTCATCCACTCCATCAAAACAAAACAGGGCCTCATGGTAACAGACTGGGATCTTGTGGGTAAGGAATTTTCGAACTATTTCATATCTATTTTTACTTTTGAATGCTTGTGGTCTGCGATGATGAAAATAATAATCTCTGCCTTACCCCATCGGTTGATGAAATTAAAGACATGGTTTTTAACAATTTTAAAAGTCCAGGACCTGACGGCTTCCCTCCCAATTTTTTCAAGCAGTATAGGCACATCGTTGGCAAAGGAGTTATAGAGGCTGTCACATACATCTTCTCTTCGGGATGAATTCCCCCAGCCATAAACCACACATACATCATACTCATTCCCAAAACACCAATGGTCAACACAGTCGACCAATTCCGTCCCATTAACCTTTGCAACACCATATACAAAGTCATTTCCAAGATCTTAGCAACAAACTCAAACATGTCTTACACAAAATCATCTCCCCATTCCAAATGGATTTTGTCCCAGGAAGGAACATCAATAAAAACTCCATTATCTAACAGGAGATCATGCACTACCTCCACTCAAAGAAAGGAAAGAAAGGGTGTACAACCATCAAGATTGATCTGTCCAAAGCTTATACCTAGCGGAGTGGCCCTTCTTGCTCAAATTACTTGAAGGAATTGGTGTGTGTGAGTGAAGTTCATTTCTTGGATTTCACAATGTGTGTCATCTACCAGTTTCTCCATCCTCATCAACGGAACATCATTGACTATTTCAGACCAACACGAGAAATTATATAGGGAGACATGTTATCAACCTACCTCTTTATTATTTACGTTGAATTCTTGTCTCATTTGTTATTGCAAGAGGAAAATCTAGAGAACCTTAAGGGAGTGAAAGTTTGTCATTCTGCCCCAGCTACATCACATTTATTTTATGATGATGACCTCATTATTTTTCGCAGAGTAGAAGAACCGGATGCCATTACAGTTCGTAGATGTCTGTCAAAATTTGAGGAGTGGTCAAGCCAAGTCACTAACACGCAGAAGTCACTTGTTCACTTCAGATGACATGTCCCGAATAAACAAAAGGAGGCCATTTTGGACATACTTCAAATTCCAGAATGCAACCATAGATCGAAACACCTTGCTTTCCTTATTGCAAACCAGCCAACCGAAATAGTGCTTTCACTGAACTCCTTCGGAATATGACGGACAAACATCCCCTTTGGAAGTCGAGGAATTTATCACGTGTTGTGTAAAGATTTCAAGAAAATATAGCGTAGAGAAGAGTTGAAGCCATAGATTTAAAATTGGAGGCAAAAGTTAAAGAAACTGATTCTCTCTCTTGTATTTCGAATTGACGTTCTGCTGAGTTAAAGCAGAGTTTATATACATATCTTTATCAGAGAATAACTGTCTAAGCGTGCACATGCTTTAAAGATAAAAAAACAGCGATTACATAAGAAGGCATAGAAAAACGTATTCTCACTTAACAGTGCAAATAAGTCGTGAGAGGATAAATGCGATAAGCTAGCCTTTAAACCCTGTTCTTCGTCTTCAAACTAAGCTTCAGGGGTCAGAAGCTAAAAACGAGATTTTCTTCTTTCTTTCTTCAATTGTTACATCCCCTCCTCAAGTTGGACTTGTTAAGACCTTGATAAGTCCTAACTTGGAGACAAGAAACATAAATGCCGGTCCTGGTAGTGACTTAGTAAAAATATCAGCTATTTGTTCTTTAGAAGAAACATGTGCAGGAGCTATGAAACCTTGTTTGTATTTGTCCCGCAGTAGATGACAGTCAATTTCTAGGTGCTTGGTTCTTTCATGGAATACATGATTGGTTGTTATGTGAACTGCAGCTTGGTTATCACAAAGAAAGGGAATGGGAGTAGGAATGTTAAGTTTGAATTCTCCCAAAAGATTATATATCCAAGTTAGTTCACAAGCTGTCGATCCCATGCTTCTATACTCTGCTTCTGCTGTAGAACGTGATACCGTTGTTTGCTTCTTTGTTTTCCAGGACATCAAACTTTCTCCAAAGAAAATACAATAGCTAGTTAGTGATCTTCTAGTGTCCTTACAGGTTGCCCAATCAGCATCGCAGTAAGATTTTAGCTGAAAATTTGCTTCTGCAGGGAAGAATAAACCTCTGTTCACTATGCCTTTCGGGTATTTGACAAGATGGATAGCTGCATCCATGTGTTCCTTGCATGGATGTTGCATAAAATGGCTCAATTGTTGCGTGGAATGACATATATCTGGTCTGCTGAATCCTAAGTAAAGAAGTCTGCCTAATAATCTTCTATATACTTCTGGATCCTCCAGCTGCTGCTCTACATAGGCTGATAAGTTAATACCTAATGGCAGAGGTGCATTTATGGTCTTTGCATCATTCAGTCCAATGTCTGCAATAATATCCTTTGTGTATTTGTCTGTGTGATTGTAAGACCTTCCTTGAATCTAGCAATTTCCATTCCCAGAAAGTATCTTGCTATCCCAAGGTCTTTGATAGTGAACAATTTATCTAAATACGGTTTAATCTTTGTAATCTCATGTTCTATAGGTCCTGCAATAAGAACATCGTCCACATATACAAGCAAACAAAACAATACATCTGTAGTGGTTTTAGTAAATAAGCAATAGTCATATTTAGATCGATTAAAGCCATAAGCTTCCAATTTTATTGTAAACTCTTGGTTCCATTGCCTTGAAGCTTGTTTAAGCCCATATATGGATTTCTTGAGCCTGCATGCATGTCCTTTAGATTAGAGTATCCTTCAGGTGCTTCTATATACAATTCTTCTTTTAAAAAGCCATGTAAAAAGGCATTATTTATGTCTAATTGGTGCACAAACCAGTGCTGTTTTGCTGCAATTGCTAGTAAGGTTCTCACTGTTACTGCTTTTGCTATAGGTGAGAAATTGTTTGTATAATCTATTCCTGGAATTTGATTATATCCCTTAGCCACTAATCTCGCTTTATATCTTTCAATAGATCCATTTGAATTAAGTTTAAGCTTGTATATCCATTTACAACCTCTTGCTTTCTTATTTTGAGGTAACAATGTGACTTTCCAAGTTTGATTTTTCTGTAAAGCTTCTAATTCAGAATTCATTGCCTCTCTCCATTCTTTTCTTTGAATAGCCTGATTGTAAGTTCTCCTCTATCATGTAAAGATGCAACAATAAAGCATGAATGCAAATGAATAGAGTGCACAGCAACAGGTATATCCATATCTTGAGATATTTGAGAGCAAATAAAATCTTGAAATTTGGCTGGTCTAGTAGTAGGCCTACTAGATCTCCTATGTTCTACATTTTGCCTAGGTTGAAGGTTCATATCATTCTCTTGCTGTGGAGTCTCTAAGTCTACTGAAACTTCTATGTCTTGTTCTTCTTCATTTCCATCATGTACTATGGTTTCATTATCAATTTCAATAGTAAAATTTGGAAGGGAACATATGATGGGATCATCTTGCTGTCCTATATAAGGAAAAATGTGTTCTTGAAAGGTGACATCTCTTGATACTATTAGATTTCTTTTGTTAATATCATATAGCTTATATCCTCTTTGATTATGAGCATATCCTATAAATATATACTTTGAAGCTCTAGGGTTAAAAATTAGATTTATTAGGGACTGTGTTTGTGGCATAACATAAACATCCAAAAATTTTAAAGTGACTATAGTTAACAGGTTTCTTATGGAGTGCTTCATAAGGAGTTATCCATTTTAAAGTAGGTGTGGGTAACCTATTAATGATGTATGTAGCAGTTAATATGACATCCCTCCAAAACATTTTAGGCAAATTTGATTGAAACATCAATGCTCTAGCAACTTCTAATAAGTGTTTGTGTTTTCTCTCTACAACTCCATTTTGTTGTGGAGTGTAGATGTATTTTGATGAATTATGCCTTCTTACTTCAAAAAATTTTGACATTGGTCTCCTTTAAATTCAGTGCCATTATCAGTTCTGATGGTTTTAATTTTCTTGTTAAATTGTGTTAATATCATTTTATGGAAATCTATTAAGATATTTACTGTTTGTGACTTGTATTGCATTAAAAAGGTCCACGTACACCTAGTATGATCATCTACAATGGTTAAAAAATATGTACACTTTGATATTGAGCATTGTTTGTAAGGCCCCCATAAATCAACATGTAACAAATCAAATTCATTTTGAGAATATGAATCACTTAAAGGAAAAGGAATTCTTTGTTGTTTTGCCTGGGGACAGATATCACAATGTAATGACTGAATTTCATTGACCTTTACCAATCCAGTATGTTGCGTTACACTACTAGAAGTATGACCAAGTCTTTTGTGCCAGGTTTCTAATGCTACATCAGAAGCAATTAAACCAAATTCAGTATTAAACCCTATCATTCTATCTTTGTAATTCTCTTCTACAGATTCCTTGTTGAGGATATACAGCTTTCCTACTAAGCTTCCTACTCCAACCACTTGTTTAGTCTTGTGGTCCTACATAACGCAATGATTAGGATAGAATTTGAATCTAATGTCAGAATTAGAGCATAATTTGCTAACAGATAATAAATTGAAACTCAAGTCAGGTACATAAAGCACATCTTGGAGATATATTTTTTTTAAAAAAAGCAGTAGTTTATCAGTTTTAATAATGCTGTGCTTAGTACCATCTGCAAGAAGAATTGAGGCATTAGTTTTATGAGGTTTGGATCCAACAAATAAGGCTGGATTATTAGACATGTGTGTGGTAGCACCATTGTCTATAATCCACATATTTGAACACCAATTACTAATAACAGCGTTAATGACATACTTACCTGAGAATTCAATTGCAGATGTATCTGTTGGTTTCAGAATCTGATGCTCCACACCTCCAAAGTACTTGTATAGTTCTGTTCTGATCAATTCTGAGACAGATTTCTCATTGATTACATTGTGTTCAGATTCCTTTGATTCTGCAGCAATTGATGCTTTATTGCTTGTTGTTGTATTATTTTTCCTTTGCTCGATCAAGGTTTTATACCAATCAGGAAAACCGTAGATTTCAAAACAAACATCCTTGGTATGTCCACTCTTACCACATTCTTTGCAAACCTGCAATTTCCTATCTGCTGTAATTTTCTTTTTCTGAAATGTTTTCTGCCTTTCATTCCATCTTGTCACTTGCATTGCTGCATTCTGAGGTGTATCGACGTTTCTTGCATTCACTTCTTTCTGTCTTTCAACTCTAAGTAGCATGGAATACGCCTTGCTCACATTGGGAAGAGGATCCATCATCAAGATTTGATTTCTTGCTTGGTCATATGTCTCATGCAATCCCATCAAGAATTGCAGGAGTTGATCCGCCATTATTAGTTCTGCAATTTCTTTGACTGCACCACAACTACATTTTGAAGTAGGAGCGATACAAGCCAACTCATCCCATAATCTTTTGAGCTTTGAAAAATAGGCAGAGATGGTCAAGGATCCTTGAGATATTGAAGTCATTTCTCTTTTTAATTGATACACCATAGGCCTGTTGCTTTGCCCAAATCTGGTCTCCAATTCTTCCCACAACTCCCTAGCCGTGTCTGTGTACAAGAAGCTTTCAACAATTTCATTGGATATTGAATTCAATATCCAAGATGTTACCATATAATCTGCTCGCATCCACTGTTCAAGATCCTTGCTGTCTTCTGCAGGTTTAATACCTTCACCGTTAATGAAACTTAGTTTCATTTTAGCCCCTAGGGCTATCTTAATAGATCTGCTCCATGAAATAAAATCAGTCCCGTCCAATGGTGTGGTAACCAGGCTCATCCCTGGATTGTCATTCGACTGCAACTTAAGAATTTCTGCATCTTCTGCCATGGTATTTGCTTGAGGTTGTAAATTCTGAAACATGTGTTTATAGCGAAAAAGAATCAAGGACCATCAATGATGGCTCTGGTACCATGTAAAGATTTCAAGAAAAGATAGCGTAGAGAAGAGTTGAAGCCATAGATTGAAAATTGAAGGCAAAAGTTCAAGAAACTGATTCTCTCTCTTGTATTTCGAATTGCCCTTCTGCTGAGTTAAAGCAGAGTTTATATACATATCTTTATGAGAGAATAACTGTCTAAGCGATAAGCCAGCCTTTAAACCATGTTCTTTGTCTTCAAACTAAGCTTCAGGGGTCAGCAGCTGAAGATGAGATTTTCTTCTTTCTTTCTTCAATTTTTAAATGCTGGAAAGTGGTAGTTATTAAAATGTGGTCCAGTCAATCCCAGTGTATCAGATGTCGTCATTTCTCATTCCAAAAAGTATTTACCACAAAATTGACTCCATTTTTAGAAGGTTTTGGTGGCAGAATCGGATGACACAACAAAACAAAAGGTTCTTGGCATTGAAGTCATGGAAAGATATATGTTGGCAAAAGAACCTTGGAGGCCTTGGACTGCGCCGTTTCTCCAATTTTAATGAAGCTTTGGTCTCCAAAATCATCTGTAATCTCTTTCAAAAATTAGGGAACTTCTAGTGTAAAATTCTCTCAGCTAAATACCTTCGTAATGAGGCCGATCTTATTTCCTCTTTGCAGGTCAAAGGTGAATTATGGGTGTGGTGTGATGCAGTCAAATGTGCAAAGATTATCCAACTGGGAGCATGTTTCCCTGTTATAATGCATGCTGCTACGAGAATTTAGGAGGATTCTTAGATAGCGCGTGTAAATTTTTCCCAGCCACATTGCTCGGGAAATCTTGAAGATCCCAATCCCAACCCAAATGGAACCCCTCCGACCGTACGGGGCCCCGTCCAAGTCAGGCTAAGTTGGCTTTCTAAGAAATTCAAAAACAAAAAATTGCAACAAACCAAGATAACAGCATGTTCGGGAAAAGAATCTAGGCACTACAGATACGTAATAAACTGAAGCTGTTTATTTGGCGCACTCTTTTTGACTCCCTTCCCACCAAAGGTAATTTGAATCGAATTTTCTGTTCTGTGGATTTATGTTACGAGTTCAAGGCAACACAGCAGCAGCTCTCAGCAACAGCAACAGCAAAATCCAGCTGCAAGTTGAAGATGACGAGCTGGATGACAACGAAGCGCCGACGTGGCTTCCACCCTCTTAAACTATGTTGTAATATGTATTAGCACGCTTCTACTAGTTGGAGATGCGACTTTCATTAGTTAGTTTTTCTGGTTCTGTTAGCAGCAGTTAGTTCAGTTAGTTTCAGTTAGTGCTCGGCCCCTGTATAAATACGTTTCTGTATTGCTCTGTTTCTTGTTGAGTTGAATACACAGATTTTACATCTTCAGTTTACATTAGAAGATGTCTACAGGAACTACTTGTGTTTGTTATGAGTTTCTACAATTTATGTTTCTTTTCTGTAATTTTCGGTTGAAACAGCCCAACATATCTTCCTGTCATGTCCATTTGTAGAAAGAGTTTGGCTACTCTTTAAATGGCAAGTGCATATTCACCACATTTCACACTTGTCACGTAGAGAGTTGTTTTTTAAAATCTGTGAAAAACACTCGAGTTTCTTCCGGGACCACAGTTTTCAACAAGAATTCCTCATCTTGGACGTCCGTAGGACTTTACACATAATTGAAAACTAATTGGTAATATAAAGAAAATTTAAATATTGTTATAAAAAAATTATAGGTTGAAATTAGAATATATTAAAATTTGAACGGAGTAAATTGGAGTTTATTATCATATTTCGGAGTAAATTATATTAATTAAGAAACTAGGTACAATATAATGGATATTTTGAGAAAAGTTTAATTAAATATGTAAAATTAATAATAATAAAATAAATAACTGAATAGAGAGAGAGGGAGGGAGGGAGATCAAAAATGAGCAAGTGGACCTCACACCCCACTTTAATATATATATGTGTGTGTATTTGTAATTGAACATCATATAATTTACACACATATATAGATATTTTCAGACACTGTGTGAAACGAAATATGTAAGTAAAATTCAGGTTTTAATTTATATTAAGTTATATAATTATATTATTTAATTATTTCATTTACTAATTATAATATATATTGCCCGATATAATATTTACCCGAAATATTTTATGAGTTTGAATATTTAAACTGGTGTTCAATTAAATATCCTATTTGATTTGAAAATGTTGTAGTTGGGTAATTAAGTTATTAGGTTTGTTAGATTTAATTATTACTATAATTAATTTGCTCAATTCCATCGGGCCTATTGATCAAATATAATTATATGTAATTGTGTTTAATTAGATTATATAGTAGGGAGGAATTAATAGAAAATTTATAGAAATATTCAAAAATTACATTTAAGAAATATTAGAACAATTGTATTTTGAGAAATATAATGGTTGTTAGAAAGAAAATAAAATTCTCATGATAATTTAAGTTAGGGATATTATATTAACCGATAGTTATAAAGATATAATGAGCTTAATTAAATGAATTCTTATGAGTTAGTTGATAAATTTAAAAGATACCTGGGAAGTTTAGAAAATTTAATTATTTAGAAAAAAATTGAACGAAGGTTTGAACTTCGATATAAATAAAATATTAAAAGATTGGTGGAAGCGTAGGAATATTATTTAATATCATATTAGCATTTATGATATTCTATATATAATGATTATATGTATAATATCTTATTATAGGACGTGACGATAATATAGAAGGTTGAGCAGCTCTTTGTGTTAATAGAATTGTTTTCGAGATTTGAGTTAAGTATAGCTAACTAGATTTATATATATATATATATGTATTTATATATGTGGATATTTTATATATTGATTGCTTATATATCTGATTGTGAACTTGGATTTATATTAATATAGGTGAATATTGTATATTGATCTTTTATATATTTAATAGTGGGCTATTGCTTGGGTTGTTATAATATCGGTGAAATTATTACTATGTGTTATATGTAGTTGTAATGTATGGACGTAAGATGACTAATTATGTGATCGTATAATTAATTGTTGAATAAAATCGAATGGAAAGTTATTAATGAGAAAAATAAGTATTATATAGAATTGAATGATGAAGTTAATGATATTGCTGTTATGAACTGAAACAAAAGATGGTGCTTACCTAGTAGGAAACACAATCAATAGTTTATGGTAATGTGATTGATGATGTGATATGGAAAATAAATGAGTTAAGCTAGGTATCATGGTGCGCAGGGTATTCCGAGTAGTGGGGAATATCCTGTGTTGTTAGCTACAAACTGAGGTGGTGTGGGGATGCCATGTTTGTTGTGATGTCCTATACTGATATTGTTACACATTGAGATAGATAGTGTGGGGATATCACATACAAAGGGTGTCCTATGTTGTATATGATGTGATATTGACTGAAATGATGATGGCCGACAATACCATTGACTGATGTATCCAATTAGAGTAAGCGAGCCCCCCAGAAGATAAACGATTATATTAAATATTATGTCATGGACTACTTTATAGTTGTAGGGAATTTGTTATTCCTTACATTTGTTGTTACTATATGACAATATTTGTTAGTTGATATATTTGCACTATACGTGACTTGTTGCCTATGTACATATATATATAAACTTGTTAGTTATACTTACTGAGTTGGTAGTTCATTTATTGCCACGTACTTTTTAAAAGATGGGTCACACAGACTAGCCATATTAGACTTTAAATTGTGCCATTATTCTTATTAGGTGGGTCAGCCATGACATCTGAAGCTGAGACTTTTGGAGGTGTGTGATTATTAAACATACTAGTCTTTTGTCGGGTTTGTGTTTAAAATTTTGTACAGTTGGTTACTGCATTATTTTCCTTTGAGCTTGGGTATATGAGGACATCCGGGAGAGTATATATTCACTTTTGATAATTCCTATCATCATGTATGGTGTTTACATATTATATTGATAAGAAAAAAGTAGACTTTGTTTTACTGGTTAAACAAAAATTTTCTTATAAAATATGTTGGAGTTAAGGAAAGGGTTTAATAAGTAGTGATAATTAAGTGTAGTGAAGTAGAGGGTGCTACATTGGGTGGTATCAGAGGAGGTCTGTGTTTCTAGGGTGATAGGTTGGTTGTAAGGTGTGTCTAACGATTGAATTATCTAATGAAGGATGGGTTTCAAGGTACACTTGCTGACCAAGTAGCTAGTAGGGAAGAGTCGGTGGAGTCCACAGAGGGCTCCGTGGCACTTACGAGTGCAAGTGGGTGGAGGTAGGTCGAGAAGGTGTTGGGGCTGATGCTCCAATTCCTCCTGGTGGTGCTCCAGTGGCAGGGTTACCACTAGAGTATGCGCAGATTTTTCAAATAGCCTTTGAGGCCCAAGTACAAGCCCAAGCACAGTTACTTGCATAAATGCACGCATCAGCTCTAGTGCTAGAACCAGTAGTTCCTATAATTGATCCCAATTATAAAAGAATAAGGAATATGGGAGCTACAGAATTTGAAGGTACCCTACACCCAGAGATTGCTGAGAGATGATGGAAAAAAGTCAAAGATGTGATGAATTTAGTAAATTGCACATCGGAGAATGGACTTAAGTATGTTGTTTCTTTATTCCTGGGGAGTGCACTCATTTAGTGGAGGTTAGTGAAGAGCGCTTTGTGTCAGAATAATTGACCAGATAGTCAACTGGGTTGGTGGTTTTGGAAATCATTTAGCATTTTTTATGAAGTGATATTATCTTAATGAATGCAGTAAGCGTTCATCTGTGGCACCATGTATTTGTTGTGCTTGCTATTTACGTTGAGCGGTTTTTTAACGTCACAACAAATACCCACAGACTAACTAAATAACCCATGTAGTTGGGTTGCGCATTGGATGGCAACTATGAAACCAACTTCTGAGGGTCGGTCTGAAACGTTCCAAGTAGAGGACCTCGAGAGCGGGCATGTAGAATCCTATAGAGACTCGCACTAAGTATTGTATTAATTGGATGAGTATCGTGTTTCATCGACGATAGACATGGGATGTCTATGCAATTTTAGTATAGATGATAAGGCTGTTAACTGATTAAACTGACTCGTGCGAATCGTCATATGGAAGCCTTGGAGACTTGGTCAGTATAACTTAAATTATCGGCTCCGATAATACAGGATTAGTCCTTGGACTTGAGAAATTATGGCAGTCGCATGCATATGATGGCTATAACTTAGATCTGACAAGAGATGACTGTATCTTCGATGTGGTCGTCATAAGTCTTGTCCACTGTAGTTGGAGTATGTAGTGAAGATGGTGGATTTCAAAATAGAATTTGTCCCCTACTAGTATATGATTGATATTTCTCCACGACGTACTTTAATATATGGAATGGTCTGGCATACATTAAGGGACTAGTGGGAGGCAAACTAGGTTTCTACAAGTTCAATTGTTATCCTAAGAGAAATAGGATTTTTTCGGATAACTAACGTGAGGAGTAGCTCCTTGAGGAATCAAATGGAGAAACACCTTAGTCAAATGTAGCAAACATCATTTGTAATCGAATTCTTCCATTAACTTATTATACTCCAGCCTCCTGAGGGATGACTAAAACACCTTAGTTACCTAATATGTATAGGTTTCTGAGTCTGACCAGTCAATTAGATTATGATCTAAAGACATAAGGAGAAGCGATGTAGGACATCGAGTTGGATGAAATGTTTGGAGCCATGAGATGCGACATGGATTACAAACTAGGTTTGAAACCTGCTGTATCTGGAATATTCATTTAGTCAAGGTCTTGCAAGGAATGACACAAGTCCAGAATGAGATGGAAGGTCAGTGGGAGCTTAGTTGTGTTCCTAGTGTTTTAGGTGTAAACGTCTTACTCATTTGGAATGACGTGAAGATGTTGGGAAACACTAAAGCACAAACATTATTCACGGAATTCTCCATGAACGAATTCAATTCCTTCCCTTATCATAGGGTTTAGTTGTCCAATACTTAGTTTTCGTGGACTAATGAGGAGCTCATAAAGATATTTTGACATCCCTTATGTCTTTTCCGTTGACAACATGAGTATGTGGTCCAATGTACTAGGCCCAAAAATTGTGTGTGCTTTGGGTATAATAATGGATATCGGGAGTGTGTCGAGAAGGCACTCCCTAGCAGTTAAGATGACTCTTTAATACCTAAATAAGGATTAAAAAAGTGTTCTTCATACAAGTCAATGGAGAGTTAATTCTAGAAGGTTATAGCGATACTAGCTTCCAGTTATATGTGAATGGTGTCCATTCTAAATTTGATTGTACATTCAGACTTAATGGTGATGTGGTAGCATGGAATGGTTTCAAGTGGAATGCCACAATGGTTTTCACCATGGAAGTCAAATGTATAGTGACTTTAATAGTTGTTGAGGAAGTGTTTTGGATGAAAAAGCACATTCAATGGTTTAATATGGAGCCTAGCATGGACAAGCTAGTAGTTACCTGGAGGATAACAACTAGGCAATGGCACAAGCAAAAGGGCTGAGATCTCATCACAAATCCAAGGAATATTTTTAGATGCCACCATCAGTTTGGAACGATGATAGAAAGAGGTGACGTGCGGTTGAACTACGTCATTTTGGAAATAATATGGTAGACCCATGAAATCAAGCTGGTACCACAGATTGTTCACTCAGATAGGTCTGACGGATATGGGCGATTGGCTTAGGTCAAGTGGGAGATTGTTAGAATACGTGATCAAAAAGCCAATTGGATTGGCAGTTTTGGGAACCATTTATCAATCTTTATGAATGTGATATTATCTTAATAAATGTAGTAAGCATTCATCTGTGGCACCATGTGTTTGTTGTGCTAACTATTTACATTGAACGGTATTTTAACATCATAACAAATACCTACAGACCAATTGAATAACCCATGTAGTTAGGTTGCGCATTGGATGGCAGTTATGAAATCAACTTTTGAGGGTTGGTCTAAAACATTCCAAGTCGAGGACCTCAAGACTGGTCATCTAGAGTCCTATAAAGACTTGCACTAAGTATTGCATTCATTGGATGAGTGTCGCGTTTCATCAGCGACAGACATAGGATGTCTATGCAATTTTAGTGGGTTAGTTGACAAGGTTGTTAACTCATTAACTGACTCATGGGAATAGTCATATCGAAGCTTTGAAGGCTTGATCGATATGACTTGAATTCTTGGTCCGATAATACAGGATTAGTCCTTGGACTCGAGGAATCATGGCAGTCGCATACATATGATGGTTATAACTTGGATCTAGCGAGAGATGATTATGTCTTTGATGTGGTCGTTATAAGTCTTGTCCAATGTACCCGGAGTATGTAGTGAGGACGGTGGATTTTAGGATAGAATCCGTCCTCTATCAGTATATGATGGATATATCTCCTATGTGCTCTGAGATGGTTTAGACTGTCTGAGTCTATGGCTATAGTGATGGGAGCCGACGCCCAATTTCATGCCCTAGACCAGAGCCGAGAGATGGTCGACGGTAGAATCGTGCTTGTATGGAACTCGAGAGTCTAAATGTTCACACCAACATTCACCTAGTTTTTAATGTCATATATTATTGCTAAACGTCCACTCATGTTGACGGGAGTTTCTGATTAATGGTTAATTAAAAATAATTAATTTAATTTAATTTAATTAATTATTTATATTGGACACAATACCCAACTCTAGCTGAGGGTGAGCCTAAAGAGTCACACACAAATTACTATGGAATCGGTGGATTAGTTTGAAATTAATTCAAAGAGAAATGAATTAATTTTAATTAGATTAAATTAATTCGAGGAGAATATATAAATGGTTGGATCATTTATTTAATAATCCATTTGATGGATGGCTCAAGAAATAATTAATTTTTGGGCTTAACACTTTTAAATTAATTGGATTAATTTATTAGGTTTTAGCGTTTGGAATTAGATTTATTTAATTGAATTAAATTAATCTTTGGACTTTGTTGGGCTAAAATTAATTTAGTTAATTAATATTCAATGAACTTTGATTGGCTTGATTTAATTTTATTACATCAAGCCCGGTCCATACCTGAAGTCCAAGCCCATTTGAGGAAAGTTGGCGCAAGTTAAGAAGGAGTTGAAACTCCTCAATGAACATTATGGAGTGATCGTTTCATCATAATTGAAGGTTATATGCATGTGTGTATAGGTTGCCTTAGAAGCAAACTTGGTAGTGATTGAATTTTGAATTCAATTGTGTGTAATATACAAAACTACACACATATCCTATCTAACCCAAGACACAAGCCACGAATTTGTCTGTCATTTCTCTCTCAAAATATTCTCCTTTAGTTCTAGATTGAATTTGATTCAAGTTAGAACATAAAACAATCCAAAAGCACTAAACAATAGTTTCTTGTCCTTCATTCTATCTAACAATAGAAAAAGAACTATACCTATTCCATAGTGTGGTGTAGACAAATTAGAGGGGCTCTAATTTGGATCCTAAAGAGAACGAAAGAGTAACAAAAAGGTAAACAATGCACGTTGCTGCTCATCTATGGAAACAAATGGTAAAGTTTCATGTTATATTTCTGTGCTTTCATCTTTTAGCCACATGTCTAGCATGTTTATATGTTCATTATTATGTTTTTGACAAACATCGAACGGCCAAAAGTTTCAAAGGGAACACCCTTTTGAACTATTTTAATTTTTTTTTATTTCACGCTTTCGCCACGTTCTCGGGCCATAGCGATTTCTTTCAGTTTGATGATAAATATAGACCAAAGATGTATCGAGATAAGAAGAGGATGGAGTTTCTCAATTTAGTGCAAGGGGATGATCAGACAGTGGCAGAATATGAATTCCGTTTTGTTGCGCTAGCCAAGTATGCATTAGAAGCAGTAGCAACAGAGGAGGATTGTTGTTACCGTTTTGAGCAGGGGCTATGGCTAGAGATAAAAAAAGGCCTCGCACTCAAAATTACAAATTCTAAAACTCTTGTTGAATCACCGATCTGGATGGAAGAAGCAGTAATTGAAGACAAGAAGAAGGGGAAAGAGAAGAGAAAATCAACATACATAGTTGGGGAATCAAGTAGGTTGACCAAGAGCGGAACCGATCATTCATTTTCTGCAGGAAGTTGAAACTTTTTGCGTAGTGGTCCTGTTTCTCGGGGAAATAATGGGCCAAGGTTTGGTGGATCCACGAGCTTTAATAGAGGTTCGCTCGAATGCAGTTTATTTACCATGCCTTCTATTAGATTAGGTAAGGGAGTTGGACAGAGCTATGATCGGAGATTAGTTTTCACTCCGAGTTGTTCTACCTGTTGAAGATAATATCTAGGACCATGTTGGAGACGAGATGATATAGCCAGAACATGTTATCACTGTGGAGGTAGAGGACACATAGCCAGGAATGTACAAGTCAGACAGTAGGTGTGGTTGGAAGTGTAGCAAGTGGGACCCAGAGCCAAATTAGTATTAAGAGTAGTGCCAGAGGAGCTGAGAGAGGTAGAGGCAGAGACAGGGTAGAGGTACTGGTAATAGAGATGGTTACCAACTTATTGGTGTGAGTATGAGGGGCTTAAGAGCACAAGTCACTCAAGGGTAAACTCAAGCAACAATATATAAGATGACTAGGGAGGAAGCTCCGGCATTGAATAATGCGATATCAGGTACGATTTTGTTATTTGACTTTGAGGCTAATGTTTTGATTGATCCTGGCTCTATGTATTCATATATTTCATCAGAACTTGCATCTAAAATACTGGGTGAGAATAGCCTTTTGGGATGTAATTTGATAGTTTATTTGCTCGTGGGAGGAGGTGAGGTAGTGATTAGTGTTAGGAAGGGGAGCTTAGTGAGAATTGGAGATGTAAATTTACATGTGGATCTTGTAGTTATGGATTTGAAGGAGTTTGATATAATTTCGGTAATGAGTTGGCTAGCACAACATAAAGTAGTGGTTGACATTATAAAAAGGAAGTGATGATTGAATCTTCCGGCGAATCGGAAGTAGTCTTTATGGGGAATTGTGAGGTAGTTTCAGTTTGCATAATATCTGCTATAGAAGAAAGACGATTGATGCTAGAAGGATGTGAGGCATATCTAGCAGATGTGATAGATACCGAGAAGATTAATCCTACGTTGGAGGAGACTTTCCTGAAGTGTTCCCTCATGACTTACCAGGTTGCCATCACATAGACAAGTAGACTTTGCTATAGAAACTCTCCCAGGACTTGCCCCAATTTTTATTGCACTGTATAGTATGGCCCTAATGGAACTACATGAGCTTAAAAGGCAAATACAAAATTGTTGGAGAAAGGGTTCATCAGGCCGAGTACTTCACCAGTGGGAGCACCAATGCTATTTGTAAAGAAAAAAGATGGTAGTATGAGATTGTGCGTCGATATCGCCAATTAAATGGGGTGACAGTGAATAATAAATATATTTTGCCGAGGATTGATGACTTGCTAGACAAGTTAAATGGGGCTATAACATTTTCAAAAAGAGCCATTTGAGGTCTGGGTATTGGCAATTGAGGATAACAGAGAAAGACATACAAAAATAGCTTTTTGTACTCGTTATGGTCATTATAAGTTTTTGGTAATGCCATTTGGGTTAACAAGTGCACGAGCGGCATTCATTGAGTTGATCAATTGTACATTTCAATAGTATCTGGATCAATTTGTTATTATTTTTACAGATGACATCTTGGTGTACTCGAAGAATAGATAAGAGCCTGAACAACATCGAAGGATAGTGTTACAGGTTTTAAAAGAGAAAGAGTTGTATGTCAAGTTAAGCAAATGTAAATTTTGGGTAAATCAGGTGGTTTTTCTGGGGCATGTAATATATGGTGAGGCAGTTATGCCTGATCATTCAAAAGTGAAAGCAATCATGGAATGGAGAGTACAGAAGAATGCTACTGAAGTCTGAAGCTTATTAGGGTTAGCTGGATATTACCAGATGTTGAGGGTTTCTCTATAATTGCCAGTCTTTTGACTAAGTTGCTCAGAAAGGGGGTAGCGTTTCAGTGAACGGAAGGGTGCCAACGAAGCTTTGATGAGTTCAAGAAAAGATTGACCTCCACTCTGATTTTAGTTATGTCATCTGGTGGTAGTGGATATGTAGTGCATACAAATGATTTTAAACATGATTTGGGATGTGAATTAATGCAAAACAGAAAGGTAATTGTTCATGCATCTCGCCAGCTGAGGACGCATGAGTTTAGTTATCCCACACATGATCTGGAGTTAGCAGCAATTGTGCATGCATTGAAGATTTGGAGACATTATTTATATGGAGAAAAATTCCAAATCTTTATTGACATAAAAGTTTGAAATATATCTTGGTGCAAAAAGAATTGAATTTGAGACAAAAGAGACGGATAAAACTATTGAAGGATTGTGATTACACTATTGACTCCATCCACAATAGGCAAATTTGGTGGCAGATGCCTTGAGAAGAAAGAGTTCAAGTACATTAGCTAATGGGGAGTCATAATCAGACATTGCTATTAGAGATGAAATCTATGAATATAAATTGGAGGTTGATCAGATAGCAAGTTTGATGGAAACCTTGCAACTTAAGCCAGACTTTGTGGATCAAATCAAAAAAGCGCAGACTCAAAATCCTTTCTTGTTACGGATGCTGGAGAGGATGAAACAGGGTAAGAAACTAAATTTTTCAATAAGAGCTGATGGAGTAATAGTGAATAGAGGAGCAAGTTTCTGTGCCTGAGTAGATGGATTACGAGAGGAGATTTTGTGGGAAGCTCATAATGCACCATATGCGATGCATTCTGGTACTATAAAGATGTATCAAAATTTAAAATCTTATTATTAGCAGATTTTGTGGCTAAATGTATGACTTGTCAGCAGGTAAAAGCAGAACATCAGGCGCCAGCAGGCAAACTTCGACTTCTATCAATACCAGAATAGAAGTAGAAAAAGATAACTATGAATTTTGTCGTAGGTTTTCCACCTACACTTAGGAAGCATGATGCTATTTGGTTAATTGTGGATAGACTGACGAGATCAGGTCATTTCTTGTCGATACAAATAGGTGATTCTCTAGATAAGTTAGCTGAGTTTTACGTTTCTGTAATAGTGAGATTACATGGTGTGCCTACATCTATTGTGTCAGACAGAGAACCTCGATTCACCTCATGTTTTTGGAAAGTTTACAAAAAGCATTAGGTACAAAATTACATTTCAGTACTGCATTTCATCCTCAGACAGATGGGGGAATCAGAAAGGACAATTCAAACTTTGGAAGATATGATGAAGGCTTGTACAATGGTGTTTAAGGTCAACTGGGATGATCATCTATCTCTAATAGAGGCTTGCATATAATAAAGCTTTATACGGAAGAAGATGTCGCAGTCCAATCTGTTGGGATATAGAGGGATTACAACAACTGGAAGATCCTGAATTAGTACAAGAAACAGTGAAAAAGATACAAGTAGTTAAATAATATTTGAAAGCAGCCCAAGATTAACAAAAAACTTACGTTGATAAACCCCGAAGGAAGATGGAATATGAAGTTGGTGATAAGGTTTTTTTGAAGGTATCTCCGTGAAAGAGAATCTTGAGATTTGGCAAGAAAGGAAAATTGAGTCCGAGATACATTGGACCGTGCGAAATTATTGAAAGAATCGGACAACTAGCATATCTACTAGCATTGCCATCAGACTTGTCACGGATACTGATGTTTTTCATGTTTCGATGCTACGACAATAGCAATATGATCCTAGCCACGTCATTCGTGACCTGGAGATAGAGATTTCTGAATAGTTAACATAGGTGGAAAAGCCAATGGAGATCTTGGATACAAGTGTAAGAAAATTGAGAAATAAGGAGATAGCCACAATAAAAAAATTATTTTATTAGAATGGCTTTTTTATTTTTTTGTAACGGCCTTTTTACTTGTAGCGGCTTTTGTAACGAAAAGGTCTACAGCGACTGAACGAGGCGTTACAATTTGTAACGGACACTGGAACAACCCCTAATGGCCGTTACTAGCCTGCTGACAACAAAAAAAATAAATTTGGAACTGCTTTTGTAACGGCTATGTTAAATTTGATTTAATTATTATTGTAACAGCCTTTGTCACTACTTTTATAACCACTTTTTTCACTGCCTTTGTAATGGTGTTTGGAATGGCTTTCTACCAAATTTTTAGCTGTTTTTGGCACAGTCTTTGTAACGGCCTGACGATTTTATATATTTTTGGTGTATTACAGAAGTCGTTACAAATGTAGTTACAAAAATTATGTTTATGTTTATTTAATATATTTTAATATTTATTTTATTTTATTTTATATAATTTAATATTAATATTTATAAAATTAACTAAATGAATTTATATAAAAGAACACATAATATAACAAAAAAAAGTATTTTAATTATAAAAATAAAAATATTATTACAAAAATTGTATTTTTACAAAATACAAAAAAAAATCCAAATCTAAATTATTATCCCTAGCGGCCGCGTGTTCGTCGTCGTTGTGATCACCGTCGGGTGCAGGGGGATCAACTGCAGGCTAGGGCGCTAGATGATCGGGCCAGTTCAGACCAATGCTTCTGATGTACCGCTCGATTATATGCACCCGATCACAAATGGCGTCACATTCCCACCAGTACAACATTTGCAATATGGACAACTAAAAAAATATAATTATTTGATAAAAAAATAAATTTTACTTAAAATTAAATAATATTATATTTACTTTCAGCTTCTGGAACCAGAATAGCTGGTGCTCCTGTGGGATCTGCGAGATGGTGGCAGTGCACCAATAGTCATTATCTATAATTTCAAAATAGTTTAACATTAAAAACACAGAATGTTAATTATTAATAAAATGATATTTTTTTGTAAATTTCATAAAATTCCTATTTTCTTAAATTACATTAAGGTCTTATAATTTCCTAAAAATTTCATTTAGTGCATAATTTTCTTAAAAATTGCATTGTAGTTCATAATTTTCTAATATTTTTATTAAAATTCCTATTTTCCTAAATTACATTACTCTAAAAGTTTTATTTAGGTGCATAATTTTCTTAAAACTTGAATTGTAGTCCATTAATTTTTTAATAATTTTATTAAAATTCCTATTAAGGTCTTTTTTTATAAACCTATTATTATGCTATATTTTCAGTTTTTTAAAATTAAAAAGAATAGATACATATTTAAGATAATTACACATAAATTTCAAAAAACTACAGAAAATTGCAGAAATTTACAAAAATTTACAGAAAATTGCACAAGTGCAGAAAATTGCAGAAGTTTATAGAAAATTACAGAAAATTGCAGAAAGTTTCAGAAAATTATAGAAAGTTACAGAAAACAAAAAAATATCAGAAATTATGGAAAATTTCTGAAACTTTTTTAAAATTACAGAAAATAAAATAAATTTCAGAAATTATGAAAAAAAAAATTTAATTACAGAAATTCCCAAAAACATTTCAGAAATTTCCAAGCATCATCATCATCATAAATTACAGAATTTAAAAATTGGCAAAATTTTTTAAAATTTTCAGAAATTCAATTTTTTTTAATAATGCAAAACTTTTTTAAAGTTACAACAATATTTTCATAAATTAAAATAAATAACACAAATTTCAGGAATTAAATTTACAAAAATTTTAGAAAATTTCACACAAAAACAGAACAATTACACCTAAAAGTTTTATAAAATTATAGATAAAAAAAAATGTGGCAGGCAGTGGTTGAGGACGGTGGTGGGCCAATGGCAAGCGGGGGGTATGGGAGGTAGGGGTGGGGGTGGGCTAATGGAGTGAAAAATGGGAAAATGGAAAGAGGGAGAAAGAGAGAGAGAGAGATAAAGACAGAGAGTGAGAGAGAAAGAGACCTAAAGAGAGAGGGTGGTGGTGGGTCGGCGGTGGGGGTGGACGGGAAAGGTGTAACGAGAGGAAGAGAGAAGAAAGAAGATAAAGGAAAAAAAATAACAAGTGTTGTATATATATATTTTTGGAATGGTCAAAGTCGTGCCAAAGAGAGTATAATATTTAAAAAGTCGTTACAAATTATATAGTATAAGATAGTCATTTAAAAATTTGTTACAAAAGTCGTCACAAAATACGGATACAACGTCGTTCTGATAAATTTCATTTGCAAAGTCATTCCATAAGCTATTGCAATTAATTAATTAATATTATTGAAAATTATTATTAAAAAAAGATATTGTTTTTGATGATTCAATGCTGTGGAAATGTATCATTGTACTGGAATAATATAATTGAAATATATTATAAAAACAAAATTTTTTATTTGATATTCATACATGTATGCAGTTTGCAATAAATTTGAATACTCATAAATATTAATACTACATTGATGTAACTATCATTCTTATAGTATTGAACTTCATGGGTTAATCTAGTCATAAAAATTAAGATCCGACCATCAGATATGATCGCACTTATGAAAAAATTCATTTGGCCAAGTTGTAGCCAAATTGGGTATACGCATTTCGGAATATCATTCCTGGAACATAATAGTAACCATTCAAATCGGTGTATTATTAATTCAGGCCATATGATATAAAATCACACCGTCTGATATTACTTAATGGAAACATTCTAGTATACATTTAAATTTGGTATGAATTGGGAGCCCCGATGCAAAGATATCGTATTTTTCAATCTGAATTTTTAAAATAGCTCTTTTTTGTAACTGCTTTTGTAACGGCAGGTGTAATTTACCTTTGTAACTGACAACATTTGTAGAGGTCAATTGAATTTAGAATTCCCACCATTTTTTTAAATTTTGATTTCAAAAATATTAATTTATAACGACTTTTGTAACAACTATATATAATTTGGCCAATACCATTTCCCGCTATTTTTTCCGCCTTCATTTGGAGCAGCCATTTTAACGGATTTTTATTAGTTTGGCCGTTCCTAAGATTAAATTATTTTATACCGGCTTTTGGAACTCTTCATGTTCTGTTATTTTGTAACGACCACCAATAAAAAATCCACTCGAATGGTCAGATTTTTTTAATACCGTCATTTTGTATATTTTTCTGCGTTTTTTCCAGTGCCATTGTAACGACTCCTTGTTTTACCTAAAAGCCGTTAAAAAAAAATCGAGTTGTTACAAAAATCGTAGTAAATTAGTAATGGCCAATAAATTATAACGATTTTACGCACACCACATATTTATTACGACTTTTGTAATGGTTATGGCCGTTACAAAATAAATACATTTTTATCACCCCCTCAATGGCGTCAGCACCTGCAATCTGTTACAAAACTATTACAATGGCCGTTCCAATTGGAACAGTCATATATATGGCCGTTACAAAAAAACCGTTATAAATTCTGTCTTTTTTTGTAGTGAGTAATGGTAAAAGTGAGATAGACTCATCATTCTCCAAGAAAGGTGACTTGGGAGGTTGAGGAGCATATGAGAGAAAAGTATCCCTATTTATTTCACTGAACGAGTAAGTTAGTTAAATTTCGAGAACGAAATTTTTATTAGGAGGGGAGAATTGTGATGTCTGTAGGATTTTACACATAATTGAGAGATTAATTGGTAACTATTAAAAAAAATTTAATTTTATTATAATAAATTATAGGTTGAAATTAGAACATATTATAACTTGAAGGGAGTAAATGGGAGCTTATTGTGATATTTGGGAGCATATTATATTAATTAAGAAATTAGCTAGGACCAAAGATTTTGTCTGTTTAGGTTGATCAAATTGAATTCGGATGGAAGCCTATCAAACTGCTTCTCAGCTTCATTAGCAGTTGCCTTGGGTTGGTCCACTAGAGAGAAGACATTGCCAAAATTTATCTTTGTTTCACTGCTTGAGGTGATCCTTCAGCCCATATAGCTTTTGTTGCAACCTATACACACATATCCCTGGATAGGGGCACCCCAGGATTGTTTAATCATATTTTGGAAGTTAGGGTGCATAATCCACATATGCTAAAATCTGAAAGAGGAAAGAACTTTGTCCTCTATTCGAGTGGCAGTAATTAACAGTGGGTGGTGATCTAACAATCTTCTGGGGAGATGTGAAATTCTGGTGCAATTGAATAATGCAGCCCATTCATGAGAATATAAGACTCTATCTAAGCGCCTGCAAACACTTTTCTTGGTCCATGTGAAAGGTTCCCCTTCAAATCCTGCATTAGTTAATCCACTATTGAAGATCATGTCATTAAAGTCCTCAATAGAGCCCAAGCTACTCAGTGCCACCTTGGTTTGTATATGTATGTAGAATAGTGTTGAAATCCAGAGTCTGAAGCTTGCTCGTGCATGTGATCACAAGGGTTGGAGTCTGTGGAATTAAGTATAACCTGGAGCTCAGGGTCAAGCTCTAGAAGTGAGTCACTATCATCCAGGCTTTGATGTTGAAGATTGGTGTGACTGCCTCCTCTTTGTCACTACTTTCTTTGATGTCATGAGCCTCAATTTCACTAGCTTCCTAGGTAGCTTGAATCTCAATGATATCCATATAAAAAAGAAGCTTATTTCTTTGTTTTTGGTTGCGACATTCTCCTCTTAACAGGATTCTAGTTCCTTTTGCCTTTGTTGAAATGCTACCCTTGTCACCACTTTTTGGAGTCTTTTTCATAGCTTTTCTTGTGGCTTTCAGCTTGCTTGTGGATCTTATTTCATGGTCTTAGCCTCCAAGATTACCTTCCTCATTGTGAAATGTTATTTTAAAGCTAGAGTCAATGTTCTTTTCAGCATCGCGATCCCTGTCCAATAATTCTGTAATTAAGGGATCATCCAAGTTGAAGTTGTCCATGTTGTCTGTGCAGTTTTCTCCTTGAGGCATCAAGGTAGTGTGAGAGGTGTTTCCCTATATGGCATCTCCCTAATAAGTTTCAGAATCTAGAGAAAATCTTGCTGGAGTTCCTGTGTTGTCCATCTGTAAATTCCCCTGTTTTCCATAGCTTTGAATTTGTTCCAACTGATTTCCATTCTCGTGTTGACCTTTGTCCCTCTTTGGCTGGTCAGCTATTGAGCATTCTGCTTCTTCAGCAGGGAATGGTGTTTTGCTTCTTTTAGAATTTTGGTCGGCGACGGGACGACCAATTGACTCAGTGTGCTTAGGATTGATCTTACAATCGAGTGGTGGTTAAGGGCTGTCACTTTTAGAAAAACAGTCAGAGTCCTTATGACCCACATGCTTGATTAAAGAGCAATATTCTGGTAAATGTTCAAAAACAACTTTCTATACTATGGTTACACCATTAATATGCAGGTCAAATTCTTCAGTGATGTATTTTAACAGGCCTCTTTCAACACACACTCTAGCTTGTGATAGTTTATACTTGTTAAGAGTGAAAGCATCAATTTGTAAAGGTGATCCAATCATGCTAGCAATAGAAAAGAGAGCTTCCTTACGAAATAAATGAGCAGGAAGTTCAGGGAAGCAAACCCAAATAGGAATGACAGATGATTCTTGCATCAGAGTGAATGTAGGTGCCCATTTGAAAATTCTCATTCGGAAACCTTGAAAAAACCAAATCTGGGAGTAGTCTGACTCACTGGAAACGGAGATAAGGGTGTGCTTGGAGTTGATCATGCTTACTGTAAACGCTCCTTGGATGCCAATCTGCAATAAACTGATGCATTTAACTGTAAGGGGGTGCTTCATGTAAGAATTTTCCGACAGGAGAAAATCGATAGGGTGTCGCAAGCTCCTCCGTCTCAGCATCTGCAAATGAAAGAGTGGGGCGGCCTTGGTTAACAGACTTGACACCGAGTGGGAGGGATTATGATCAGCCAGAAAAAAGTTTCTGAGATCATAGGGATGTTGATGGAGACTTTGATTTCCTACCGAATTGAAAACAGCTTCATGGAATTATTTTGTTAGAGGATTGGTGGTTGAATTCTGCTACTCAGGCTTGTTCTGCATAACAGGGGGAAAATTCTGAGTTGACTCGGCCAAGTTGGTACCGTGAAGAGACTTGGCTAAGTTGGCTGCCAAGGTCCCATAGGCGTCGAGGCTCCGATGGCGGTTTCTGATCGGAGGGGTTGGGCTGCCATGGGAAGGCAAGTACAAAGATGGTTCTCCGACAAGCAACGCCCATCGAACGGCGGAGAAACGGTAGCGCAACCATCAACGTTTGGGAGGTTTCGAATTTTTGTGACTCATGCAAGGCCTTGACGGAAATCGTTGGGAGATGGCTCGGTCGACTCGCACGGAGGAAACGAGTCGATTGGTGGTGGTCTATGATCAAGAGGTATTCAGTGATGATGAATCGACAACGAAAAGGTTCAACAGTCAAGGTAAGAGCCTAGCCTCTGTCGTTGATGAAGCCCAAATTGATCGGTGGGGAAATGTTTGCCTCATGATGGGGAGACAAATGGTATGTGGGGCGGCCGGTGTCTCTTCGGAACGGTGATGGAAATTAAAAGAGAAGTTGATGTTGATAATATGGGTGAAACAACAAACTTCAGCTGGCGAGTGGCGGGGCGTCAGAGCTAGACTCAAAGCACGCGTGGCATGGCTAGAGAGATCGTCGGACGATGATTTTGAATGTGGTGCGCGTGATCGGAAATGCTCCGAAAAATTTTCCGATGGTCGGTCGGTGGCGGAGACAACGCCGGGCCTATTGATAAATTTCATCGAGCCTATTAATCAAATGTGCAATTATATGTATTGGTGTTCAATTACAACATATAGTAGCGAGGAATTGGTAGAAAATTTATAGAAATAATCGAAAATTATATTTAAGAAATATTAAAAAAAATTGTATTTGAAAAATACTATGGTTATTAGAACAAAAATAAAAATCTCGTGATAATTTAAGTTAGGAAAGTTATATTAAGGAGGCTTAAAGGAAATTTTCGTCCCATAACTTCAGGCTATTCTTGTTTTAGTCTCCTAAGTTACTAGGGTTTCAGTTTGGTCCCGTAAAACTGAAATATTCTCAATTTTGGTCTAAATTTCGCCGAAAAAATGAGGGGTTCGTCGGAAAAAGTCACATGACAAGCATGTGACTTTTTAAATTGGGCTAGATTGTGATTGGCTGGAAAAAATGATGTGGCGCATACATGGCGCCCAGTTGGAAACTAAAAAAAAAACATGACTGACGTGGAAATCAAAGTCGCTGAAATTCGCCGCAAAATCGCCCGCCAGTCGCCGCCACCTTCTCTCTTTAATTCCGCCTCCATTACTTGAAATTTCTGGCCACCACATATACCATTTGATTCCCCATAGCAAAAAGAACAAAACCCCTAAGCCAATTTTGAGATCCGACCACGACAGCGACTAGGCTTCGAAATTGACCGCCGCGGGCAATTCCCATCGATTCGCCGGCGACAGGACAACGCACGATCGCGGATTGGTACCATTGGATTCGTCTCCTCACTGCGGTTCTAATGAGACTAGTCTCATCCATTTTCATCAACTAGGTGCAAAGATCTATCGTTTTGAAGATTTCGGTCGTCGTCCGCCTCGACTGCACCTTCCACCGGCGTTTTCTCCATCGTCTGAATGAACCACTGGCTCGGACGACTACCGTTGAACTCCTCTCGTTCTGGCGAACCTTTTGAGACCAGTCCCATCGATTTTGGTCACCTCTGTGCAAAGATCCGACAAAAGTCGTCCTCCGCCTTCGGCGCCGGTCAGGCGCTCGATTCTCCTCCGTCTGATGGCGGATTTCAGGCGGAGAACCACCACTGAGATCGCCCTACAATGGCGGACCTTCCTCTCTGATCAGAAGTGGCCACTGGAGCCTCGACGGAATCGGCCTCCTTGGAAGCTAACACGATCAACTCAGGCAACTCGACTGAGTTGACTCACCCGGTCATGCAACAGGAACAACAGCAACGCAAACAGCTCACGTGGATTAAATATCCCTGTCAGTCATGTTTTTTTTTTTTAATTTCCAACTGGGCGTCACGTCTGTGCTACATCATTTTTCCAGCCAATCACAATCCAGCCCCCAATTTAAAAAGTCACATGCTTGGCATGTGACTTTTTCGGGCGAACTTTGGACCAAAATTGAGAATTTTTCAGTTTTACAGGACCAAATTGAAACCTTAGTAACTTAGGTGACTAAAACGAGAATGGCCTGAAGTTAGGGGATGAAAATTGCCTTTAAGCCTATTAAGGATGATAGTTATAAAGATATAAAGAGTTTAATTAAATGAATTTTTTCTGAGTTAGTTGATAAACTAAAAAGATACTTCGGAAGCTTAGAAAATTTAATTATTTAGAAGAAAATAGAATGGGAGTTTGAACTTCGATATAAATGAAATATTAAAAGATTGGTGAAAACGTAGGAATATTATTTAATATCATATTAGCATTTATGATATATATATATTGATTATACATATAATACCTAATTATAGGACGTGACGACAAGATAGAAGGTTGAGCAACTCTTTGTGTTAATAGAGTTGTTTTGGAAACTTAAGGTAAGTATAGCTAATTGGATTTATATATTCAACTGATCCTTGCCATGTCATCCGTGAATCGGAGATAGAGATTTCTAAGGAGTTAACATATGTGGAAGAACCAATGGAGATCTTGGACAGAAGTGTAAGAAAATTGAGAAATAAGGGGATACCAATGATAAAAGTTTGAGGAGCATATGAGAGAAAGTATCCCTATTTATTTCACTAAACGAGTAAGTTAAATTTCGGGGACGAAATTTTTTATTAGGAGGGTAGAATTGTGACATCCGTAGGATCTTGCACAATTAAAAGACTAATTGGTAACTATTAAGAAAATTTAAATTTTATTATAATAAATTATAGGTTGAAATTGGAATATACTACAACTTGAACAAAGTAAATTAGAGCTTATTATGATATCTGAGTGCATATTATATTAATTAAGAAATTAGGTAGGACGTAATGGGTATTTTGAAAAAGGTCTAATTAAATAGATAAAATAAATAATAATAAATATAATAAAAGAAATAAGTAAATAATATATATATATATAGAGAGAGAGAGAGAGAGAGGGAGTTGAGAAATGGGGAAATGGACCTCACTCCCCACGGCCTCACAACCCACTTTAGTATATATATATATATGCATATCTGTACTTGATCATCATATAATTTACAATATACGTATTTTCAAACACTGTGCGAAACGAAATAGGTAAGTAAATTTTAGGTTTTAATTTATATTAATTTATATAATTATATTATTTAATTAATTCATTTACTAAATGTAGTTTATACTGTCTGATGTGATATTTAATCAAAATATTTTATGTATTGGTGTTTAATTAAATTACATAGTAGCGAGTAATTGATAGAAAATTTATAAAATATTCAAAAACTATATTTAAGAAATATTAGGAAAATTGTATTTCAGAAATATTATGGTTATTAGAAAGAAAATAAAATTATCGTGATAATTTAAGTTAGAGATGTTATATTAAGGACGATAGTTATAAAGATATAAGGGGTTTAATTAAATGGATTCTTATGAGTTAGTTGATAAATTTAAAAGATACCTAGGAAGCATTGAAAGTTCTATTATTTAGAAGAAAATGGAACGGGGGTTTGAACTTCAATATAAATAAAATATTAAAAGATTGGTGAAAATATAAAAATATTATTTAATATCATATTAGCATTTCATAATATTCTATATATATTGATTATACGTATAATACCTTATTATATGACCTGACGCCAAGATAGAATGTTGAGCAGCTCTTTGTGTTAACAAAGTTGTTTTGAAAATTTGAGTAAGCTAACTGAACTTATATATATATATATGTATATGTATTTATATATGTGGATATTATATATATTGATTGCTTATATATTTGATCATAAACTTGAATTTATATTATATAGGTGAATATTGTATATTGGTTGTTTATATATTTGATCGTGGACTATTTGTTGGGTTACCTTAATATTCGTGAAATTGTTACTATGTTTTATATGTGGTTGAAATGTATGGCGTAAGATGAATGATTATGTGATCATATAATTGATTGTTGAATGAAATCAAATAGAAAAGTTATTAACGAGAAAATAATTATTATATAGAATCAAATAATGAAGTTAGTGATATTGTTGTTTTGAACTGAAATAAAAGATGATGCTTACCTTATTTGGAATATAATTAATGATTTATGATAATGTCATCGATGATGTGATATGAAAAATAAATGAGTCAAGTTAGGTACCATGACGTGTAGGGTACTCGGGTATTTTTGGGAAGCACGAACCATCCTATTTTGTTAACTACACACTAGGGTGGTGTGGGGATGCCATGTTTGTTGTGATGTCCTATGATGATACTGCTACACACTGGGATAAATAGTGTCGGGATATCACATACTACAACCGGTGCCCTGTGCTGCTATATATGATGTGACATTGACTGAGATGATGACGGTCGACAAAACCATTGACTGGTGTACTGCAATTAGAGCAAGCGGGGCCCTCAAAAGATAAACGATAACGTCAAATATTGTGTCATTATCTGCTTTATAGTTGTAGGCATGTGTTATTCCATTTGTTGTTACTATATGAAATATTTATTAGTTGATGTATTTGCACTATACGTGACTTGTTGTCTGTGTACATATATTTATATATAGACTGGTTAGCTATACTTACTGAGTAGGCAGCTCATTCTTTGTCACGTACTTTTCAGGAGATAGGTCACACTGACTAGCCACATTGGACTTTGAGCTGTGCTGTTATTCATTTAGGTGGGTCAGCCGTGACATCTGAATTCGAGATTTTTGACTGTGTGATTATTAAATATACTAGTCTTTTGTGGGTTTATGTTTAAAGTTTTGTACAGTTGTTGCTGCGCTATTTTCCTTTGAGGTTGGGTATATAAGGACGTTTGGCAAAGTATATAATTACTTTGTAATGCCTATTATCTTGTATGGTGTTTATATATTATATTGATAAGAAAAAAATAGACTTTATTTTACTTGTTAAACGGAAATTTTCTTATAAAATAAGTTAGAGTTAAGGAAAGGGTTTAATAAATAGTGAAAATTAAGTGTAGTGAAGTTGAGAGTGTAAAACCGTGCAAAATACTCGCCTATGGACTCTTACAATTCTCTCTCTCCGAATTCACACACTAGCACATCACGAATTACACACACACAACCCCTAGGCTATAATTTGATGGACGGAGATGGTGGAGACGATGGTGGGGATGAAGGATGTGATGAGGAGGGCGTTCAGACGACGGATACGTTGACATGATGGTGGAGATGATGGTGGCGATTTTTGCTGTGACTTGAGGCGCTGCCCTACTCTAGGGTTTGCAAGCGCAAAATCAAGCGGCTCTCATGGTGAACATGGATCGATCTCCTTCAACATACCTGAATTCTCAAAACTTGCCAATACGGTGCTAGATGCCGGCGATAAACAAGCTTTGGATGCGCTGCGTGAACTAAACTATAAGTGGACGGAGCGTTTTGGGGAAGAAGCAACAACGCGATGCTTTCCACCATCTAGGGAGGCGATTACCACGCCATTTTTGCCCCGAGTATTGAGGCCGCCTGTAAAGAATATTCGACGACCGGTCAGGCGAGTTGAGAATACAGAAACACCAGATCGGAAACCGCTTGAGCCGGCGGTAGATTGGAGCCAACCACCATCCATGGATGCCCGGCAGTTAGTAGCTGAGTACGTGTCAAACACTGGTTACGTAGCATCAGAAAATTGGACTGCAGAGATGGCTGAAGACGGGGCACTGGACTTGGTCCACAATAACGCGGTCAACGTGGAACAAAACTTCGTCAATAATGACCCGGTTAAAATTGACTTGGTCAATAAAGACGCGGTTAATGTGAAAATCGTGGAACAGGACTTGGTCAATGATGACTTGGTCAACGGTGAATTGGTCAACACGGACGCGGTCAACGTTAATGTGGTTGGGGAAAAGGACAAAGATAAAGATGTAGACGCGGTCAATAGCAATGACATTATTGGATTTGGACGGCAAAGAACATATGAGACTAACTCTACTCATACCGGCTTATTTATAGAGAACATCCCGTTGCAGTCATGCCCAATTCCAGGCGCGGATGATAAAATTGTTGACGGTTTCAACAACTCCTCCTGTAAGACGCTCTCATATATCCCCCTACTATACAAAATGGGGAAATAGTTACAAGATCTACTATTGAATCTATTCGAAACGGAGCTAGTATGTGGAAAACTACCGCGGTCGGTTACTTTCTGGAAAAGAGACCATATTTTTATCATATTCAAGAATATGCCATGTCCGTCTGGCCTGGCTTACGTGATGTTAAAGCCACCACGAACGGATTCTACTTCTTCCAATTCAAGACAGTGGCATATATGGAAGAAGCAATCGAAGGGGGACCGTGGTTGTTCCAAGGGCAACCAATTGTACTGCAACAGTGGGAACCGAGAATGATGCTGTCAAAATTAAAACATACATAGGTCCCAGCGTGGATAAAATTGAGACATTTGTCGGTAGAATTGTGGACGGAGGAAGGCCTGAGTATGGTGGCCAGTGGAATTGGCAGACCCCTATACCCGAATGCGATTACAAGAGCATGCACGAGATTGGACTTCGCTCGTGTATGCGTGATGCTGGATGTGAGTTCTAAATTACCAAGGCATATTATCATCATAATGCCTAACGAGGAAGGAGGAGAAATACCATGCAAAATTGATGTTGAATATGAGTGGCTACCTCCTTACAAGTTGTATGACGTTAGGACATACGGCAAAAGTTTGTGCATTCACCAAACCGTCCAATCCAGCTAAACCACCGGTCTCTGTCTACGTTCCTAAAACGGTACTTGCAAGGTCACCACCCATGCATGATCAAGAGAAAATATTGCCAACTCAAGGGGTGGACAACCAGAGAGAGGGACGAGAGCTTCCTTGCGGGGAAAGCTGCATTCCCAAAACGGGACCTGCGAGGCCACCACCTATGCATGACCAAAAGAGAATATCGCCAACTCAAGGGGTGGACAACCAGCGAGAGGGACGAGAGCATGATCAAGAGAGAATGTTGCCGACTCAAGTGGTGGACAACCAAAGAGAGGGACGAGAGCCTCCTCGTGAAAGAAGGTTGAGTCGTGAGGAAAAGGGTAAGGCAATTATAGTGTATAATACGTATGATGCTCTACAATTGCTAGATGATGCAGAAGATACACCTCGGGGTCATATACCGAGTCCGGAGACTGGAATACAGACATTACATCATGTGTTAACCTCATTTGGAAGGAGAGCAATCTCAGACGATTAAAGCACACGGAATGAACATCCACCACCATGGCGTTAGTAATAGTCGAGAATATTAGAAAGCGAATTCATAGCATCATTTTGCCTAGATCGATCAGTACACGAGCTTTATTTAAACTATGGCGTATCCCTTATCCTGTCAAGGGAGGCACCGCCTGATGATCGAATTGTTATAATTTTTCTTTCTTTCTTTTTTACTTAATGCAACTTACCTTTCCCAGAAGCTGAGAGTGCATGCAATCAGGCTAGCGGTGGAGTTCATGCACAATCTACATGCTGAAAAAGCTATTTTTATGTCAGATTCCTTGCTGGCAATTCAGTGGATTAAAGGAAATATTATGGATGTTGATTTTGGTGCACAAGTTTATGTCAAAGAAATAAAACAGATTTGGAATCTGATGCCCCAGTGGGAGTTTAGAAATGTGCTTAAATTATGTAATGAAACGGCACAAGAAATTGCCAAATGGGCCCACAGAGTCCCCCACCCATGTTGCCCAGGGATTGTTTTGGTGATGGGGGCCCAAAACCCCTTGACCCTCTTTCGGCCGATTAATGAAGTTAATATTATCAAAAAACAAAAAAAAAAAAGAAACAGAGGGAGGAAGATGAAGATGGGCATGTTACTATGATTGGTCTAGAGGTGTCAATGAGTAGGGTCTTATTCTATTCAAATTCATAGATTAATTTTAAGATCGAGATCCGGACCTAACGAATATCATTAGGCTCAAACCCAGACCCATTAAACCAATATAGATTAGGTTCGAGTTGGGTTTCTATCCATCAATACTCATGGGTCTAAATACCCATTTTGGACCCAAAAAATAATTTTTTATTTCCTATTATTAAATTATTATTTTTTAATTAATGTATATTCAAGTGAACAAATCTAAAAGTTTAAAACATCATAACATTATGCATCGTGTAATTCTTTAACTATGTGTATTTTTTAATCAATAAATAATTGAATAATCAGTTATATAAGTATATTGTCATGCTAGGTATACTATTCAATATCTTCGTAGTCAATAATGCTTGCTTGAAGACTTAAAATAATAAAATAGAATTTTAAAGTTTTATAATGTTAAATCCGATTGCTATTAAATATATAGATTTAATAGTTTCATTAGATTATTTTGTAAATGGTATTATAAATGATATATTATTTAAAATATTCTATTGTTCCGAATTTATTGATAAATTATGAGCAAAATAAAAAATAAAAAGAAAGGTATTTAATTTTTAATTTAAAATTTATTTAATTTGTGTTGTTGTAAATATAAATATCAAATATTATCTAATAATATTATTAAAAAAAAATTGGGGGATCCAGGCCCTACCCAAACCCGAAATATTGGGTCCAAAAGAATAACATTGGGTCTACAGACTCATAAAGTCTTAAGGAGGTTGGGTAGGATCTGGATCTTATTTAAAATAATGAATCTTCCACAAGTAGAACCATTTAAATTGAACCATTGACATCCTAAATTAGTCTGATCGGTGGAGAAGCTAATTTTCCGTGTTTGTGGTCATGATGTGCTGTTGCTTTCTTTAGTAGACACAATGGTTTTGAATTATTATTATTAAATAAAGGGTTAAATACAATTATTATATATCAATTCCATATTAATTATCTTCTTAAAGTATTCAAATTTTCAAAAATTCCCCTGACATTACTTTTTGAGTTCAAAAAATTTATTTTACCATTATAAAAATTGCTTTTGTAGAAAAAAAAATAAAAAGAATTTTAAAATACGAAAATCACAATTTGTATAATTCTAGTTTTACTTGTTCGGGCTCTTTTTATTTTATAATCCTAAAGTACTTGTGACTAGTTTTACTTCTCCGTGGGACTTAATAGCACACCTCATGGTTTCTTTGCAGGAATCCAGGGCTTGAGGAAGGGGGATCCTATGTCCCCTTATCTTTTTGTGCTCGTGATGGAGGTCCTTAACTTGATTTTGTAGCAACAGATTGAGCAAGACATGCAGTTTAATTTCCATTTGAAGTGTGAGGGTATTCGCATCTTCCAGCTTGGTTTTGCAGATGACTTATTATTGTTCTGCAAGGCGGAGATGTCTTTTATCAGGGTGTTTAAGTAGGGGCTCGAGATGTTTGTTTCCTTGTCCAGATTCCACGTCAACTTACAAAAGACTCATTTGATCATATCCCGATTGGTCCACGAGATCCAGGACCAATTACTGGTCGTGCTTGGCTTCCAAGAGGGCCACCTACCGATGAGATACTTAGGTCTTCCACTTAGTGCTTCCCGGCTCTCCATCACAGATTGCCAACCGATGCTATTGAAAATTGATTAGCGTATCAGAGAATGGGAAGGCACTTCATTATCTTATGCCGGCCGTGTCCAAATCATAAAATCGGTATTACTGGCCCTGAGTGTGTATTGAGCATCCGCCTTCATCCTCCCAAAGGGTTTCATTCATTAAATTGATGAACGACTTCGGGGTTTTCTTTGGAAAGGAGCCTCTACCAGTGGTTAAGCTAAGGTCGCTTGGCAGGATGTTTGTCGGTCAGTTCTTGAAGGGACTCAAGGACTTCGTGATGTTGCCACCCTTAACCATGTTTTGATGTGTAGACGTTTGTGTGATCTTATCTGATGTGATAGGACATCTATATGGGTGGATTGGATTTGTAATGTTTGGCTTCATCAGCAATCCATATGCACAGTAGCTGAACGTGGGGGCTCATGGGGTTGGAGGAAGCTACTACATCTTTGTCCTCTCCTCCGGCTGCTTATTGAGTATCGGATTGGTGATGATGCTTCTTTCTCTTAGTGGCATGATCCATGGGATAATATGGGTCCACTTATCCTTTCATTCCCGAGAGGGCCTAGCCTTACTAATTGGTGACTAGCGCTCCTCTTAACTCAGTTATCGTGGATGGGCAATGGTACTGGCCGGACATCACTACATCTAGGAGGTGCTCGAAAATTCTACATCAACTACCAGTCATGCATGGTGGCTCGGATCAATTTCTGTGGCATGTTAGCGCTGGCCCACCTACTGTAGCTTCAATATTTCGCCTCTTATCCCCACCAAGACCCAAGGTAGGCTGGTTTTCACTACTCTTGAGGCCCTTCAAAATTTTCAGACACACTTTCATGCTTTGGTAGGCCATCATCGACAGACTGTCCACATTACACAAGTCGTGGCTTTCTTACTTGGGTACCTCCTATATCCCATATGCTGATGATGCTATGGAGACACACAACCACCTATTCTTCCGATGTCGCTATTTTCGGCACTGTTTGGAGGAGATTCAATGTCATGTGTGGGTTCTTTGGCCGAACCGTTCTTGGACTATAGATGTTACTTGGGCTTTGTCGCAATGGAGAAGGAACAACGTCATAAATGCAGCCTACAAAGTATTACTTGCTTCTGCGTTTGGATGGAACACAATCGTCGTCCATTTGAGAATGTGCGATGCGGTGCACGTACTCTCTTTGTTATTATTATAAATGATGTGCGACAGTAGATTATTAGTGTTGATTTACCTTCTCTATTAGCTCATGCGGGCTTTATCACTTATGGCGGATCCTTTGGCCCGTCAGTGACGCTAGAGAATGATTCATGATTGTATTGTACTTGTGTACTTCTTGTTGTTTAATATAATTTACATTTACCGAAAAAGAAGTATCAATACCTCTAAGAAAACAAGAAGGTCCTCCCTTTCCAAAGATACCAAGGCCTTCCATTCCAAGAACAAGGGGATACTCTCATCCCTCACGAATGAAGATGGGTCCTTCCTTCTGATGAAGTGGAGTCTCCTACTCTAAGGATTTAGGAGGCATCCTTCTTCCTTAGAGTGGGGGGACTGAATGATGGGTATTGCCCAAAAGAGATTGACCCAAGAAAAAATACTAGGACAAAACACAGGCCCGCTAGCCCAGGAGAGAGTCAGCCCGCCCAGGTCGCTAGGCTTAACCCAAGAAGGGGGCACCCTACAATCTGATTTTGCCAAAGGGAGGGTCCACTAGGCTAATCCCAAAAGGGATCCCCCTACACCAGAGCTTGTCCAAAGATGAAGTCTACCTTATCAAGTTTGGACCAAGAAGGAAGCCAGTCTGAAGACCCTCAAAGTTAGCTTGAATGAAGAAAGGTGCCCTCAAAGGATTGGATTCTTCACAGGTAGGAGTCTGCACGAAGAAGGATTCCCCCTTCATCCGAAAACTTGTTGCTTAAGGAACGGATAAGGAGAAACCTTATCTCTGAATCCCGCCTTCCTCATCGGGCATGCGGATCCCCCCCAGAAGAACTCCTGTTACAAGGGAACTCCTCCTTATAAATAGGGGAGGTACCCCTCAACAGACAGCCCCCTTCCACTCTCGAGAACCTCTCTTGCTGATACTCTGCTACTCTAATTTCGTGCTCTTACCTACAGAATTCTTACTTTTGTCATAACTCATTTTTTTATTTATCTATTCTTAAATTCGAAACTAACTTAAGTATCAGAGTGCTAACCTTTTGTTTTGCAGGTCTTCTTTCTCAAGAACTTTCACTCAATTAGCCCAAATCCGATATCAAGATCCAAAAATTTTGGACCTATGCTAAATCGCACCCATAACAAGTATTTTAAGACTAAAAAATAAAAAGAGTTCAATAAACAAGTGAACTTGATTTAGACAATCGATGATTATGACATTTTGAAAATTTCTTTATTTTTTTCGAAAAATAATTTTTGTAAGAATAAAATTAGATTTTCAAGATTAAAAAGTAAAGATCAGGAATTTGTTTTGAAGGTTTTAATATTTTAGGAGAATAATTGAAATTAGATGAATAGTTGAGAAACAATAATTATATTTAACCGTTAAATAACATAGTAGCAGAGATAGAGCAGTAGTGGCAGTGTTGTCTTTTTTTGGAAAAATTGCATAAAATTCCCATGTTCTTTCAAAATTTAAATATAATAGTTTATAAAATTTTAAAAAATTTATATAATTTTTAAGTATTCTTATATTTATTTAGTATATTTTATAAACAAATATTAAAATATATTTAAATTAAATAATAATTTAGTGAAGTATTTAATCTAATAAAATTTAGAAATAATAAAAAATATTAAATGTTTAATTTAAATATATATTAATAGTCTTAAAATAATATTTTATATAAGTTAAAAAACTTGATATAAATTTTAGGTATTTTTATGTTTATTGAGTATATTTTATAAATAAATATTAAAATATAATTAAATTAAATATACCATATAGCCATGACCGAAGGTCATGGGGGATCGAAGAAAATAATAAAAATTTAAATCCGGCCATGAGGCGGTAGGAAGAACCGACCATGTAGGCGGAATGCACAACAGTAAAAAAGTAAATCCGACCATGTAGGCGGAATGCAAGAAAGAATATTTTTTATTACGATAAATATAAAGAGAAACGAGTACCATAAGGAAAGGCTGAGTTTGGAACCTTTTACATAGGTTTAAACTAATAGGTATGAATTTTGGTCAGAAAATACCACACTAAAGCCCCAAATCAACGCCAAAAATTGGCAAAACCGGGCAGCGATGGCAAGGCCGACCTCATTCATACCCATAATTTAAACCGACGACCCAGAGAGCCTTATCATTAAGTTCTCTCAATTTCTCCTTATGTTTATCAGTAATGAAAAATACTCTTTTTTTTTTTTTTTACATATATATATATATATACATATAGCCATGCTATCTCTGTTATACTTGGATAATTCAGCAGCAGCAACTTAGCCTTGCATTAGGCTAACAAAAACAGAAACAAGAATGGAAATAACGAATGCAAAAATTTAAATAAGAAAACTTACAGGTGGCTTCTTCTTATGCCAAATGGAAAGTTTTTATAACTAAGGGAAAAGAAAGAAATTACAAGTGGAAATGCCTCAGCTTCAGCACATGAAGGCTTCCGAGGGCTTACAGAAAAAGGGGGGAGAAGGTTCTATTTATAACCAGTGGGTTCGGACTTGAAATTAATTCAGCACGTCCGCATGGCCTCCATCTGCCAAGTGTCCTCTCATTTTCGCCAAGTGTCCTCTCATTTTCGACACGTGTTATTCGGTCAATTTTTGTTGACTTGCCATGCTGTCAGTTCATTTCTTCATGAGTCTGGAGAAGCTACTTCCTTCCGACTCTGATCCCGACTGCTTGTGATCTTCTTTGTCTTCAGATGATTCTGAAATGTCCATTTTTTATTTTCCTTTAAGTGTCTCCCGGATTCCTTTGAAAAGATTTTCAAGGAATTCTTCTTGAGAAGATTCTTCAAATGGATTTTAAGCTTCCCCAGCGAGACAAGAAAATTTATTTTCCCCATTTTTGCTTGAGGTCTCCATGGGAGAAGCAATTCCCGAAAGATTCTTTTTCAAATCATTTTCCATTTGTTTGAGGTATTCCTCAATCATCTGATTTTTAGTGATTACCCCCTTCTTATTCAGAATTCTCTGAGAATATGCTCAAAAGGATTGGGTGCCTGATTTTCTTCCTTTTCTGCAAGAACTTTATATTCCTGCAATTTTTCCTCCATCACATTGATGATCTCTTGACCATAGTATTTCTTGGTCTCGGGGTCAATTTGCATTAGCTTGTTCCAGAATTTCGAACAAAACCTCCTTTTTATGCAAGGGATTTTCTGTAGGGTAATTCCTACTTCTGGCAGCCATTTCCAAATCCATGGGATAGAGAATTCAGTGAAAAAATAGAGTGAAGCCATTCCTTCTATCCATTTCCTTGATTTTTCTACTTATATTATTTTCGGCGAATAATTTAGCCATTCTGTATAATATTCCTGGAAGATTTCAGGAAGAATAGTAATTGATGGGCCGAAGCTTATCCACCATTGGTATACCCAATTTGGTATCTCTTGTTGAAAAACTAGTGGACAAATTTTGAAAAACCATGTATGTTTTCTTTTATAATTTTCATAGAGGAAAGCCTTATTGAACGCCTCAACATAATCCCAGTAGTTAAATTTTATTGTATTTTTTAACTCTGAGTGAAAGTATTCTTTTTCCCCTAAGGGGTTAATTCCCCATTCAACAGCAGTGATGAATTTTTTAATTACTGCTTTGGAATAATTGAACTCCTTCCCATTGCTAGAAAATGTGTGATTAATTTCAACACTTTGAGTAGCCTTAAGGATATATTCGTAATGTGCCCTAGGCTTATAGGACCCTGCTGGAAAAGATGCTACATTAAGATACCTCTTCATTAGATACCATGGGTCATTTTCCCACCTCAAGTCATCATTTTCAAGGAGTATAATTATCTCATGGTGTTCGCTAAATTTGTAATTAACCAATTCATCTTCATCTTCCTGCAACATTTTTGCATAAGAGGCTGATGATTCATCAGTCGTTAATTTCTTATGTTCCTTTTTAAATTCAAGGAACTGTTTGAAGAGTTCATTCTCTTCTTCAGGGATGTTATTAAATTTTCCTATTCCTGAAATATTTTCTCTTACTAAGGCTCTATTCCCATGCCTGACAATATCACCGGCTCGGAACCTACCTCCTCTCTGATTAGAGGAGGAATTTCTTCCTCTTCCCCTTTGGGGGAGCATTCCTGAAAAACAAAGATGATTCATTAGCCTGCATAAAGACCAGCAATTTGCTGATGGTATAGCAAATTTGCTATCCAAAGTTGTTTCATACGATTTTCTGCAGTGACATTTGCATTTGGAAATTGTATGAGAATATCAGAAATTACTTCCTTGACTTTATCAATTCATTTTCTGATTATTTTTTGAATTCTTTTTAATCTTGTCTTATATTCAATTGGTTCGTCCCAAAATTTCCAATGGTAAATAGGCCAATGAACTCCATTCATAAAATATCTTTCTCCTATGACCATTTCTTCAATCCAACCATTTGGAATTGTTGAGGAAATATTCATTCCTCTAAATATTTCATTATCAAATTCATCCAGATTTATTTCCATCAATATATTCTCTTGAAAGGAAATCAGGGAGACTATTTGTCTCTCCTTTAATATATTCAATGGAGAAATTAAATGGGGCAAGATATGCCTGCCATCTAGCAAATATTTGTTTAGAAACATCATGTTTAAAATCTTTATTAAACATAAATTTAGCAGCAGAACAATCTGTCCTAATAGTGAATTCTTGATTAAGTAAATCATCTTGAAATTTTAAAACACATTTAACAATTGCAAGAACTTCTTTAGCAACCGTAGCATAATTTCTTTAGGCTGCCTTCCATTTCCCTGAATGGAATCTAACAAGGAATTCTTGTTTATTTTCATCAATTTGTTTTAGTATTCCTCCAAATCCAATATCAGAGGCATCTGTTTCAATAATTTTCTTCCAATTTGGATTAGCAAGAGTTAAACATGGTAATGATTTTACCTTTTGTTTAATTAACCTAACTGCTCTTGTATGTTCATTAGTCCATTCTGATGGATTCTTCTTAAGCCTATCATACAATATTATTGTATCTTGGGCAAGGTTCTTATAGTAGGGGGCTATATAATTTAGACTGCCTAGAAATCTTTGTAGTTGAGTTTTGTTAGTAATTTTATCAGGGAATTTATCAGCGAATTCAATACTTCTATAGATGGGTATAATCTCTCCCTTTTCAATATGATGGCCAAGAAATCTGACTTTTGTTTGAAAAATGCTCATTTTTTATTTTGATAAAACCAAACCATTTTGGATAACTAAGGTTTTAAACATTTCTAAATGCTTAAAATGGTCCTCAATACTATTTGAGAACACTAAGATATCATCAATATAAACAATGATAAAATTAGAGAATTGATTAAAAATATCATTCATAATATTTTGGAATTCTGAAGGAGCATTTTTTAGTCCAAATGGCATAACATTCCATTCATAATGTCCAAATGGGACTGTGAATGCTGTTTTGTATCTATCTGATTCATTTATTTGAATTTGCCAATATCCTGATTTCAAGTCAAATTTTGAGAAAATTATTGCCCTATGTAACCTGTCTAACAAGTCCTTTTTATTAGGAATCGGATACCTTATCCATTTTAAGACTTTATTAAGAGGTTTATAGTTTATTACGAGTCTAGGTTTTCCTCTTTCTTTTTCTGCATGTTTGTTAACATAAAATGCAGTACATGACCATGGTGACTTTGAAGATCTAATTAGTTTTTTCTCAATTAAAGAATTAATTTCATTTTTACATAATTCTAAGTATTCACTATTCATTTGGCATGGTCTTGCCTTAGTGGGGATGTTCGCTTCTGAAAATTCATTTTCATAAGGAAGGTTAACAATATATTTTTTTCTATGCCAAAAAATATTGGGATGTTCATCACATATTTCTAGTTCAAATTTATTTTGGATCATTTTAATCTTCCCTTGTAATTTAGGATTTTTAAGTAATTCATTTATCTGTATTGAATTTATTTCTTCCTTAATAAAGCATATTTGGTTAGTTTTAGATATTATTAAATCTTTTATTTCATTTATAACCCTGTCTATTGGTTGGGTGATGAATTCAAATTTTATTATTTCATTATCATAGGTTCCTATTATACCCTTTTCATTAATATTTTTTATCGGAAAAATCTTTTTAAGGAAAGGTGTTCCAAGGATAATTTCATTAGTTAAATCTTTTATTAGCAAGAAGCTTGTTGGAATACATTTTTTATTATTACATATGTAAGCTTTTGGAATTTTAAAGCTTATATTTAGTTTTTGGCCATTGGCAGATGATAAAGAGTGGGTCGTTTTTTCAAAATACCTAGTAGGTATAAGGCCTTCTTTAATACAGTTAATATCTGCTCCACTGTCAACAAGAGCCGTAAATGTTTTCCTAAAATTGTTATTTATTAAGCGATCAATTTTGACATTCCATTTTTGACTAGTGACTATTTCTAAAGTGGATAAAAATTCTTCCTCGTATTTTTCTTCTCCTATTTCCCTATTATTATTTTCTTCTTCTATTTCTTTATTCTTACTAATTTCAATCCTTTCAAGTCTGTTTGTAAGAGACTGGTTGTATTTTTTAATATTCTTTATCTCTTCTTTTAACTTTTCGACTTCAATTTTGAGATCCTCTATAGTAGAGGGGTTATCTTTAATGGAATGTTTTTCATTAAGTAATTTCTTGACCTCAGCTATTGTATATGGTTCAAAGGGTTTATTAATAGTCCTATCATGAAATGGGATAGGCTCAGATGTGGAGGCATTATTACTATCAATCTTGCTTAGGATAATGTCCCTAACTTCAGGATCCTTTATTTCCCTAAGTAATTCAATAATATGATTATCTGTGAGAACATTTATTTTTTTCATTTCTTTAAATTTTGCCATTAATTCATAAAATTCTTGATGTGAATTATCTTCCTGCCTACATGAGCAAGATGGCTCTTCTTCTTCAGATTCAGAAGTGGTTGATGAATATTCAAAATTCTCTTCGATATTTTTAAGTTCATTTTGCTCTTCCGATTCTTCTGATTCAGAGGATTCTTCTTTTTCTGAAAATATTACATTGAGTATTTCTTGTTTTTCTTCTTCTTGTAAATTAAGATTATTTATTTTCTTTTTCAGCCTTCTAGCTTTTTTGTTTCTGCATCTATTAGCAAGATGATCTGTTTCTCCACAAATATAGCATCTTCTTATTTTCTTTGTGGTATTATTCTTAGCCTTCCATTCATTTTTTCTAGCTAAGTCTTTTTCTTTATTTATTTCTTTTCTAAATTTTCTCTTTTTGTACCTTTTTTCCTTAAACCTCGAAGTTCTATTCCTAGAGATTTTTGATTTATCGGATGGTTTCATTTCCATCCCAAATTGGGCACAAAACTGTCATAATTGGCTTTTCTCTGTCAAATTTTGTCTTTTAATTTGTTTATTTAATCTAATTTCGTTGCATAAATTTAATCCTTCCTGAATGCAGGTTCCAATTAACTTCCCATAAGTATATTGATTATAGTTTATGTGCAGGTCTCCTTTTCTTAGGACATTTCTAACCCTTTCTGCAAAAAGATGGGGGAGGCCGTCTATAAATTTAGACTTCCAATGAGAATCATTTGACTTTGGGAGTTCCATTACTCTACTGAGGAATACATCTTTGTACCATCTAAATGAAGTTAATGTTTTACATTTTAAATTCTGTAAAAGTGTTCGAATATTTTCACTATTATCTGACCATCTACCTGTAAAAAATGCTCAATTATGTTTATGGCTAATGTATAAACTGCTTTCTCTTCTGAGATATTATTTTCAATTTTTACTGTATTTAATATTTCATCTTTATCAGTTTGGCTGAGATAATTATCCCACCATCCCTTTAATTGGCCAGTAAATCCAGCTATGATCATTTTTGCAATAGCTTTATCGAAATTATTATTTCCTTTACAAATAGTACTGTACATCATCATTCTATGTATAGTATTATAAATTTGTCTTTCTGTAAATCCATCAATGTTCCATTTATAAATTTGTTTCCCATTATAACTATGTTGGTCAATTATCTCTTGTTCTTCATAAAGGACATCTTGGGGTGTTGGCCTAGGATAATAAAATTTGGTTTGCATTGGCTTCCTGGCAAATTTTTCTATTTTGTTAATTTCCTCCATAAATTCGTCTTCATAATCCTGAGGATCTCCTTCATTATTTAGAGTATTTAATTTTAGAGTTTTAAATTTCTGATCTAATAGCTTTTCTAGGTCTCCTATAGGTTTTAAATTAAAACCTACAATATCTGGGGGTGGTTGTATTGAGGGTCTTGCGATAATTTCTCCTCTTGTCTCTTCAACTATTGTTTTAGTTGAGTTAATTTCCTTTTGCCAATTCTTTTGCCACTCCATAATCTTATCTATCTTATTATTTAATTCCATAATTTGTTCTCCTATAACATTTAAGTATAAGTTGGCATAATTTTGCTTCTTTAGTAACTCATTTATTTCTGTTATTGTAACTATTAAGGTGTTATCTTCAATTAATTTGGAAAATGCTTTAAAATTAATCTCAGTTTCATTAGAATTCATTTTGAAAGGTTGTTGAGGGGGAAAGACATTATTAAGGATTTTCCCGTTTTCTAGGAAATATTTTCTCTCTAACACATTTAAATATTGTTTTGAATATTTGGTTATAAACCATGGAACAAAGGTAACTTTCTTATTCCATACAAATAGTTCCTTATAGAATTGGTTTGAAATCTCATTTTGTTTGTCAGGAGGGAAATTTTTAAAAAACCATTTTCTAAAGGGTTCCCACCTTTTTTTTGAAAATTCTTCCTTAATTTCTTTTCTAGCCAGGGATCCCGGACTAAAGTCGATCATGTCTGTATAATTTTCCAATGGAATTTCATAAGCAATTATGTCTTGTGTATTCATTTATAAACAAAAATTCGTTTCTGAAGTTAATTCTTCATTTAGCTTAGGATCCTTATATACTCCTTTAACAATATTATTTGGTTGTATCCTTATTTCTTCAACCTTATCATAATTTGAGCTATTAGTTTCTTCTCTGATCTGGGATGTGGATGCTCTAGATGGGGTTGTCACCTCTATTGGTGATATATAAGACATATTAGAATATCTTGAAGAGCAACTTCTTAAATATTTCGACTGATTAACAAAATCTATTATAACATTCCCTTCTGAATTTTGTAATATATTAATGTACATACTTTCAGTATTACTTCTAATGGGGACCTCCTTCTCAATTACCCAATGTTCTGGAAACTCTACTTTGCTCCATTTTATTTGTCTCCTAGTATTAATTCTTGAATTCTGTAAATTTGTTTCAAAGAATACTGTTTGTTCAAGAGTTTTATTATCTTGTGTCTTACAATTAGGATTGAGTGTATGGAGAAGCTTATAGTAAATTCTATAACATATACATATTAATTCTGATCCAGGTGTATAATTATATTCATGGGTCTTAACATTTAACGTTAGTGCATCAAGTATATTAACATCCGACATAGATAACTGTAGATTTGGGTAAACATTAAAAAATACTAGCCCATGGGCTAGACTAGATTGGATTATTCCTATTAGAGATTTCTTCCAGTCTAAATTTCTGGCATCTCTTAGGGCAGCTAAAAAGCTTTCTGGTAAACCTTCTAATGTTAGAGGTTTAAAGGCTATTTGAACAAGACCAATATGTAAAAATTTATATTCTTCTTGGTAATGCCTTATATCCATAGAATCCAAAAGTTTTATTACTTTTTCCTCATTATCAAGAGAGATAGATTCTTCAGTAGTTTTTACTACCTGTTTAGTTTTCCAGAAATCAAATCTTCCGAAATTGTAAATTAATCTAGAATTTACTTTAGGAATTGTCCATTTATTTAGTTGATCTAAATTCCTTGGGAGTTCATACTCCTCTTTTCTTGCATTCTTTACGTGACTGCTATTATTATCAAATAAATACTGCATATTAAACAGAAAGATAAAGGACTGTTGAATTATCCAATATAACTTCAACAACATGTTTATCATTAAACCAAATTATTTAGTTTAACAAAATTTAAATAATAAAAAATATTGAATACTTAATTTAAATATATATCAATAATTTTAATATAACATTTTATATAAGTAAAAAAATCTGATATAATTTTTAGGATTATTATATTCATTTAGTATATTTTATAATAAATATTAAAATATATTTAAATTAAATAATAATTTATTTTAATTAATAATATATAATATTATAAGTGATTTTTATTTATATTCAAATAAAATAGACAAATTGGACATTTGCCTACTTAAAACCCTATTTTTGTGTAATATATTTGTTAGAGGATATAAAGTTGCATATGTAGTGAAGAAGAAAGGTATTTTGGACCATTGCACTACCAAATAGGGTAAGAAAAGACCCCACTCTTATTTCCACCGCGTGTACAACACTTGGACAGGGAAGGTCTTTTTGCAAGATTTCAAAATTTACAGAATTTTTTATAAATATTTATTTAATACAGGCAAGTTTTATGTAATTTTGGGAGAAGACAGCTCTTTTTTTTAACTAGAATTAAGCAGTAGACACAGCAGAAGAAGATGGTTTTGTTGGGTCATCTGATTGCCTTTTCCTCCATTTGGCTTGTTTTGTCTGACTTCGTATTCAGAAGACCACTGACTGTTATTTACTTTTGGGGTCTTGTTTGAAGCAAGATCCTAAGTTTGATCCAAATTTGTGGTATATAGTATAGTTTAAATGGTGTTTTTGGAAGACCCCACATCCCACTTTTGTATTCAACATTTGAAGCTTTCTTTGTGTTGGTTTTTCTCTAATTACAAGAGAAGCCTCACCATTTTCCTCTCACTTCCATTCGCTTACTACTCCCAAGTGATTGTATTCTTCATCGCCTACTCCATCATGTCCCTGTCCCCCTGGACATGCTCTCTTCTTTCTCCTCCCTCACTTTCTCTCTCTAATTCCCCCCAAACCCAGACTCCCCCACCACTCCTTCCCGACCCCACTCGCTCCAAGCGCTCATGGGTCGAATCCCTTCGCTCCCTCACCCGCTCTAACTCCTTTCCACAAGCCATTACCACTTTCATTCAGATGCAGGTCTCCGGCGTCCTACCCGATAATTTCGCTTTCCCCGCAGTCTTGAAGGCCGCCACTGCCCTTCAAGACTTGCCTTTAGGAAAACAGATTCATGCCTCTGTTGTTAAGCTCGGCTATGATTCTCTCTCCGTCACTGTTGCCAATACACTTTTGCATATGTATGGTCGATGTGGGGATGATGTCTGCCAAGTTTTTAAGGTATTCGATAGAATTCCCCAGAGGGACCAAGTTTCTTGGAACTCCTTGATAAATGCTTTATGTAAATTCGAGGAATGGGAGTTAGCTTTAGAATCTTTTCGCTTAATGGGATTGGAGGGCATCGACCCTAGTTCTTTTACTTTGGTAAGTGTAGCTCTTGCCTGCAGTAACTTGAATAAGCACGATGGATTAAGGCTGGGAAAGCAGGTTCATGGGTATACTCTGAGAATCAATGAACAAAAGACCTTTACAAACAATTCTTTGATGGCAATGTATGCAAAACTAGGGAGAATTGATGACGCTAAGATTGTGTTCGAGAGGTTTGCTCAACGTGACATGGTTTCTTGGAACACAGTTATTAGTGCATTTTCCCAAAATGATAGGTTCTATGAAGCATTGGAGTACTTCAGTTGTATGAAAGACCAAGGATTTCAGCCTGATGGTGTCACATTTTCAAGTGTGCTTCCTGCATGTTCCCATATGGAGTTGTTGGATCTTGGAAAAGAAATCCATGCTTATGTGATCAGGAATGATGATTTTGTGTGGAACTCCTTTGTGGCCAGTGCTTTGGTAGACATGTATTGCAACTGTAAACAAGTCATAAGTGGGCGTAGAGTTTTTGATGGTTCACAAGATCGGAGGCTTGGACTCTGGAACGCCATGCTTGCTGGTTATGCCCAGAATGGGTTTTATACAGAGGCAGTGATGTTATTTATGAAACTGGTTGCTGTCCCGGATCTTTTCCCGAACCCAACCACAATGGCTAGCGTTCTGCCAGCTTGTGTCCATTGTGAAGCTTTTGCAGATAAAGAGGCTATGCATGGGTATGTTTTGAAGTTGGGTCTTGGAAGGGACAGATATGTGCAAAATGCATTAATGGACTTGTACTCTAGGATAGGACGGATAGAAAACTCAAAGTATATATTTGACAATATGGCGAGTAAGGATATTGTGTCTTGGAACACGATGATAACTGGTTACGTGGTTTGTGGTTACCATGAAGACGCCCTAATTTTGCTGCATGAAATGCAAATAACTGGAGGGACAAGTGAAGAGAATGATGACTTTGATAATAATTTCAAGGTCTCATTTAAACCTAATTCAGTAACACTCATGACCATCCTTCCTGCTTGTGCTGCTCTAGCAGCTCTAACAAAAGGAAAAGAGATTCATGCTTATGCCATTAGGAATGCACTAGAATCCGATGTGGCAGTTGGAAGTGCATTGGTTGATATGTATGCCAAGTGTGGTTGCTTAGATATGGCTAGAGGAGTTTTTGAGAGCATGCGTAACAGAAATGTAATAACATGGAATGTTATCATTATGGCTTACGGGATGCATGGAGAAGGAGAAGAGGCCTTGGCACTTTTTAAGAGGATGGTGGCTGAAAGGACCAGAGGTGGAGAAGTGATGCCAAATGGGGTTACATTTATTGCAGTTTTTGCAGCATGCAGTCACTCTGGGATGGTTGACGAAGGCCAACAGTTGTTCCAGAGTATGAAAGAGAGCTACGGAGTTGAGCCTAATGCTGATCATTACGCTTGTGTAGTCGACTTGCTTGGTCGAGCAGGTCGGCTGGATGAAGCATTTGAAATCATCAACTCCATGCCTACTGGACTCGACAAGGTAGGGGCATGGAGTAGTTTGCTCGGTGCTTGTAGGATCTACCAAAATGTGCAGCTAGGGGAAATTTCAGCCCTTAAACTGCTAGAGTTTGAACCAACCGTTGCTAGCCATTATGTTTTACTTTCTAATATCTATTCTTCGGTTGGGCTTTGGGAAAAAGCTAATGAAGTTCGGAAAAACATGAAGGAAATGGGGGTAAGGAAAGAACCCGGATGCAGTTGGATTGAATGTGGTGATGAGGTTCATAAGTTCTTGGCTGGAGACACGTCACACCCCCAAAGCGAGCAGCTGTACGAGTTTCTCAGCGATTTATTTACCAGAATGAAGAAGGAAGGGTATGTGCCGGACACATCTTGCGTTCTTCACAATGTTGATGAGCAAGAAAAGGAAAACTTATTGTGCGGACACAGTGAAAGATTGGCAATTGCTTTTGGTCTCCTTAATACCCCTCCTGGGACAACTATTCGGGTGGCCAAGAATCTGAGAGTTTGCAACGACTGTCATTCTGCTACAAAATTTATCTCTAAGATTGTAGATAGGGAGATTGTAGTGAGGGATGTGAGGAGATTCCATCATTTCAAAGATGGAGCTTGCTCTTGTGGGGATTACTGGTGAGGTATATTTAGGCATTGAAGATGGAGATATGGATGTTGTTGTAATATACTGATTATTCAAATACCATTATTTAACACGTATGGAGATGATGAATGACTTTATATTCTATTTCAGTTTCACTGACATGGATATAAAGCAAGACATGTAAATCAATCTTAGTAAAGATGCTCCAATGAGGAGAGACTAATAAAAGTTCAAATGCAACCATGCTGGATACAACAAAAAACAATAGCCTTTTTGTACTTGTCATTTTACTTGGTAAAGTATGTTTTATTAAAAACATTCTCAAAGTGATTTGAAATTTTATTCAAATTTATCCAAAAATAATCTTCAAAATTTATTTTGTTTTATAAATTATGTATACAAAACATATTTTACAAAATAATTTATTTATATTAATAAATACAAGTAAATATGTGTAAATATATAGTGCATATAATTTTCTAAAAAGTTATGTTATATAACTTACAAATTTGTATTTCAATTATATATATGCATAATCAAAATATTTATATCATTACTCCAAAAATTATACACTACTATAGATTAATTATATTATACATTTGCATATTTTGCAGTGTACATATATTTGTTATGATAATTTATTTTTAAAAAAAGTTCAATATATAAAACAACACAAACAAAAATTATATAACTTTTTTAACAATTTTGTAAAAGATATAATGTTTTGTAAACTTATAGACTTTATAAAGATTCTATACTAATTATAAAAATTATAAATATTGCATAGTTATTTTAAATAAACTTTTTATACTAAATCAAATTATAGTTCAGCGGAATTATTGTTATAGATATATTTTAGATGGTGCAAATAATAAGAACATTTTATCATTAAAAAATCGATCGATATCATAAATGGCTATTTTGTTATATTTTATAATTTAATGGGATGAATATATTCTATGCAGTGAAAATATATTTAATAAAAAATGAAAAATATATTTAATAAAAATTTAAGTAGAGGGAGTGTAGAAAAGCAGTTATGAGATGGTAAGAAAGTGATGAGTAAATAAAGAGATAAGCGAGGTGGGATAATTAATTTGAAGTGAAAGTCATGCGAGCAACATCCCATCACTAACACAGACATCCCACCCACGACACTTCTTACAAATAGAAATTAATTTTTTTTAATTATTATTATTATTATCAAATGAAATAGTATTAGAGGTAGAGTAGTAGTGGCAGTGTTGTTTTTTTTCCTTGTTTGTATTATTTATTACATAAAAATCTCATTTTCCTTTTCCTCCGACCATTTGTTTTCGCTTGTTTTCTCTGAATTCAGACCACTAATTCATTCACTTATTTCTTTTTCTTCTTCTTCCATTTCCCCAACTCACACTTTCCTTCTTTTCTTCTTTTTTTTTTTTTCATTTTTATTTTGATTTTCTTTTCGTTTGGGGTCTTCCAGACAGTTGAACTTTTCTTTTCTTTCCTGTTCTCTGTCTGTCTTTTTTTTTTTTTTTTTTTTTTGTTGGTTATATTTCCTTTCCATTTCTGTAACCCTTTTCTTTGCTGTTCTTTCATGAGATATATCATATATTATTATTATTATTGACATAGAAAAAGCCCATTTGAAGCAACATCCCGAGCTTTTCACTTCTTGATCCAAATTTCCCGTGTGTGTGTGTATATATATGTAAGGAATAGTATAGTTAAAGGGTACAGAAAATGGACTGTTTTTAAATCTTGGAAGACCCCACCTTTTCCATTCAAGATTTTTCTTCCTTTTTTTCTTGTAAAAAGAGTTTTTGTTTTTAATCATTCTTTCATTTGAAGAAGCTCTTATTAGCTTTCTTTCTGTTGTTTTTTCTCTTACAAGAGAAGGCTGACCATTTCCTCTCGTTTCATTCCCTTCAATTTCGTTGGGTTTATCCTCGCTGATAAACCAAGTGACTGTATTCTTGATCTCAACCCATCTTGTACTCTGTCTCTGCATCAATAAATATACCAAGAATGTATGGAGGCAGTGGGATTCAGAGCAAGAGAGACCTGGAAATAGAGTACCAGGCCCAGATACCCATATTGAGGCCAAGCATCCATGCAAGAAGGGCGAATATGACTGTGAAATTTCAAGATCTGTATGGTTTCACAGTTGAAGGAAATGTTGATGATGTGAATGTTCTGAATGAGGTGAGAGAGAAGGTTAGGCAACAAGGGAGAGTTTGGTGGGCTTTGGAGGCCAGTAAAGGTGCCAATTGGTATTTGGATGCACATGTTTCCTCCACCCTTAAATCTTCCCTCAAATTTTCTACTTTGACCAATGCCATCACTCTCAAGAGGCTTATCAGGAAGGGAATCCCACCAAATTTGAGGCCCAAAGTATGGTTTACCTTATCCGGTGCCGCCAAGAAGAAATCCACCGTCCCTGATAGCTATTACAATGATTTGACCAGTGCTGTTGAGGACAAAGTTACCTCTGCAACCAAGCAGATTGATCATGTATGTGGGGTTTACTTTTCTTTTAATCTCTGTTGGGATTTTGATTGATGCGTAATTTTCGTATTTTTTTGCATCATTTGATTGCTTGTAGGAATGTTTGACATTAATGTTAGAAGTTGGAAAAGAAAGGGTGGGGATGAGGGGTTAGTAGCTAAGAAACCAGTTTGTAGCAATCAATACTTTAAACTGAAATAGTACGAAATTGAGACAGGTTCTTGACACAATTTGCTGAATCATATTCTTGGCACCGGTCCTGTCCTACACATGGATCAAGGATTTGTTTTCGCGACACTCTTGGAAGAATTAGAATAGACTGTTGTCAAATCTTGTTGAGAATAGACTGGATAGATTATGGAAGTTAGTGGACAACTGGCTTTTCTTGTTCGAAATTGATAACTCCGGGCCTGGTGAGAACATAATTTAGAAGAAAACTTAACTCTCCACTTCAAATTGGTATAGTTTAATAGGAAACTCAGAACCATGTTCTCTCCATAATTTTAAAACTGAAGTGTACTGAATTCATGAAACATTTTTGAAACTACAAAAATTATGTCAATTATCTCCATTTGGTTTTAACTCTTAGTTTCTGGAAGGTGAATCAGAACAAGGAACAGAGTAGGTCGAGGTTGGGTAAAGACTACTTTCTTTCCCTGATCAATATTCCTAAGTTCATTTAAATTGCATTTCCTAGTTTTAACTGTCATATTAATCATCGTATCCTAGTGTCATATATGACTAAGTTGCATCTCATGTTTAGCAAGTTTCCCAGTGTTTTCTTTCTATAGCAAATGTAGAAAGTCATCCATGCATCTATTTATCTAAAGGGCAGTCTTCACATATCTTTCTTCGATTTTGTGTTTTAGGTAAATAGCTGTATATAGTGAGTGAGGACATGAAAGAAATATGTACTAGTCTTCGGTTTATGTTGAAAAATGTACTATGATCCAATTCCTTTACAGCACCTGATGTAAAAGTTGACATAAGGATGATTTTTGAATTAGGAAATGCATTTTAGTTCCATATATTTTATAGCTTAACAACATTAGTCATTAGTGTTATAGTTTTAGTTGACCAATTTCTCATCAACCTTTATGTAGACCTATGGTTTTAGTTCTCCTACTCTTTTGTTGACAGCCGGAGTAGTCTCTCAGTTATGGCTGTCTGGCATAAATGCTTGTTCCTTGGAAATAGAGAGCTACCTCATGGAGAAAATTGTCTTCCCCTGGTTAACACATCAAATAAACAAAAATTCTGGTGGATGTTGTGGAATTAATTAAACAAAAATGATATCTAACTGTATCTTGAAAATGAATCATTTTCCTGCTCTGTTGCCCGCATGCTTTGGGTCAGGGCTTCTTTGCTGTACAACGTGCCAAGTGACCCATGTCTTTTTGAGATTTGTGATTTATCTGAAACTAATTCTTCTTTTTGCTTTGGTGTGCCATGTGTTATATATAATGGCTTGTCCATTTTTGACAATTAAATTAGACGTCCAAAACAAACCAGAATTTTCACTCCTCAGCATCAGGAAATGAATCACATGCTTTCATGTGAGAGCTAAATCATGTGCATCAACCCAAGATGTCAGACTAATTGTGGGTGGCAATGATGTGTACGTAAACATCAAGATTTATGGCATAAAAAGTTGCAAATTCCCATACCAGGTTACCGTAGTTATAGGGACACTCTTGGAGTCCACATATCAAATATCTGGAATTTTTCCCAAGACTCGACTATCGTACTTTCTTAAGCCTGCTCATATCTTGATTATTTCCATCGATGGGTGGTAATTTTTCCCTTAGTTTGGTAATGTTACAAACATAATGTTGGTGTTGATGTTGGTGGTGCTCGCTTTCCTTTCTGCTCATTAGGGTACGTATGGTTGAATCAATTTTTCAATTCTAGCATTCACAATCTGACATAATTTCAGTTTAACCACTTGATATTTGACTATGGTCATGAAAGATATGCAGATGCTGACATTATGTGGTGGTCCGTGCAGTTCCTAATTTGTAAAATACAAATCTGATGCAAAGAGTGGAAGTGACTGTGTCTTCTTGTAGATTTTCAAAAGAGTAACACAGTGTACATATAGTAGATAATTTGTCTGAGAATAAACTTTATGGTATAGGGACATTAGCTCTAGGCATAGCAGAATTATGGCATAATTCTTGTAGATAATGCATCCAGCCATTGTGTAATTGTTTCCTAACTTCTGTTCGACATTTAGTCACTCTAAACCTTCATTGGTTGGGATTGCAAGAGTTTGAATGTACCATCCTCACAGTTATTCTTCTACAATGTGGGTGCAGGACCTCCCTCGAACTTTCCCCGGTCACCCGTGGTTGGACACTCCAGAGGGGCATGCTGCTCTAAGGCGTGTTCTTGTTGGATATTCTTTCCGAGATTCTGATGTTGGTTATTGCCAGGTGGGTTTCTCTACCATTCAGGAACGCTATATTATTTGCTCATTCCTCCTTTCCAAATCCGTTCTTTCCGGTAATGGTTACCTAAATGAATATGTTGCAGGGTTTAAATTATGTTGCAGCTTTATTGTTGCTTGTGATGAAAACTGAAGAAGAGGCTTTCTGGATGCTTGCTGTTCTCCTAGAAAATGTGTTAGTTAATGATTGCTACACGAACAACTTGTCTGGATGCCATGTCGAACAGCGAGTGTTTAAAGATCTTCTGACCAAAAAGTGCCCCAGGTTAACTATCGTTTCCATTTCTTGAGCTAATCTGGTTTTATTTCTAACATTGTTCTGGTTCATTTATACGAAGAAGAACAATTATGCAGGATCGCTGCTCATCTGGAAGCTTTAGAGTTTGATGTTTCTCTTGTCTGCACAGAGTGGTTTTTATGTTTATTTTCTAAAAGCTTGCCATCAGAGGTTGGAAAACAGTTATTGGCCTCATATATTTACCATGTATACCTGGATTAGAATAGTTATATTGGCTCATTGATAACAATCTGAGTTTTGTTATTTCTTTCAGACAACACTGCGTGTATGGGACGTTCTCTTCTACGAAGGAGCACAGGTTTTATTTAATGTAGCCTTAGCAATTTTTAAGGTAAAGTTTTCTGAAGTAAAGTGTTGCTTTGTTTCTAAAATTACTGGACCTATGAAACTTGAGGATTGCCTTTTGACGAACGCAGATGAATGAAAGGCAGTTGCTTACGACACATCACGTAGGTGATGTGATTAATGTTATACAAAGAAGTACTCATCACCTGTTCGATCCTGATGAATTATTAACCGTAAGTTTCATTCTGAGTCTATTTCTTCTCTGCTCTTTAAGTTGTGACATTTGTGGCTGATTGAAATGGAGGGCAGACGAGGTTTTGAATGATTTCTTGTGCGTCTTTGGTAGGTTGCTTTTGACAAGATAGGGCTTATGACGACCACAAATATATCAAAGCAACGGAAAAAGCAGGAGCCAGCAGTGATGGCAGAGCTTGATCAGAGAATAAGACGACTAAATTCTGTAAATGAGAGTGAGAAATAGTGTGGAATTGTTGGGAGAAATAGCTTAAGACATGTTTAAGGATACCACCAACATTATCATTTTCATGGAACACTTGTAATTGTAAATTTTGAGTTGTGGAATGCATACTTAATGCTTGGTAGTCTAATTTGGTGGGTTTAGGCCTCGTAATGGATATGGTAAGGCACTACTCAGACCCAAATCCACAAAAAACCCCATAGAATAATGAGCGTGTAGAACTGGACCTAACCCAAGAGCCCATAGAATAATGAGCATGGCAGGGGTGAGGCGGGGAATGAGGGGTGGGGGTGGGTGTGTGCTGCAACAACTTTGATCTTTAGTGCCGCGTGTAAATGTGAGGTGGTGATTTGGGAATCGAGGTGCTAGGTTTCTTGAAATATTTTTTAAGATTTAAAAATATTGATTATTGGGCTAGGTTATTCGGGTCAATTACATTGGATTGGGTAAGTATTGGGTCTGGGTAATTGTAGGGGTATAAATGGGCATAAACTCAATCCAACCCAATTTATATTTTTGTTGGGTTTGAGTCTAATTATTTTTTGTGGGCCTAAATCTAGGTTTTTATTCTTGATAATAGGCTTGGGTAAGATAAAAATCTACTCATTGGACAGACCTAGGTTGATTTTTTTTTGGGTAAATGTAAGTTTCATTAATAAAAAGGTGCATGCGTACAGTACAACAGTCAAATATTGATTTCTCCAATAACAGACCATGGGGTACACCATAGTCTGTATAATGCGGAAGTACTAACAGAGTGTGACAAATTAGCACAAATGATTCTCTGTCTAACATCGTCCACTATGATGGCAGCAATGGAGCTCGGTGGTCGATCAACATGCTCAAAGTGGTGCAAGTTCCGCTCTCTCCAGATATAATAAACACATGCAGCGAGTAATGCACGATAGGATAAATTGACGATATGTTTCCCTCTTCACTTCCTAGTAGCCCACTCCACGTCTAAGGCCCAGTCTCGATTCGGCTATGTTAATCTAACATCCTGTCTCACAGCTATGAGGCATCGTCTGGCATAACGACATCGAAAAAATAAGTTTGTATGTATTTCTATTGCGCCTTCATCATAAAGAACACAGGTGCCAAGATACGACAACCACGGTTTATCTGCCGTGGATAGTTTCCGTAATATAGCGAGGCACAATATGAATGTATGTCTATGGATCTTCAGGGAGCCCGAGAGTAGTGAGACCTAGGTGGATTTGTTGATCATGCACACATCTACTGATTCGGGAAGGTGACAAGATAATCAATTTTAATAGGAAAAAATGCAAGCAGTCCCTTTGTGATATAACAAATGAACAAATTATCCCCTTATGAAAAAAACAAGTAGCGATTTACATTCCTATATTTTTTGGAATACAAAATTCACCTCCTTATGTTTTTCAAAATGAAGCAATTTACCTCCTTGTATAAGGAGGTAATTTGTTTTATTTTAAAAAGTATAGAGGATAAATTACTATATTTTTTTCATATGAAAAAATATGCTCATTTTCAATATTAGGGGTAAGTTAACATTCACCCAATTTTAATACGTAGATAGGTAGGAGTGTGTAGCTCAGTTATCAATCTCGGTATCAAGCTTTTCACTAGTAAAAGATAAAACTAAAGAAAGTAAGACAAATACATTAATTAATCTGAAGTCTGTAGCTTCCCAGAGAAAATATGATCATCTTCCCAAATTACGTCATAGGGCCTCCTTTTTTTTTGTCCAATCATCAAACAAATGAGAAAGAGGAATCTCCTTAAATTCTTATGGCATCTAGAACTTGGCTGAGGCAGCAGAATAAAGGTGGGATTTGCCAATGCATTCAAAACACCAAACTTTACTAGTATCCAGTAATGTGTAAGCTCCTCTCCAAAAAAAAAATAAAAAAGAGTAATGTGTATGCTAAACATATGAATTCATTTCTTATAATAGTACTGTTGGGTTGTGCATGCCTCCTATTATATTACCAAACCAAGCAACTCTAGTTGGCCGATATATAATATCAAGATAGTTCTCATGCCAGTTCCTTTCTTATGAGGGTTTTTGTTCTCTTGCGTGGGAGCTTATAGGTGTAGAAACTTTTCTTGTTCCTTGTTGTTCATCGGTGTCCTGCGTCGGAATTGTCTACCTGGTGAGCTGTTGCGCTCTCTTCAAGGTCGGACCATTTTTTATGCGGGCTTGGACATGACGTGGCTGGGGATCCTCGTTACTTTGGCCTATTTCGTTGTTCCTGCATGTTTTTTGTTCATCTAGGATTTTTTGATTGTTTTCCATTTCGTTTATGTTTCCATCTATTTGTGCGATTATCGTTTCCTTTAGGGTTTGTGATTTTCTCCTCAAGTAGGAGTTTCTTCCAGAACCCAGGGACAAACGGTAATTTCAAATTTCTTCTAGCTTTAGCTGTGTTTGACTTTCATGTTTTCTTCTTCCAGGTGACATTTGAGGCAAGGTCTGCTTACCTGTTTGGAAGCAGGCTCGGGAGATTTAATTGTAGAATCAGAGGCTGTTTGGCTGAGTGGAGAAGGGGTAGTCATTTATCATTCATGTAGTAGGGTATGGAGGCTGAAATTGATTAGTTACGTAGCTGCATGAAGTTGACAGAGGATGAAGAGCAAGCCTTGGTTCTCCTAGGGGGGTTTTGGCATTCGGATTTAGAGCAATACCACCTTTCCTTAGTTGGTCGAATTCTTTTCAATCGAGTTTTAAAATTTGAGGCTTTCAGCACTTTGCTGGAAGGGATGCTCAACCTCGTTAAAGGGATGACGATCAAACAGTTGGATGCGAGAAGGTTTCTACTGTGATTTAATCACACTCTTCATCTAGACAGGGCACTCGATGGTTGCCCATGGAGCTTTGAGAAGAAGGTCATTATTCTCAATAGGGTGCGCACGAATGAAATCTGGCGTAAGTGCACTTGAACTGGTGTGACTTTTATGTCCACATACACAACTTACCCCTTAGCATGATGGACTTGGGAGTTGCAACTTTGATAAGTAATCACATAGGCAAATTTCATGACATGGAGATGGATGAAGCAGGATGCTCTTGGGGCTCCACATTACGGGTTCGGGTTGAGAATGACGTGACTATCCCTCTCAAATGAGCTTTACCGCTGCAATCAACATTAGGGGACGAATTGCTTGTGCATTTCACCTACGAAGGCCTCCTAAATTTCTGCTATTTGTGTGGGACGTTGGGGCACATTGAAAAGTACTGTAGCACCCCTTACTCGCTACATCTAATTATTACTATTTCATTCTTTCTTTAATCAGAACTCATTCTATAAGTAATTCTCTTTCAACCCGTAAAGTAAATTCTAATTTATTAATATAATATATATATATATATATATATATATACCACAAAAGGTAATAGATACCTCTGGAAGTTTATATTTACCCTCACTAGATGTCCCCATGTACATAATCTCAAGAAAAAATCGTACCACAACTTAAAACACAAATCCCGATAAAAAAACCAGAATATCTAACAACCTAACAATCAAAAACTCTGGCTTCAAATGTCACGGTTGGCCCACCTAATAAAGACGACAACATCGCTCAAAGTCTAATGTGGCTAATCAGTGTGACCTATCTCCTGAAAAGTACGTGGCAAGGAATGAGCTGCCTACTCAATAAGTATAGCTAATCAGTTTATATATATATACAGGCAACAATTCACGTACATGCAGTCACATTGACTAACAGTCATTAATCATATAACAACATCATATATCAACAGTAATACATACTCACAACTATAAATCAATCCATGACATAATATTCGACATTATCGTTTATTAGTTAAGGGCCCCACTTACATTAATTGGTGCACATCAGTCAATGGTTTCGCGACCATCATCATATCATATACAGCACAGGATACCCGTTGTGTGATATCCCCACACTCTTTTACTTTAGCTGTGTAGCAATATTAGCATAGGATATCACAACAAATATGGGTTAAATCCATTTTGCCCCCTGTGATATAACAAAATATTAAAAAACCCCTTATGAAATTTTTAATATAAAAAATCACCCCTAGGTTACCAATAAATAATCACACAGCCCCCTGGTCAATTTGAATTTATTTTTTTAGAAACAATGACTAAAATACCCTTCTAGTCAAACCGGTCAACTAGGCTTATTAATATATAATTATTTTAATTTATAATTTTTAACATATATTTATAATACATATAATTATAATTTATAAAAAAACTTAAAAAATTAACAATTATACCCCACCCCCCAACCCCCACCGGGCCCACCCCCACCTCCATCTTCTTCCCCCCTCCCCCACCCCTTCCACCTCCAAACCCCCCCTTCCCTCCCCCCTCTCCTATCCTCCCCCCTCGCTGGATGGGCGACGGCTGTCGCCCTTGCTGCGTTGGGCAACGGCCGTCGCCCATGGTGAGGAGGGCGGCGACCCTCCTCTTCAGCAGCGGCGGCGACGACGTCGCCGCTGCTTTTTTTTTGTTTTAAAATTATATATAAAATTAATTTTAGTTTAATTAAAATAATATTTTATTATATAAATAATTAAGTAATTATTATATAAAAAAATATTTTATTATTAATAGAAATATATCATATTTTAATTAAATAATTATTATATAAAATAATATTTAATTCTTAAATACATATATATAATATTATATGTTAAATGTGAGAGAATGGCAAAAATATAAAAAAAAGGTATTTTTATAGAAAAATCGCAGTCAAAGCGCGTGTGGCCCAATTTTTGTAGGGAGGGGATTTTTTGAACTTTATTTTATATCATAGGGGGGGTATTTGATACTTTAATTTTCATAGGGGGGTTTTTGAACATTCCTATTATTACAGGGGGGGTCTTTGAATTTTTCACCAACAAATATGGTACCCCCACACCACCCCAGTGCGTAGTTCCCCGTTGCCTGGAATACCCCGGTACCCTACGCGCCATGGTACCTAGCTTAATTCGTATATTTTTCATATCACATTATCAATCACATTATCATCAATCACATTTTCATAAACCATTGATTGTGTTCCCAACTATGTAAGCATCATCTTTTATCTCAATTCACAATCACCATTCTGTTCTTTATAATAATTACTTCCTCAATAATAACTTCCAATTTGATTTCATACAAGAATCAATTATACGATCACGTAATCATACCACTCTCATGTCCATCCATTACAGACACATATGACACATAATAACAATTCTACCGATATTAGGGTTATCTAATAAATAATCCACAACTAATTATATAAACAGTCAATATACGAAAGCCACGCATAATAATATAAAGCCAAGTCCATGTTCGCATCCAAGAAACCAATATATATAATATATATACAATACTACACATATAGATATATATATAAGTTCAATTAGCTATACTTACCTTAAATCCCAAAATGCTTCGATTCCACGAGGGACTGCTCAACTCTCTACTTTTTCGTCACGTCCTATAATAGAATATTATACGTATAATCAATATATATATATACAATATCATAAACTCTAAATAAACTATTATACAATATTCGTACATTTTCTACCAATCTTTTAGTATTCCACTTATATTAAAGTCCAAACCCCTGTTCCATTTCATTTTAGATAACTACACTTTCTAAGCTTCTCAATCATCTAATTGATTTATCAACTAATTCATAAGAATTCATTTAATCAAACCCCATATATATTTATAACTCTCATTTTGAATTAACATTCGTAAATTATATTACCAATGAAACCTACTTTTCCCTCATTAATAACATAATATTTCTAAAATATAACTTCCGAAATATTTCTATGAATTTTCTGTCAATTTATCGTTGCTATACAATTTAATTAAATAATAATATATAGAATCACATATTTGGTTAATCATTCCAATGGAATTGTGTAAATTGGCTATAATAATAATTAAATCTAACAAATCTAATATTTTAATTACCCAACTATATCATTTTTATAGCAAATGTGATATTTAATTCGACACTAATTTAAATAGCCAAAATAATAAAATACTCCGGTATAATAGTATATCGCTCAATATAAATAACATTTAATAAATGAACTAATTAAATAATATAATTATATAAATTATTATAATTTTTAATATATAAATTCTTACTTCTGTTTTTTTTCCTTTTTGGCCGAGAGAATTTCAAATTTACAAAGTGAATTGTTTGTGTGTGCTGCATGCTGTGTATGGGGGTGCGTGTGTAGTAAAGAGAGGGGAGAGAGAGCTAAGGCGGTGGCCACTCTCATCCTCTCTCTCTCTCTTCACTTTATATATATATTATTATATATATAATATTATTATTATTATTTTATTTATTTAATTAAATTTTTCTCAAAAAATCCATTACGTCCTTCCTAATTTTCTAAATTAATATAATTTGCTTTCAAATATTATAACAAACTCCAATTTAATCCATTCAAGTTTTATTATATCCCAAATTCAATCTATAATTTATTTACTAATTAAATTTAAATTTCTAATAATTACCAATTAGTCTTCCAATTACGTACAATTATTCTACGGACATCACAAGTACAGCGTGGTATGTTTTGAGGAGGGCTTCATTGATTTTGGGGAAGCATCACCATATGGTCCTTGGTTGATGGCGCCGCTTCCTGCTAGGGTTCGAGCGCAGGGGACAAGCATGAATGGTCTTGCCCATCCTTCTTTAGGTCAATCGAGGCATGGGGAGAATAGGAGAGGGGCAACCACTTTTTGGGTGTCTGATGATACTAGGCAGACCGATTCTGAAGTAGTGCCTGGCTATCGGGGTAGGGAGCATGCTAGGGGAACCGCACAGACTCAGGCTAGAGTCGCTGCCTAGGGCATCCGATAAAGGTTCAAAGCTTGGAGGATCCATAGAAGAAACAGAGAAATGTTTGGAGCATGGGTTGTACCGATGAGGATGGGCGAAAGGAGAAGGAGGTGAAGAGTGCACCGGGGGCCTTTTCTGGTGTAGAAATGGCATCATCCACCTTTCCAGGTTCAAGAACCATGACAGAGGACGAGGTTGGTGGAAATCTGTGATGACTAGGATCGAGGAAACTTTCTCAGTGTCGTTGCGATTTATAGCTCAAGGGGTCGGTTCTAAGATGGTTCGGGGTGAAGAGGGCGGCCAAGAGGGGTGCGCTTGAATGATGGAGGGACAAGGATCAGGCATTGGATTAAACCTTAGGGGGCGGGGTTCCAGGTTAGTAAGTGGCGACTGCAGCTAGTTGATGAGGTTTTTGACAATCATGAAAATCTTAGCTTGGAACTTTCAGGGGTTGGGGTCCTCTTGGACAGTTCACACGCTCCGGGAGCTTGTCAAGAAGTATAACCCGGGCTTGGTCTTTATCTCCGAGACTAAGTCCAAAGTTAGGATCTTGATTGGGGTGGAATCGAGGGTCGAGAGTTGGGGCTTGTGCTTGGAGGAAGGATCTCAATGTATGGATCCAGTTGTTTTCTACCATCCATATTGATGCTACAGTGAGTCAGGATTCAAAAGATAAGTGGTACTTCACGGGATTTTACATGAAGGATCGCGTGGTACGACCCGAGTACTGGCAAGCGGAAGCCGTAGCGATAAACGCACACAATAATAAAAATTAAAGTGCTAAATAAACGAATTGAATTAGTGTACCCTTGGAGTTCCTAGACGTTCAATGTAGTATTAACAATAAATATAACATAAAGGGGGTTGTGGTAAAATTGCATAAAGAAACTGAATAGGAATCAAAAGAACAAAATTTTACCTTCATTGGAAACCGCCTACTTTAAGCGTTCACGCGAGGCTCTAATGCAGGAACCTCTAATTTGTCCACACCACACCGGTACTAGAATCCTAATGCTTTCTTTGATAGAAGAAATCAAGAGAAAAAGAACTCTAAGAAGTTGGAGAGAGAGGGGTGACCGAGTGGAGACTAGGGAGGAAATTATTTTGTGTTGTTGTTATTGTGTAATAATATTATTCTAAATAATATTATGTACAATAATATATATACCTTCTATAGATTTATATAAATGTGTCTAGGTACATTTATTCATCTATAGGTAAATCTTCTTAATTCCAAATCAAGAAGATGATTAAAATTGTACTTTCCAAAATCGCAATTGCTAGCGAATAATTTCCTTCCATAGAGCTTTTACATGTGTTCCATTGGGGTGTGTTGGTTTATTTTTATGATTAAAAATACAAGGCCCAATGAATTTTTATTTAAATCTAGTTTAATAAAAAATCCATCCAATTGAGCCCAATACGTATTTAATCCAATTAAATACATAAGTCCAAATTGCCTTAATTAAATAATAAGGTCCAACTTATTAAATAATAAGGACAAACCCAATATAAATTAATCCATTAATTTATACTTGAGCCTTTCATCTAATGGATCTCTCATTTACAAGTAATCCAATTACTTATGGAATTAATTCCAAATTAATTTCTTGTTCTTTCGTGATAATTTGTGTGTCACTCTTTATGTTCACCTTTCAGCTAGACTTAGGCTAGTTTTCAACACTATTATTAATTGAATTTAATTTAATTAATAATTTTTTATTAGCCTTAATTCAAGAAAGCCCGTCACCATGGGTTGCCGTTTAGCAACGATCCGTGACACTAGAGACTAGGTGAATATCCGTGTGAACATTTAGGCTCTCGAGTCCATACGGATACGGTCCTTCCATCTACCGTCTCCCGGCCGTAGACTAGAGCATGAAATTTGGCTTCAGTTCCCATCTTGAACTAGGCATTATACTTTAATACTTGAGACCGCGCTACGCTTAATTGATTGACATAGGAACCTCCTTTCCTAGTTGATCAACCACTGTGGCTACAGGTTCATAAGGCATAAGCATGTCTCTATGTGCATAAGAGATACCTCTATCAGATACTGATAGAGGACGGATCCTCTTCTTGGAACTCACCGTCCTTGCTACATATTTCGACTGCACTGGACGAGACTTATGATGATCGTATCTGTGAAACAGTCACCTCTCATGCAGATCCAAGATACAGTCATCGTATGTACGTGACTGCCGTGATTTCTCAAATTTGAGGACTACTCTCGTACTATCGGAATCGGAGATTCGAGTCATACCGACCAAGCATCCAACGCTTTCATATGACGATCCCCGCGAGTTAGTTCCATTGATTCGACAACTAATCAATTAATCCACTAAGATTGCATAGACGATCCACTTCTGTCAGTGATGAAACACGGTACTCACTAATTGAATGCCACTTTTTAGTGCAAGAACCCATAGGACTCTCAATGCCCAATCTTGAGATTCTAGACGTGGAATGTTTCAAATCCAACTTTTTGGCAATTGGTTTCGTGACCGCCATCCAATGCGCGGTCCAACTGCATAGTTGCCAATGGTCTATGGGCTTTGTTGTGATATTCAAGCAAATGCAAACATATAGAATGAGCATAACAAAGTAAATGCGAAATAAGCGAATACTCATTTTATTCACTTAAAATAATATTCCATAATATCAATTAATTGTTAAAATAGAATACATCCAAAACCGCCGATTCAATTAGCTTTTTGGTTATCTATTCCAACAATCTCCCATTTGACCTTAAAGCCAATTATCCATGTTTTTCAAACTAATATGATCATAAGCAATCTGCGATACCGACTAGGTTTATGGGTCTATTGTTGTTTCTGCTGATGTTTTGCGGTCCAACAACACTGAAAGAAACCAGTATGGCCGGGAAACGCGGCCGAAGCGTGAAATAAAAAAATTAAAACGGTTCAAAGGGGTGCTCCTTTTGAAATTCTGGGCATTTGGTGTTTGTTAAAAGCATAATAAGAAATATATAAGCATGCTAGGCATGCGGCTAAAGGATGAAACAAAAGCATAAAAATATAACATGAAACTTTACCTTTTGTTTCGTTACATGAGCGGCAACGTGCGTTGTTTTCCTTTTCGTTCCTCTTTCATTCACTTTAGGATCCAAATTAGAACCCCTTTAATTTGTCCAGACCACACTATGGAGTAGATATAATTCTTTTTCTATTACTAGATAGAACAAAGAACAAGAAGGAAAAACAATTCCAACAAGCACTATTGTTTTGTGATTTTGTATTATTTTATATTCTAACTTGAATCAAATTCAATAATGAACAAAAAAGAGAATATTTTGAGAGAGAAATTGAGCAAAATTTCATGGCTTATTGGTTAGATGTATATGTGTGCAGTTTGTGTATTACATACAATTGAAATAAAAAATTTAATAACTACCAAGTTTGTGTGCAACATATACACACACATGTATATAACCTTCAACTATTATGAAATAAACACTCCATCATGTTCATCATGGTGAGGAGTTTCAACTCCTTCTTAACTTGCTTCAACCTCCCTCAAATGGGATTGGACTTCAAGTATGTACCGGGCTCGATATAATCAACTTAAATCAAGCACAACCAAAGTCCATTGGACAATAATTAATAAAATTAATTTTAGTCCAAAAAATTCCAAACATTCATTTAATTCAATTAAATAAATTTGAGCCAAAACACTAATTAATTGATCCAATCAATTAAATAAGCCAAATCTAATAAATTAATCTAATTATTTTAAAAGTGTTAAGCCCAAAAGTTAATTAATCCAATTAATATATTGTTAAAATAAATAATTCAATCCTTTATATATTCTCCTTGAATTAATTTAATCCAATTAAATTAATTTATTTCTTCTCGAATTAATTTCAAATTAATTCCAACAATGCCATAGTGATTTGTATATGACTCTTTAGGTTTACCCTCAACTAGACTTGCGTATTATGTCCAACACAAATAATTAATTTAATTTAATTTAATTAATTATTTTCAATTAATCATTAATAAAAAAATGCCCGTCACCATGGGTTGTCGTCTAGCAACAGTCCACGACACTAGAGACTAGGTGAATGTTGGCGTGAACATTTAGGCTCTTGAGTTTCATACAGGTACGGTCCTTTAGTCGACCATCTCTCTGCCTTAAGATGCGTTTACTCTGTTGATCGACATAGGAAACCATTTCCTATTCGACCAATCGCTATGGACATAAACTTAGAGAGTCTAAACTATCTTAGAGTACATATGAGATATACTCATCATATATTGATAGGGGATGGATCATATCTTGAAATCCACCATCCTTACTATATATTCTGACTACACTAGACAAAGGCTTTTAACAACCACATCGAAGACACAATCATCTCCTTCTAGATCCAAGATATAGCCATCATATATGCGATTGCCATGATTCCTCAAGTTCAAGACTAATCTTGTATTATCAAAGCCGAGAATTCAAGTCATATCGATCAAATCTCTAAGGCTTTCGTATGAAGATTCTGAAAGAATTGATATGGCCCAAGAAAGCGACGAAAGCGTAAAATAAAAAAAAAATTTAAACTAGTTCAAAGGGGTGTTTCCATTGAAATTTTCGGGCGTTTAGTGTTTGTCAAAAGCATAATAACAAACAAATAAACATGCTAGACATGTGGTTAGAGGATGAAAGAAAAAGACATAGAAATATAACAGGATATTTTACCTTTTGTTTCTGTAGTTGAACAACAACTTGTGTTGTTTCCCTTTTTGTTTCTCTTTCGTTCACTCTAGGATCCAAATTAGAACTCCTCTACTTTGTCCATACCACACTATGTGATAGATATAATTCTTTTTCTATTGCTAGATAGAACAAAGAACAAGAAGAAAATCTTAACACTAAGGAAGAGATATAGTTCTTAGATGTTGGTCATACATGATATGTGTGTAGTTTTGTATATTACATACAACTGAAATTAAAATTCAATTGTATTATTTTATGTTATAACTTGAATCAAATTCAATATAGAACAAAAAGGAGAATATTTTGAGAGAGAAATTGAGCAAAACATCGTGGCTTATTGGTTAGAAGTATATGTGTGTAGTTTTGTATATTACATACAATTGAATTCAAAATTTAATAACTACCAAGTTTGTATCCAAGGCAACCTATACACACACATTCATATAACCATCAACCATGATGAAATAACCACTCCATTATCTTCATCATGGTGAGAAATTTCAACTCCTTCTTAACTTGCTCCAGCATCCCTCAAATGGGCTTGGACTTCAAGTATGGACCAGGCTTGATATAGTCAAATTAAATTAAGTCCAACCAAACTCCATTGGATAGTAATTATTTAAGCTAATTTTAGAACAACTAAGTCTAAAGATTCATTTAATCTAATAAATCTAAGCCGAAACTCTAATTAATTGATCCAATCAATTAATTAAGCCAAACCAAATAAATTAATTCAATTAATTTAAAGGTGTTAAGCCCAAAATTAATTAATCCAATTAGTTAATTCTTGAGCCATCCACCAAATGAATTATTAAATAAATGATCCAATCATTTATATATTCTCCTTGAATTAATTTAGTCCAATTAAATTAATTCGTTTCTTCTCCAATTAATTCCAAATTAGGGGAAATGACAGATTTAGTCCCGTAGGATAGGGTAGTTCTCACTTTTGGTCCCTTGCTTTTTGGGGCCAACAGTTTTAGTCCATTAATTTTATGAAATTAACACAGTTAATCCCATTTCATCTCGAAATTGTAAAAGAACACCCAGTTTGCAAGAATGGTATCAGAGCCTAGGTTTATCGAAGAAATATATGATAGTATTATATTTTGATATTATTTATCCACTAATGGAGGAGACTTTTCAAGTTAAAATGGAACCGAACGAAAGTTCGAGTTGCTCTGAAAACAGGGAATATTTCCAAATTTTGGAAATACAAAGAAGAGAATTTCTCATGGAAATTCTTGACAAGTGTGACAAAGGTCCCAAGAGGATTGATCTAAAACTTCTCACGCCAGAAGAAGAAAAAGAGTGGCTGAGAAATTTTGAAGTTCGACAAGTACTACCAGGAAATGTAGTGAGACGTCTACACTCCACTAAAGTCCATGGTAGAATTCCAGCCAGGAGAAATGGAACGGGTAAATTCCTACATAATTTCAGTTCTAAAAATTATGACTAATTGGAAGGAACTCGAGCCAGATACATCAAAGATCTCTCAAGATCTGAGAGAGATACAAAAGACTGTTCAAGACTATGGACATAGGTTAATACATATACCTATGAAAATAGAAACTTTGAGCCAAAAGGTGGACGAGATACTTAAGATCCTTCCGGATCTATACAAGGGCCTTACAGATTTGAGGATAGAAATTACAGATCTGAAGAAAAATCAGAGGGAGAGTCCTGAAACATCTAGATCCAGACAGGAGCGAATCAAGGACGCCCTCGGAACAGTACCTCTTCTACACCAGAAGGGGAAGGCCACGGATATTCCAAAGCCAAAGTCAAGAGAAGATTTGATCATTGCATCTATCAGATCTATAAAATAATGGAGGTAACAAGAGCAGATCTTTCAGATCTACAAGAACTGGCGGAATCCTTTTCCCAACTCGGGATCGTGGATTTAGTCAATATCCAAACAAATGAGATCACTCCAGTACTACCACCACCGGAAGGAAGTACATGTTCTAATGATCCTCCACAGGATGAACCGATGAGGGAAAGTGCGGATTTCCGCACTAATGCCACACCAACATTTGTGGGAACCAGGCTAAAGGAAAATCCAGGAAGAAATCCAAAAAGGGTGCAAGAGAATACACATTGGGCAAGGACCATGCTCCAGCCCTTACATCCATATGGCGCTATACTAAACCTAGATATTATCGATTTCCGAAATACCGAGAAATTGATAGACGAATGAGTTGCAGCAATCAAGATAGCAGCAACTACCCTAGAGCTCGACAAAGAAAACTTCATAAAACTTGTGGAGTTGAGCTTAGAGGGATCTGTGAAGATCGGATGGGATAATACCCCAGAAGATACCAAAGCCAGCATCCTTGCCGGAGATTCGAAAGGTGCAATAGCAGATCGGCTAGGAAGGCTCATCAAGATACACTTCATTGGAGATGGATACTTCGAAGGAAGTAGAGCAGAAAAGGCTAGAGAATATGCACAGGCTCTCTTCAGCCTTGAATTAAGGAGTATTTGCTCAGTAGATGAATATATCAATTGTTTCCGCAAATATTTCTTCCAGAGTGGAGTAGCAACGGAAGTAGCAGCTCCAATGTTCTTCGCAAAGATATGCAGTCCATGGCGGGAAATGTTGATCCAATCATACAAAGTACCGAAAGGACAACTGGATTCAGTGGCAAGAAGAATGTCTTTCCTTAAAGACAAACTGAAGGGTTGGTGTTATCAAGCATCTATCCAGAAGAACATGAAACGACTGAAAGGTAAAATCAAATGAACTCCTCTCTGTTGTGATAATAATGATTTTCCAACTATTATAGGAGAATCAAGTGAGCCGAGGAAAAGGAGGAAGCAAAACAGTGACTGCTACCCCAGGGGTTCCAAGAGGACCTTTTCCCGACGGAGATCATGGTGGTCCAAGTCTAAAGCCAGAACGTACAAATCTGGACAAAGAACAGGACCAACAAGGGCTTCATCCCAAGGATCCAGACGAACAGATGCAAGATCCACCGGATGAACGCCTACAAGAAGAACTTTCAGACGGGCCCATACCCGAGCAAATGAAAGTTTTAAAGACTGCAATTGCTGGACTTCCGGAGCAAAAGGACATATATCTCCCGATTGCCCGCAGAAACATGGTGAATTAAGAAAATTTGAAGCCACGAATGATATACTAGATGCTGTTTACTATGGCGATTTGGTACCTATCTACCAATTCGAAGATCTTCCGTCAGACGAAAGCGTCTATGAAGAAGAAATAGAAACTGATTCGGATGGATCTTCAACCGAGTCAGAATAACTACAACGAAGGAGATTGGCTTCAAACCTCCGAAAGCCTATCATGATTCTTTTCCAAAATGACGGTGTCAAACAAAACTATGGAAAGAATCATGCGGCAAGATTCCAACCTCAGCCTATACGATGGATTTAGGATTGGAGGAATTGGAAAAGTCATGAACCAGATAGGACTGAACCAAAGAAAGCATCACATAATCTACAAAGTAAGTTCAAGTGAGTTTGCTATACCTATGGAACTTACTGATAATGTGATGGAAATGCAGTTAATTCCTAAAGAAGAAATTCTTGAAGAATTGAGTAAGCTTAGAGAAGAAGTATCTATTACTACGAAATGGATCCACATAGGAACTATTGAAGTAGTAATAAAAGCGACTTTTAAGGAAGGAATTGATTCAGAAATACATTTATCAATAATGGATAGAAGAATCAATAACTTGAGAGATGGTTGTCTTGGAACAATGATAGGTAATCTGTATGCAGGAAAATTAATGTTTGACATTCATCCTAGGATTGCATACAACCTAGCAGACCAAGATTTTAGTAGAGTCTTAACCCTTCATTAAGATTTTAAAAGAAAAGATCTAATGAGAGAAGGACATAGACCGAATTCTATAACTTATAGAATTGCATATGCCCTTTTCAATACGCATCATTCAGATCTGTTTCTTAGGAAAGAGTATATTGAAATTCCTAGAATTTTCAAGGAATTCGCCAAAGTCATGACACCAGACCCTATTAGGATACCTAGAATAGGTGGTGTTGATATTATTATAAAAGATCACCCAGTCTTAGATCGAACACTTAACTCTAGGGCTGAGTTTAGTAGTCGAATGTCCTTTTCAGAAGATAGGATTATAGGCTACAAAGGAGAAAGAGTTATTAAAAGCTTTAGCTCCTCAAGAGATTAGGGTAGATAATGTAAAACTTAGATGCCCTGAAGGATGGAAAGAAATACAAGTTATATTTGACATCACTAAGAAAGAGAATTATTTTCCTTGTGATGACTTATATCATTTGCAACAACCTGTTGTTGGAAAATATGAGGGCATGCTGGAAATAGCAGGCCATGAAATTTTAGTTGCAGGTATTGCAGGACGAGAAAGTGGATGTATGACTTTGGGGTTAAGTTTCCTCGAAGATCATAAACCATGGGGAAGGAAAGGTAACGGAATAGAATTCAGTCTTGATGGTGTTACCATAAGGATTGAATGGCGAGTCCCTTTTTTATATACATATATGTTGGTATTTTGTATGATCAATATAAGACATAATATTTTGCAGCTTATATTGATTCAGGATCAGGTATTTGCACGGCAAAACCTGGAGTTTTCCCTAAGCAAGCAAGAGAAACCTTATCCGTTAGTGCAGGAAGGGATTTTTCACAAAAAATCCTGATACTCAATAAGGGAATACGAGAAGCCAAAATCATGATTTGAGGAGCATTCGTATCACCCTGGTTTAGGGTAAAAACACCTCCTATCTACTTTCATGATACAGGTGCCGATATCTTGCTAGGTAACAACTTTATTCAAACATTTGCAAGATATATGCAAGATAATCAGAGAAATCTGTTAATCTTTACTACTAACTGTGGTAGTGAGATACAGGTATTGCAAAGAGAAAAGGTATTTAATAGGATAATGCCAATAAATTTTCGCAGCAAACGTGGTGATTTTGATGCCAGATTAACTCATCCAAAAATGCAGGATAAGAGAAAATTTGGTAAGGTTCTTTTATCTTTCAGGCAACAAGGACCCTTAGACAGTGATAGCTTCTATAAGGAATCCGAAGAGGAAATTCTGAATCTTAAAGAAGCACTACTAGAAATGAAATCGTTAGACATCAACGAAGAAAGCAGACTTTCTCTTGAGAACGTCAAGAGGCTTATTTAGAGGAATTTTAGTGAAAATCCTCTGGCTTGGTGGGATAGGAACAGGATCGAAGCTACTCTGAAGGTCAAAGATGAGTGCAAATATGAGTATGTTCGATACAAACCTATCCAGATGAACATGGAGGATAAGAAGGATATACAGATGATAATCAGAGAGCATATCAGTCTTGGACTCATTGAACCCGGAGTCTCTACCTACAGTAGCCCCGGATTTCTGGTAAGAAACCATGGTGAAATAAAGAGAGGTAAACCCAGGTTAGTTATTAACTATCAAGGTATCAATAAGATATTAGAATTTGATGGTTATTACATTCCTAGTAGAGAACACTTAATTGATTGCATTAAAGGAGCAAAAATGCTTTCTAAATTCGATTGCAAATCTGGATTTTATCAGATTAAGATGGAAAATGAATCAAATAAATTTACTATATTCTCCACACCACAGGGATAGTATATCTGGAATGTGTTTCCAATGGGTTTAGCTAATACATCCCAGATATTTCAAAGAAAAATGGATAATCTTTTCAAAGATTATTTTGAGTTCATGTTTGTCTATATTGACGATATACTAATTGCATCCAAAAATATGAAAGAGCATATTAAACATATTGAAATATTTTCCGATGCATGCTATAAATAAGGTTTAGTACTTTCTGAAAAGAAAGCCACTATTGCAGTCAATAAGATTGAATTTTTAGGAATCCTTATTGACGAAGCAGGAATTGAGTTGCAGGACCATATTGTGGAAAAAATCCGTAATTTCCCAGATGTACTCAAAGACAAGAAGCAATTGCAAAGCTTCTTGGGAGTTGTTAATTTTGCAGGAATCTTCATTAAGGACCTTGCAAGATACAGAAAGGATTTCCGACCACTCTTGAAAGAACCGGAGAGTTCAAAGTGGAGATGGGAAGAAATCCACACCAAAAGAGTTCATGAGCTAAAACAAGTTTGCAGTAACCTTCCAAAGCTTGCTATACTGTAAGACGGGGATGAATTGGTAGTCTACACAGATGCCAATGATTACAGATGGGCGGCAGTGCTCATGAAGAAAACAACTACAGGGGAGGAACCCTGTAGATATACCGGAGGGTTGTTCTCAGAACAACAAGCCAAAGTTTGGCACATAAACGAGAAAGAATTCTTTGCGGTTTGGAAGGCTTTCAAAAAATGGCCTTTATTTTTACTTGCTAAAGAATTTACTTTAAAAGTTCATAATACTAATGTTAAGGCTTTCTTAAAGAATAAATTAGAATCAAAAATAGAGAAAGCTCGTATTATCAGATGGCAAGCTGAATGCCAATATTATTGTTATAATATTGTCGTTATAAAATCTCATGAAAATGTTCTTGCAGATTTCCTGACAAGAGATGGAGGCATCTGAAGCAAACTGCATCATGCTGAGACTCAGGCACCTCTGGGAAAACCTCGAGGAGCTTGACAGAAAGTTCGGACAACTAGCAGTCAATGCCCAAGTTGCCGGACAAATCCAAAGAGCCGATCAAGACACAGTTCAGGTCGCAATAAGAAGTTCCTTACTAGCATCCACTTCGCTATGGAACGACCTACGAGAACCAATTCGGAAGGCGTCACCTTCGGGGATGACTCACGAGTTGAGGGAGCATGACCCAAAACATGCCTTTAGAGTACAGGGCTCTACACCTGTAGCATCGGATTCAAGTACTGATTGCACGAGGCCATCACCAGACTCTGGTGAAACGGCAACAATTGAATCACAGGAAGTGCAAACTCCTGTAGGTTCAAGTCAACCCAGCACCTCAGGGGTTAAAGAGGGAAAGATTAGCCTTAGGCCAATGACAGGCACCACTAAGGCTAATACTAACGAATTAATATCTTCTTCTGCTTGGCAGGATTATCAGCGTATGTGGGAAAAATTAATTTTCCGCAAAGGAGTCAATCCAGGCAAGACTATTATCGAAACATCCGAAAAATATAACAGAGTCTGGATGTTAGAAGGGTCTAAACCAGAAGATGTCAGAGAATGGTATGATTTTGGAGCTCTTGTTTCAGTTCATACTATGTCACTGAGTTTTTCGGAAATCTCAAAACTTCCTGAGTGGATTAGTGGGGCGGTCTTTGATTCATGGAAAAACAACCCCCACTTGAAAAGAGGCGATGTTCTGGAGATAAACTTTGTTTCAGTAGCTCCAGAAATTGCAGGAAAGGGGTCTCATCCAACAAGAAAAGCCCCTGTTCGGAACAAAAATTCGGGTTACAAAAAATAAACCCGAACCGGACCAAGACAAGGGAAAGAGAAAAATTTTTACCAAGAGAAGTAAAAATTAAACTATGTAAAAAATAGAGAAAAGACTGTCGGCAGAAAAAACAAAAGCCATCAGTTAGCAGAGCAGCCAGCTGGAAAGCATGTGACCGACAGACCATTATGACCAATAGCTGGAAATCACAAGGCAATGACGAACGCAATAACGTCATTGTAAGACAAGTTTGGAGTCCGAACTTGAAGTCCGCGGACGCCTATAAATAAGATGCAAGGAAGCAGAAGGGGATTATCAAAAAACTTCTCCTACTCTTCAAAGTATTAGAATTCTGAGTCATTTTTCTGTAATATTTCAAATTTTCAGTTTATGGGGGTTTCCCCAACAAGTCAAGTCCTCTACACCATGAGAGGCTAAATAGTTGTCTCCTCCAACGGAGGAATAATATCTATGTAATATTTCCTTATTTTTTCAATAAAAGTTAGGCTTCTGTTCAGCTTGTTATCCAAAATTCTATTAAGACCCTGTATTGGAATCCCTTTCACGCCCTAAGGTAGGAAACGAAATAGGGCTGTGCTGTTTTGTTACTGAAGGAGCCAATTTCCTGCGAACCATCTGCTGCGGTAGTGTGGTTGGAAGAAGTCCGTAAAACCGAGGACTTGGAATACCTGGAAACAAAGCGGTCAAAAGCAAGGTATGAATTTATGGGGTTTTAATTTATTTCGGAAGCATGTTGGGCCTATTCCTAAGCATGAGGTGTAAATACATATTACAAAAGAAAGGTGATTATAGGATCAACAGTGTTAAAATTTGAAAACCAGGGGACCATAACTGTCGACCATGAAAAGCGTGGGACTAGAAATGATAATGGCCTTATCTAACTGGACCAAAAATGAAATTTTGCCTCTAAATTTATTCCACCAAATTCATAGTGATTTGTATGTGACTCTTTAGGTTCACCCTCAGCTAGACTTGGACATTTAATTAATCATTTTCAATTCACCATTAATCAGAAATGCCTATCACCATGGGTAGCCATCTAGCAACGGTTTATGGCACTAGAGACTAGGTGAATGTTGGCGTGAATATTTAGGCTCTTGAGTACCATATAGGTACGGTTCTTCCATCGAAAATCTCCTGACTTTAGTCTAGGGCATGAAATTGGGCGTTGGATCCCATCATAGACCAGACAACTACGCTGAGTACTTGAGATGCGTTTACTCTATTGATCGATAAAGGAAACCATTTCCTATTCGACCAATCGCTATGGCCATAGACTTAGAGAGTCTAAACCATCTTAGAGCGCATAGGAGATATATGCATCATATACCGATGGGGGATAGATTCTATCTTGAAATTCATCATCCCCAATACATAATCCGACTACACTGGAAGAGGCTTATAATGACCACATCGAAGACACAGTCATCTCTGGTTAGATATAAGATATAGCCATCATATGCATGCGACTGCAATGATTCCTCAAGTCCAAGGATTAATCCTGTACTATCGGAGTCGAAAATTCAAGTCATATAGACCAAGCCTCCAAGGTTTCCATATGACGATTCCCGCAGTTCAATCAGTTAAAAGCCTTTTCAACTAATCCACTAAAATTGCATAGACATCCCATGTCTGTCGCAGATGAAAACGATACTCATCCAATGAATGCAATACTTAGTGTAAGTTTCTGTAGGACCCTCGATGCCCAGTCTCTAAATCCTCGACTTGGAATATTTCAGACCAACCCTCAGAAGTTGGTTTCATAGCTATCATCCAATGCGCATCCCAACTACATGGGTTATTCAATTGGTTTGTGGGCATTTGTTGTGATGTTAAAACCCCGTTCAACGTATATAGTAAGCACAACAAACACATGGTGCCACAAGTGAATGTTTACTATATTCATAAAGTTGCTAAGTGGTTCCCAAAACCGCCAATTCAATTGGCTTTCTAGTCACCATTTTTAACAATCTCCCACTTGACCTAAAGCCAATTGCCCATATCCCTCAGACCTATCTGAGTGAGCAATCCGTGATACTAGCTCGATCTCATGGGTCTACCATATTTTCTGTCGAAATGACGCAGTCCAACTGCATGTCACCTCTTTCTACCATCGTTCCAAACTGATGGTGGCGTCTAAGAATATTCCTTGGATTTGTGATGAGATCTCGGCCCTTTTGCTTGTGCCATTGCCTAGTTGTTATCCTCCAGGTAACTATTGGCTTGGCCATGCTAGGCTCCACATTCAACCATTGGATGTGGATTTTTATCCAAAACACTTCCTTAGCAACTTTTAAAGTTACAATACATTTGACTTCTATGGTTAAAACCATTGTGGCATCCTGCCTGAAACCATTCCAAGCTGCCAAATCACCATTGAGTCTGAATGTATATTCAAATTGAGACTAGCCACCATTCACATAGAACAGGAGTCTAATATCGCCATAGCCTTTCAGAATCAACTCTCCATTGCATTGCATCAAGAATACTTCCTTAATCCTTATTCAGGTAATAAAGAGTAATCTTGACTGTTAAGCAGTGCCTTCTCGATGGACTCTTATAGGATTGGACCACATACCCATGTCTCAAAGGAAAAAGACAAAGGAGATGTTAAACATCTTTCTGAGCTCCTCATCTGTCCACAAAGACTGATGGACAGCTTAACCCTATGATAAGGGAAGGAATCCAATTCCTTCATGGAGAATTGCGTTAATAATATTTGTGCTTCAGTGTTCCCCGACATCTTTATATCATTCCAAATGAGTAAGACGTTCACACTAAAACACTAGGAACATAATTAAGCTCCCACTGACCCTCCAACTCACTCTCGACCTAAATCATACCTTGTATGACCTTACGAATATTCCAAATACAAGAAGTTTCAAATCTAGTTTATATGCCATGTCGAATAGTATCCAACCCAATGTCCTACATCGCTTCTCCTTATGTCTTTGGATGATAATCCAATGGACTGGTCAGACTCAAAGACTTGTACCTATTAGGTAACTAAGGTGTTCTAGTCATCCGTCAGGAAGCTGGAATATAGTGAGTTAGTGGAAGAATTTAATTACAAATGATGTTTGCTACATTTGACTGAGCTGTCTCTCCACTTGATTTCTCAAGAAGCTACTCCTCGTGTCAGTTATCCAATGAAAACCAATTTCTTTTAGGATAACAAATGAACCTATACAAACACATGCATATACTCTTCAACCATGATGAAATAACCACTCCATTATCTTCTCCATGTTGAGGAGTTTCAACTCCTTCTTAACTTGCTCCAACCTCCCTCAAATGAGTTTGGACTTCAAGTATGGACCGGGCTTGATTTAATCAAATTAAATTAAGCCCAACCAAAGTCTATTGAACAATAATTAAATAAATTAATTTTAGCCAAACTAAGTCTAAAGATTCATTTAATATAATTAAATAAATCTAAGCCCAAACTCTAATTAATTGATCCAATCAATTAATTGAGTTAAATCAAATAAATTAATCCAATTAATTTAAATGTGTTGAGCCCAAAATTAATTAATCCAATTAATGAATTCTTGAGCCATCCATCAAATGAGTTACTAAATAAACGATCCAATCATTTATATATTCTCCTTAAATTAATTTAATCCAATTAAATTAATTTATTTCTTCTCGAATTAATTCCAAATTAATTCCTCGATTCCATAGTGATTTGTGTGTGACTCTTTACATTTACCCTGAACTAGACTTGGGCATTGTGTCTAACACAAATAATTAACTAAATCTAATTTAATTAATTATTTTTAATTAACCATTAATCAGAAACGCCCGTCACCATGGGTGGCCGTCTAGCAATGGTCCACGACACTAGTGACTAGGTGAATGTTGGCGCGAATATTTGGGCTCTCCAGTTGCATACAGTTATGGTCCTTCCGTCGATCATCTCCCGGCCTTAGTCTAGGGCATGCAATTGGGCGTTGGTTCCCATCCTAGACTAAGCAACTATGATGAGTACTTGAGATGCGTTTACTCTATTGATCGACAAAGGAAACTGTTTTCTATTCGACCAATCGCTATGGCAATAAACTTAGAGAGTCTAAACCATCTCAGAGCACATAGGAGATATATCCATCATATACTGATAGGGGACATATTCTATCTTGAAATCCATCGTCCTTAATACATAATCCAACTACACTGGAAAAAGGCTTATAATGACCACATCGACGACACAGTCATCTCTCGCCAGATCTAAGATACAACCATCATATGCATGTTACTGTCATGATTCTTTAAGTCCAAGGACTAATCCTGTACTATCGGAGTTGGGAATTCAATTCATACTGAGCAAGCCTCCAAGCTTCCATATGACGATTCCTGCGAGTCAGTTCAATCAGTTAACAACCTTGTAAACTAATCCACTAAAATTGCATAGACATTCAATGTTTGTCGCGATGAAACAAGACACTCATTCAATGAATGGAATACTTAGTGCAAGTCTCTATAGGACTCTTGATACCCAGTCTCGAGTCCTCGATTTGGAACGTTGCAGACCAATCCTCAAAAGTTGGTTTCCTAGCTACCATCCAATGCGCAACCCAACTATATGGGTTATTCAATTGGCCTGTGGGAATTTGTTGTGATGTTAAAACCCCGTTCAACATAAACGGTAAACACAACAAACACATGGTGTTACAGATGAATGCTTACTACATTCATCAAGATAATATCACATTCATAAAGATTACTAAATGGTTTCTGAAATCGCCAATCTAATTGGATTTTTGGTCAGCATTTCTAACACCATCATGCCAGGAAGGCCTATATTAGGGAAGCACATAGCGTAACTATAAAAGAAATCTGAGATGTCGGAGCAGTGGAGGATGTCCCCCTCATCCAGTTTAGAAGGGTAGAACGTTCAGGTCCCAAGAGCCGTCACAATGATGCTCTAATTATCACGATATTACTGGCGAACTATGAAGTGGGATATGTCTTTATAGATCCAGGAAGTTATGCGGATATATTGTTCGGAGAACTTGCAACCAAATGCAGTTAGGGGATACCCCTTTGAAAAAAGTGAACACTTCCATCTACGGGTTTGCAAGAGAAATAGTTCATCCTCGGGGCATGGTTTCGCTGCCATTGACCTTAGATACTGGTACTGCTAGAAGGACTTACTTATTAAAATTCCTATTAGTAGACACCCCTTCCATTTACAACGTGATCTTGGGAAGGCCCACCCTTAATGCGTTGCAAGCCGTGATCTCCATGTACCATATGAAGTGTAAGGAGATCAACGTACCTTTGAAACAAACGTTGGGTAAACCATACACCTTAGGGTGATTGGTGAAGTGGGCGGTAGAATTAAGTGAATATGATATCTCCTATCTGCCTCGAACTTCCATCAAAGCCCAGGCCCTAGCCGATTTCGTCTCTCAAACTACAGGAACATCGGAAGACGGCATCCCTCAAGCTGGAAAATGGCTATTGCATGTAGATAGGTCATCCACAACTGAAGCTAGTGGAGCAGGTATAGTCCTCACCTCACCCCAAGGAGAAGACTTGGAATTTGCTATTAAGTTTGGATTCAAGGCCTCCAAAAATGAGGCCGAACATGAGACACTTGTAACAAGACTCAGAATGGAGCATGAAATGGGAGCTAGACATGTAATAGCTTATTCAGATTCTCAGTTAATAGTCAAACAAGTCGAAGGCTCCTACGAGGCTAAGGAAGAAAACATGATTCAATATCCGAAGCATATAGCGGAACTCAAAACGACATTCGAAAGCTTTGAGGTTGTTCAAATCCCAAGAGATGAAAACATGAAAGTTGACTGCCTCTCCAAATTAGCCAACACTCTAGAAGATTGTAGAACGAGGCATAACATCATACAATATATCTCTAAAACAAGGGTTCCAATGTGTATTCAAGCTATATCCTCCTCAGAAGATTGGAGAACCCCTATTATCCGATGGTTGAAAGAGGGACACCTTCTAGATAATAGATGGGAGGCTGCAGACTTAAAGTACGAGTTGCCCGCTTTCTATCACCCTATCCCTTTTGCACAGTGGGGGATAGACATCATGGGACCATTTCTCCTAACACTTGGTAAAAGGAAATTCCTACTAGTAGCTATAGATTACTTTACCAAGTGGGTGGAAGCTAAGCCATTCGCTTGCATTACAGAAATAGAGGTGATGAAATTCATATAGAAGAACATCATTTGTTGCTTTGGTCTCCCTCGTGAAATAATCTCAGACAATGATCGGCAATTCCAAGGCCATAAAATACAAGACTGGCGCAAAGGACTTCATATTAAATAGAGATTCACATTTATGGCACACCCCCAACCCAATGGGTAAGTGGAAGTCACTAACTGAATCCTTGTTCAAGGAATCAAAAGACAATTAGAAAGAGTGGGTGGAAATTGGACAGAAGAATTAACCAGTGTACTATGGGCGTATCACACTACCTCTCGAGGATCCACAAGAGAAAGCCCCTTCACTTTGGTTTACGGGACAAAGGCCATCATTCTAGCTGAGTTGGGAGTACCCTCTCACAGAATCCTATATTTTGTCTTAAGAAAACAATATAGAGTTGCTAAAAGAAATGTGGACCTTATTGAGGAATTGAGAAAAAAAGCTTTATTTGCATTCAAAGGTATAAGAACACTATGATCAGTGACCACAACAGGAGAGTAATAACACGGAGCTTTCAAGTGGGACACCTCGTGCTAAGAAGGGTGGACGCATTGAAACCAGTTGGAAAGTTAGACTCCACTTGGGAAGGACCCTTTAATAAGTCGGGGAGCATACGAGCTTGAAGACCATGGGTATGGCCTAACGAGTTACGGACCAAAAGCGAGCTAAAAAGCCCAATACTCCACCCCTTGGGCATGGCCATGACGGCGGAAGAGGCCCACTTCATGCAGCCTAAACACCAACAGCTGGCCCAGTTCTCACGTACGCATCACTCTCTAAAGCCTATGTGGCACACACTTGGACCCTGCACGATGCCCTCCTAACAAGCATGGAGTACGCGTGGCAGGAAGATCTCCCATTGCATTTAGCAGACTCCTTACGAACTAGGAGTCCTCCTTCGCCTCGGACTCTCTCCCTCACTTAAATAATGATTTTATCAACATGATCCCTAAAAAATAGGACTTGATCATGTTTCATCTTGACTAATTTTATGTATTCATCGCAGGAATAGGAGGCACTATCAATTCCTTAGTGAAAAAGGACACTCCTCTATACATAGAGAATTCATCCCCAAGCGCGGGGACACCTTCATCAGTCGAAACTTTGGTTATCACTCTGCTATGTTTCTTCTACTTTTGGAAACGTGATTTACGTCTATTTCCCATCATTACGCTTCATTCTTTCAACACTTTGTATAATTCTGAATTATTATTCTTCAAATTCAATACTAATTTTGGTGTAGGAGTGCTAATATTTTACTTTGCAGGTCTATTTTCTTCATATTCTTTCCTAAGCAATCCAGGCCCAGCGCCCAAGTTTGAACCCACTGGACCAGTGCTAAACCCGCATGCATCAAACTATAATTTTAACAGTTATGTATTAAAAATTGTGGTAAATAATTTATGGTTAAATAAAATTATTGCAAAAACATAAATATTCCACCAAGAAAAAGTTATTTGTCATAGCTAAGAGCCATAATAAAAGTATTTACTATGATTTTTAGCCATGCCAAATATTTGGCAAATATTTTAGCCACACTCGCAGATATCACGACCAACAACCATCGTATGACCGTGATCAATGACTATTTTGTTTTTAACCATTACAATTAGTCATGATTAAATGTTGTATTTTTTTATAGTGTAGGAGAAGATTTCATGATATAGTTTCACATGGCATGCTACATTTAATAATTTATTCATAAGTTGGAGCAGCAAAGTGAGAAAGTAGCACAAATTAGGGCGGAGAGTGTGTTAAGTTTCAAATGATTTGATAGTTTAACTTTCACTTAGTTAGTCTCCACAGCAAATTAAATGTTATAGAAACTTATGTAGAGGACCAAGTGTTAGTATTTATTTTTCAGCAACATATTAATTAAGCTAAAAGATGGAATTCTGTTATGAAAATTGTTCTTACTGCATGTGTCACCATTTGCACTTACCCACGAAGCCGACCATTAACCTGCATATTTGGTACGTACCGAGTCTTGATATAATCTAAGAGCATGCAACAGACAAATACTAGGTTGTATACATGCTGGGACGAACAGATATCCAATATCGGCAGCCAAATATTTGCATTATTAATATAAACATAAGATGGTGGGTCGGGTTTATAACAGAAACATAACGGATTTAATATAATTCCTTTTCCTATAATATTGTAAATAAACAAATTACTTTCTTATAAAAAACTAGTAATTTATCCCTTTGTGTTAATTAAAATAAAATAATTTACCCTATGTCTAAGAAGATAAATTGCTTCATTTTAAAAGATACAGGAGGATATTTTGTTAAATTTTATTATTAAAAAATAATTTGTTCATTTATAATATGACAGAATTGCTTACATTTTTTCTCAAAACATAAAATTAGTCTACAATTTTAATTATCTAAATGGAATGTCTTTTCACAAGTAATAATTCTTGTCTCTCACAAGTAGCTAGTATAGTATGACCTAGCTAGCTAGGCCCATATATATAGTACATGGAAAAAACGCAAGCAATCTTCTTGTCATATCGCAAATGAGCAAATTACTCCCTTATGAAAAAATAAATAGCGATTTACCTTCCTTCATTTTTTAAAATACAACAATTTATTTCCCTATGTTTTTTAAAATGAAGTAATTTACCTCCTTAAATAAGGAGGTAAATTGCTTCATTTTAAAATGTATAGGGGGGATAAATTGCTATATTTTTTTTATTGGAGGTAATATGTTCATTTTCAATATCACAAGAGGGTAAATTGCTATTTGGTATTCACCCTAGAGTAAATAATGTAGGTTAGCAAAAGATTCACACCAGACTGTTACAATTTATTTTTTCTAGATGCATCTCCCATCACTACGGGCTAGTAAGAGTATTTCACATAAATAATAATAGAAAAAAATGCAAGCAACCTCATTGTGATATTACAAATGAGCAAATTACCCCCTTATGAGAAAAGAAATAGTGATTTACCTTTCAGTATTTTTTAAAATACAATAATTTATCTCTCTATATTTTTTAAAATGAAACAATTTACCCTTCACCCTAATAATATATAATATACAAGGGTGAGAAATTTCTTAACTAAACTGCAAATTGCAGCCATTTTCTGTAAACAAAAATCATTCCAATTTTTCTTCTTGACTTGAAAAAAGATCTAAGCTATCTATACATATTCATACCTTTTAAATAGGCAACCGTCAGTAGCTGCAAAGGACTCCAACTGCTGCTAACTACCTGTAACAGAAGGTTCAATCTTGATCTAATAAACTGACTTCTTGAAGAATTAACTACCTATAATTAACTGTAAGGTGTTAGTGCTAAAACTAAAGATGACTATAAGTGCTATTTCACTTATAAACCCGCATTTCTACACATATGTAAGAAAATCGGGCTTACAAGTTTTAATCAGCACTTGAAAAGAGAGTCAAAGAGTGCTTGAAATTGTCGGGAGGGAAGCGGATGGGGGCCGGCGATGCGCCCCGGTCGGATGTGGAACGGCGAGAGCCGGTCCGCCGATCGGCTCGGGGCACGGACCAGCGCGGATTGAGGCGGCGGCCAAAGCCCGGGCAGTCGATATGCCCGCGGAACGCCGTCGCCCCGATCGTGGCGGACAGCGCGCGCCCACAGCGTGCCTCGGCAACTGCGCCCTCCCGGCGCTGGCCAGCGGGCTCCCCATTCGACCCGTCTTGAAACACGGACCAAGGAGTCTGACATGTGTGCGAGTCAACGGGCTAGCAAACCCGTAAGGCGTAAGGAAGCTGACCGGCGCGATCCCCCCCGAGGGGTGCAACGCCGACCGACCTTGATCTTCTGAGAAGGGTTCGAGTGAGCATACCTGTCGGGACCCGAAAGATGGTGAACTATGCCTGAGCGGGGCGAAGCCAGAGGAAACTCTGGTGGAGGCCCGCAGCGATACTGACGTGCAAATCGTTCGTCTGACTTGGGTATAGGGGCGAAAGACTAATCGAACCGTCTAGTAGCTGGTTCCCTCCGAAGTTTCCCTCAGAATAGCTGGAGCTCGAGCGCGAGTTCTATCGGGTAAAGCCAATGATTAGAGGCATCGGGGGCGCAACGCCCTCGACCTATTCTCAAACTTTAAATAGGTAGGACGGCGCGGCTGCTCCGTTGAGCCGCGCCAGGGAATCGAGAGCTCCAAGTGGGCCATTTTTGGTAAGCAGAACTGGCGATGCGGGATGAACTGGAAGCCGGGTTACGGTGCCCAACTGCGCGCTAACCTAGATCCCACAAAGGGTGTTGGTCGATTAAGACAGCAGGACGGTGGTCATGGAAGTCGAAATCCGCTAAGGAGTGTGTAACAACTCACCTGCCGAATCAACTAGCCCCGAAAATGGATGGCGCTGAAGCGCGCGACTTATACCCGGCCGTCGGGGCAAGGGCCAGGCCCCGATGAGTAGGAGGGCGCGGCGGTCGCCGCAAAACCCTGGGCGCGAGCCCGGGCGGAGCGGCCGTCGGTGCGGATCTTGGTGGTAGTGCTAAAACTAAAGATGACTATAAGTGCTATTTCACTTATAAACCCGCATTTCTACACATATGTAAGAAAATCGGGTTTACAAGTTTTAATCAGCAATTAATGTTCTTCCTTTTAGTTGCTCAGCTGCACCTGGAGAATTAAGTTCTGGATTCCCTTATCCCTCCCTCAAGATGGAATTGGTGTCATCTCAACCATTCCCAACTTGGCAACCAAATTCAAAGAAAGCGGGAGCTGGAAGTGTCTTCGTAATTGTTGGAAAAATAATTTAGTTTCAAGCAATCGAAACGACGTTTTGAAATATTACAACCGCATTTAAGAAATCAAAAGCAAATAAAGCCACGTTGGAACAAATAACATAACACAATTAGAAACACTATTTATAACAAGAAATTTAAATCGAAAACTTACAACGAGAATTGTATCGTAACAATTCTCAGACCAATTTCTAGTCGTAAATTTTTAACCGAATCGCAGAATCACTGCTTGCCTTGAAGAAAATATACGCCCCGTATCAGCAGTGCACCGGGTTCAACGTATTTCTCCCAGGATAAGACGGTTACAGTTCTTTCGGTTTTAGCACTATACCGAAAAATATCTCGATCAAACACTCAAAAGCTTGTTATCGAAACAAGAGATTCAAATTCTAGACACAATATAGAAGCCGAAAGAGGGAATTAGAGAAAACTCAAGAATGAGAATTTGTTGTTTGTGGTGTGTCTCAAATGAAGAATGGACAAGCCTATATATAGGCTTCAAAAAATTTCAGCAATAAAGAAGGACATAATGTGTAGCACCCCCTTCGCTACAAGGGCTATATCTACGGTAAACATCATACTTATAGTAATCCCTGTGTTTATAAATATAAATGCGCATAATAATTTAACCCATATGTATACGTAACCCCAACGTCATAATAAGCGTAATGAACCTACATCATCATATATGCACATCAAACACTACACTGTAGTCCATCATAAGTAATCTCCATGCTTACGTTCTCTCTATACAACAAAATGTATTTTGTACTCTAATTGATAAAAGGGAGAAAACTGCATACTGGCCCGAACTGCCTGAGTATAGCGCGTAGACCTACTCTTCAACAGTCAGACACCTCAAAGTCTATTTCTGAAAGAAAATGTCAGCAGGGGAATGAGCCTGTCACTCAGTAAGTTAATAACCAGCCCTATCTATATATGCATATCAAACACAGCCCAAATAAGAGGAACAGGCAACACACATGGAATACAGTCAACGTAATTCCAACATAATCAGCTTTATTACACCACATGACTATCTCATAACAAGACAATCAATCAAACTCCATTTTTCCTAGTTTGCTTACCAGAAGGTGATATTGTGTTTTTCCCACCAATTCAATCTCACCGTTATATAAATTTAAGTGAACCCCCTTGACAGCCGGCTCATCAATCTCATTTCGCACATAGCATTTTCTTTTCGCACATAGCTGTTTCATTTCGCACATAGCATTTTCTTTTCACACATAGCACTTTCTTTTTGCACATAGCACTTTTCATATCGCCTTATAGGCTTTTCAACACATCAAGGGGTATTCACACTACAATTATATTCAATTCTACCACTCCTTCATTTTCACATATCACCATTCTTGTAAGCAACTAGTAACGTAAAACCATATATCAATACATTCTCATTCTCAAACACTCACAACACATCAAACAACAAACGTAATATTTCAATGTACTTTCTCATTCCATGTACACATTACCGTCAATCAAATCAAATCATCCATCACTCATATACTTCATATAAATTAATATCAGCACGAACCACAAATTCATATAACAGTAAAACCACAAATACAGATAGCATATATAGATAATACTAATTATTTACTTACCACAATCTCACAACGTTTCTTTCTACTCAATCGCTAATTGTCAGTCCTTTCACCTCACTCCCGTATCCTATAATGAGTTATACCACACACAATTAATATATCGAGAATATCGTAATTTCTTTTAAATATAATATTAAATATCATTTGTACAATTTCTAATAATTCTTTAATTTTTCATTTATATCGAAATACAAATCTTCGTTTTTCCTCTTTATTAACATACCATTTATTAAATATAATTTTCAAAATATTTCTATAAATTTTCTGTCGATTTATCGTTGCTATACAATTTAATTAAGCAACAATACATAGAATTACATATTCGGTTAATCATTCCGATAGAATTGTGTAAATTTGCTATAATAATAATTAAATGTAATAGATCTAATAATTTAATTAATATACTATATCATTTTTATACCAAATGTGATACTTAATTCGACACTAATTTAAATAGCCAAAATCATAAAATACTCCGATTAAATAGTACATCGCTTAGTATAATCAATATTTAATAAACGAACCAATTAAATAATATAATTACAATAATTAATAAAAATTAAAATGATAAAATCGTACCTCTGTTTCCTCCGCAATTATGCGCGTCAGTGTGTGTGTTTTGTTTATGTAATATGTTCAATTTAACATGCACACACACACACATATATATATATATATATATATATTTAATGAGTGGTGAGGCGGTGGCAGCACATGCCGCTGCCCACCCTTTTTTTTCTTTTTTTTTTTCTTTAAATTCTTTTTAAAATAATTACTATTACATCCTTCCTAATTTTCTTAAATAAATATAATTTGCCCCCAAATATTATAGCGAACTCCAATTTAACCCGTTCAAGTTTTATTATATCCCAAATTAAATCTATAATTTATTTACTAATAAAATTTAAATTCCTATTAATTATCTATAAAATTCTATGGACGTCACAATTCTCCCCTCCTAATAAAAATTTCGACCTCGAAATTTAACTAACTTACCGGCTTAAGGAATAAATATGAATATTTTCTCTCGTGTTCTCCTGCATCATTTCTACAAATTGTTGCATAATTGGGTTTATCTCTGTCGTGGGGCATTTCTATTTTGGGATTCTAACCCCTGATGTTCTGATCCAGAATCATGACCCTGCACAGACTCTAATTACTGAGTTGGGCCAGCAGCGTTTTCTCTTGACGCTTCCATCCTATATGAAATACACACATGTGAGTAGATTCCTAACATATACACCTTACGTATAATATTACATTTCGTCTACTATCCCAAGGAAATCTAATCCCTGCTCTGATACCACCTATTGTAGCACCCCCTTCGCTACAAGGGCTATATCTATGCAAAACATCATACTTATAGTAAATCCTGTGTTTATAAATATAAATGCACATAATAATTTAACCCATATGTATACGTAACCCCAACGTCATAATAAGCGTAATGAACCTGTATCATCATATATGCACATCAAACACTACACGTAGTCCATCATAAGTAATCTCCATGCTTACGTTCTCTCTATACAACAAAATGTATTTTGTACTCTAACTGATAAAAAGGAGAAAACTGCATACTGGCCCGACCTGCCTGAGTATAGCGCGTAGACCTACTCTTCAACAGTCAGACACCTCAAAGTCTATTCCTGAAAGAAAATGTCAGCAGGGGAATAAGTCTGCCACTCAATTAGTAAATAACCAGCCCTATCTATATATGCATATCAAACACAGCCCAAACAAGAGGAACAGGCAACACGCATGGCATACAGTCAACTTAATTCCAACATAATTAGCTTTATTACACCACATGACTATCTCATAACAAGACAATCAATCAAACTCCATTTTTCCTAGTTTGCTTACCAGTTGTGTTTTTCCCACCAATTCAATCTCACCGTTATATAAATTTAAGTGAACCCCCTTGACAGCCGGCTCATCAATCTCATTTCGCACATAGCATTTTCTTTTCGCACATAGCTGTTTCATTTCGCACATAGCATTTTCTTTTCGCACATAGCACTTTCTTTTTGCACATAGCACTTTTCATATCGCCTTATAGGCTTTTCAACACATCAAGGGGTATTCACACTACAATTATATTCAATTCTACCACTCCCTCATTTTCACATATCACCATTCTTGTAAACAATTAGTAACGTAAAACCATATATCAATACATTCTCATTCTCAAACACTACCAACACATCAAACAACAAACGTAATATTTCAACGTACTTTCTCATTCCATGTACACATTACCGTCAATCAAATCAAATCATCCATCACTCATATACTTCATATAAATCAATATCAGCACGAACCACAAATTCATATAACAGTAAAACCACAAATACAGAAAGCATATATAGATAATACTAATTATTTACTTACCATAATCTCACAACGTTTCTTTCTACTCAATCGCTAATTGTCAGTCCTTTCACCTCATTCCCGTATCCTATAATAGATCTAATAATTTAATTAATCAACTATATCATTTTTATACCAAATGTGATACTTAATTCGACACTAATTTAAATAGCCAAAATCATAAAATACTCCGATTAAATAGTACATCACTTAGTATAATCAATATTTAATAAACGAACTAATTAAATAATATAATTATATTAATTAATAAAATCGTACCTCTGTTTCCTCCGCAATTATGCGCGTCAGTGTGTGTGTTTTGTTTGTGTAATATGTTCAATTTAACATGCACACACACACACATATATATATATATATATTTAATGAGTGGTGAGGCGGTGGCAGCACATGCAGCTGCCCACCCTTTTTTTTCTTTTATTTTTCTTTAAATTCTTTTTAAAATAATTACTATTACATCCTTCCTAATTTTCTAAAATAAATATAATTTGCCCCAAATATTATAGCGAACTCCAATTTAATCCGTTCAAGTTTTATTATATCCCAAATTAAATCTATAATTTATTTACTAATAAAATTTAAATTCCTATTAATTATCAATTAGTCTTCCAATTACGTATAAAATTCTATGGACGTCACAATTCTCCCCTCCTAATAAAAATTTCGACCTCGAAATTTAACTAACTTACCGGCTTAAGGAATAAATATGAATATTTTCTCTCGTGTTCTCCTGCATCATTTCTACAAACTGTTGCATAATTGGGTTTATATCTGTCGTGGGGCATTTCTGTTTTGGGATTCTAACCCCTGATGTTCTGATCCAGAATCATGACCCTGCACAGACTCTAATTACTCAGTTGGGCCAGCAGCGTTTTCTCTTGACGCTTCCATCCTATATGAAATACACACATGTGAGTAGATTCCTAACATATACACCTTACGTATAATATTACATTTCGTCTACTATCCTAAGGATATCTAATCCCTGCTCTGATACCACCTATTGTAGCACCCCTTTCGCTACAAGGGCTATATCTACGCTAAACATCATACTTATAGTAATCCCTGTGTTTATAAATATAAATGCACATAATAATTTAACCCATATGTATACGTAACCCCAATGTCATAATAACCGTAATGAACCTGCATCATCATATATGCACATCAAACACTACACGTAGTCCATCATAAGTAATCTCCATTACGTTCTCTCTATACAACAAAATGCATTTTGTACTCTAACTGATAAAAAGGAGAAAACTGCATACTGGCCCGACCTGCCTGAGTATAGCGCGTAGACCTACTCTTCAACAGTCAGACACCTCAAAGTCTATTTCTGAAAGAAAATGTCAGCAGGGGAATAAGTCTGCCACTCAATAAGTAAATAACCAGCCCTATCTATATATGCATATCAAACACAGCCCAAACAAGAGGAACAGGCAACACGCATGGCATACAGTCAACTTAATTCCAACATAATTCGCTTTATTACACCACATGGCTATCTCATAACAAGACAATCAATCAAACTCCATTTTTCCTAGTTTGCTTATAAGTTGTGTTTTTCCCACCAATTCAATCTCACCGTCATATAAATTTAAGTGAACCCCTTGACAGCCGGCTCATCAATCTCATTTCGCACATAGCATTTTCTTTTCGCACATAGCTGTTTCATTTCGCACATAGCATTTTCTTTTCGCACATAGCACTTTTTTTTTGCACATAGCACTTTTCATATCGCCTTATAGGCTTTTCAACACATCAAGGGGTATTCACACCACAATTATATTCAATTCTACCACTCCCTCATTTTCACATATCACCATTCTTGTAAGCAACTAGTAACGTAAAACCATATATCAATACATTCTCATTCTCAAACACTCACAACACATCAAACAACAAACGTAATATTTCAACGTACTTTCTCATTCCATGTACACATTACCGTCAATCAAATCAAATCATCCATCACTCATATACTTCATATAAATCAATATCAGCAGGAACCACAAATTCATATATCAGTAAAACCACAAATACAGATAGCATATATAGATAATACTAATTATTTACTTACCACAATCTCACAACGTTTCTTTCTAGTCAATCGCTAATTGTCAGTCCTTTCACTTCACTCCCGTATCCTATAATGAGTTATACCACACACAATTAATATATCGAGAATATCGTAATTTCTTTTAAATATAATATTAAATATCATTTGTATAATTTCTAATAATTCTTTAATTTTTCATTTCTATCGAAATACAAATCTTCGTTTTTCCTCTTTATTAACATACCATTTATTAAATATAATTTTCAAAATATTTCTATAAATTTTCTGTCGATTTATCGTTGCTATACAATTTAATTAAGCAACAATACATAGAATTACATATTCGGTTAATCATTCTGATAGAATTGTGTAAATTTCCTATAATAATAATTAAATGTAATAGATCTAATAATTTAATTAATCAACTATATCATTTTTATACCAAATGTGATACTTAATTCGACACTAATTTAAATAGCCAAAATCATAAAATACTCCGATTAAATAGTACATCGCTTAGTATAATCAATATTTAATAAACGAACCAATTAAATAATATAATTACAATAATTAATAAAAATTAAAATGATAAAATCGTACCTCTGTTTCCTCCGCAATTATGCGCGTCAGTGTGTGTGTTTTGTTTGTGTAATATGTTCAATTTAACATGCACACACACACACATATATATATATATATATATATATATTTAATGAGTGGTGAGGCGGTGGCAGCACATGCCGCTGCCCACCCTTTTTTTTCTTTTTTTTTTCTTTAAATTCTTTTTAAAATAATTACTATTACATCCTTCCTAATTTTCTAAAATAAATATAATTTGCCCCAAATATTATAGCGAACTCCAATTTAATCCGTTCAAGTTTTATTATATCCCAAATTAAATCTATAATTTATTTACTAATAAAATTTAAATTCCTATTAATTATCAATTAGTCTTCCAATTACGTATAAAATTCTATGGACGTCACAATTCTCCCCTCCTAATAAAAATTTCGACCTCGAAATTTAACTAACTTACCGGCTTAAGGAATAAATATGAATATTTTCTCTCGTGTTCTCCTGCATCATTTCTACAAACTGTTGCATAATTGGGTTTATATCTGTCGTGGGGCATTTCTGTTTTGGGATTCTAACCCCTGATGTTCTGATCCAGAATCATGACCCTGCACAGACTCTAATTACTCAGTTGGGCCAGCAGCGTTTTCTCTTGACGCTTCCATCCTATATGAAATACACACATGTGAGTAGATTCCTAACATATACACCTTACGTATAATATTACATTTCGTCTACTATCCTAAGGATATCTAATCCCTGCTCTGATACCACCTATTGTAGCACCCCTTTCGCTACAAGGGCTATATCTACGCTAAACATCATACTTATAGTAATCCCTGTGTTTATAAATATAAATGCACATAATAATTTAACCCATATGTATACGTAACCCCAATGTCATAATAACCGTAATGAACCTGCATCATCATATATGCACATCAAACACTACACGTAGTCCATCATAAGTAATCTCCATTACGTTCTCTCTATACAACAAAATGCATTTTGTACTCTAACTGATAAAAAGGAGAAAACTGCATACTGGCCCGACCTGCCTGAGTATAGCGCGTAGACCTACTCTTCAACAGTCAGACACCTCAAAGTCTATTTCTGAAAGAAAATGTCAGCAGGGGAATAAGTCTGCCACTCAATAAGTAAATAACCAGCCCTATCTATATATGCATATCAAACACAGCCTAAACAAGAGGAACAGGCAACACGCATGGCATACAGTCAACTTAATTCCAACATAATTCGCTTTATTACACCACATGGCTATCTCATAACAAGACAATCAATCAAACTCCATTTTTCCTAGTTTGCTTATAAGTTGTGTTTTTCCCACCAATTCAATCTCACCGTCATATAAATTTAAGTGAACCCCTTGACAGCCGGCTCATCAATCTCATTTCGCACATAGCATTTTCTTTTCGCACATAGCTGTTTCATTTCGCACATAGCATTTTCTTTTCGCACATAGCACTTTTTTTTTGCACATAGCACTTTTCATATCGCCTTATAGGCTTTTCAACACATCAAGGGGTATTCACACCACAATTATATTCAATTCTACCACTCCCTCATTTTCACATATCACCATTCTTGTAAGCAACTAGTAACGTAAAACCATATATCAATACATTCTCATTCTCAAACACTCACAACACATCAAACAACAAACGTAATATTTCAACGTACTTTCTCATTCCATGTACACATTACCGTCAATCAAATCAAATCATCCATCACTCATATACTTCATATAAATCAATATCAGCAGGAACCACAAATTCATATATCAGTAAAACCACAAATACAGATAGCATATATAGATAATACTAATTATTTACTTACCACAATCTCACAACGTTTCTTTCTAGTCAATCGCTAATTGTCAGTCCTTTCACTTCACTCCCGTATCCTATAATGAGTTATACCACACACAATTAATATATCGAGAATATCGTAATTTCTTTTAAATATAATATTAAATATCATTTGTATAATTTCTAATAATTCTTTAATTTTTCATTTCTATCGAAATACAAATCTTCGTTTTTCCTCTTTATTAACATACCATTTATTAAATATAATTTTCAAAATATTTCTATAAATTTTCTGTCGATTTATCGTTGCTATACAATTTAATTAAGCAACAATACATAGAATTACATATTCGGTTAATCATTCCGATAGAATTGTGTAAATTTCCTATAATAATAATTAAATGTAATAGATCTAATAATTTAATTAATCAACTATATCATTTTTATACCAAATGTGATACTTAATTCGACACTAATTTAAATAGCCAAAATCATAAAATACTCCGATTAAATAGTACATCGCTTAGTATAATCAATATTTAATAAACGAACCAATTAAATAATATAATTACAATAATTAATAAAAATTAAAATGATAAAATCGTACCTCTGTTTCCTCCGCAATTATGCGCGTCAGTGTGTGTGTTTTGTTTGTGTAATATGTTCAATTTAACATGCACACACACACACACATATATATATATATATATATATTTAATGAGTGGTGAGGCGGTGGCAGCACATGCCGCTGCCCACCCTTTTTTTTCTTTTTTTTTTCTTTAAATTCTTTTTAAAATAATTACTATTACATCCTTCCTAATTTTCTTAAATAAATATAATTTGCCCCCAAATATTATAGCGAACTCCAATTTAACCCGTTCAAGTTTTATTATATCCCAAATTAAATCTATAATTTATTTACTAATAAAATTTAAATTCCTATTAATTATCAATTAGTCTTCCAATTACGTATAAAATTCTATGGACGTCACAATTCTCCCCTCCTAATAAAAATTTCGACCTCAAAATTTAACTAACTTACCGGCTTAAGGAATAAATATGAATATTTTCTCTCGTGTTCTCCTGCATCATTTCTACAAATTGTTGCATAATTGGGTTTATCTCTGTCGTGGGGCATTTCTATTTTGGGATTCTAACCCCTGATGTTCTGATCCAGAATCATGACCCTGCACAGACTCTAATTACTCAGTTGGGCCAGCAGCGTTTTCTCTTGACGCTTCCATCCTATATGAAATACACACATGTGAGTAGATTCCTAACATATACACCTTGCGTATAATATTACATTTCGTCTACTATCACAAGGAAATCTAATTCCTGCTCTGATACCACCTATTGTAGCACCCCCTTCGCTACAAGGGCTATATCTATGCTAAACATCATACTTATAGTAAATCCTGTGTTTATAAATATAAATGCACATAATAATTTAACCCATATGTATACGTAATCCCAACGTCATAATAAGCGTAATGAATCTGCATCATCATATATGCACATCAAACACTACACGTAGTCCATCATAAGTAATCTCCATGCTTACGTTCTATCTATACAACAAAATGTATTTTGTACTCTAACTGATAAAAAGGAGAAAACTGCATACTGGCCCGACCTGCCTGAGTATAGCGCGTAGACCTACTCTTCAACAGTCAGACACCTCAAAGTCTATTTCTGAAAGAAAATGTCAGCAGGGGAATAAGTCTGCCACTCAATAAGTAAATAACCAGCCCTATCTATATATGCATATCAAACACAGCCCAAACAAGAGGAACAGGCAACACGCATGGCATACAGTCAACTTAATTCCAACATAATTCGCTTTATTACACCACATGGCTATCTCATAACAAGACAATCAATCAAACTCCATTTTTCCTAGTTTGCTTATAAGTTGTGTTTTTCCCACCAATTCAATCTCACCGTCATATAAATTTAAGTGAACCCCTTGACAGCCGGCTCATCAATCTCATTTCGCACATAGCATTTTCTTTTCGCACATAGCTGTTTCATTTCGCACATAGCATTTTCTTTTCGCACATAGCACTTTTTTTTTGCACATAGCACTTTTCATATCGCCTTATAGGCTTTTCAACACATCAAGGGGTATTCACACCACAATTATATTCAATTCTACCACTCCCTCATTTTCACATATCACCATTCTTGTAAGCAACTAGTAACGTAAAACCATATATCAATACATTCTCATTCTCAAACACTCACAACACATCAAACAACAAACGTAATATTTCAACGTACTTTCTCATTCCATGTACACATTACCGTCAATCAAATCAAATCATCCATCACTCATATACTTCATATAAATCAATATCAGCAGGAACCACAAATTCATATATCAGTAAAACCACAAATACAGATAGCATATATAGATAATACTAATTATTTACTTACCACAATCTCACAACGTTTCTTTCTAGTCAATCGCTAATTGTCAGTCCTTTCACTTCACTCCCGTATCCTATAATGAGTTATACCACACACAATTAATATATCGAGAATATCGTAATTTCTTTTAAATATAATATTAAATATCATTTGTATAATTTCTAATAATTCTTTAATTTTTCATTTCTATCGAAATACAAATCTTCGTTTTTCCTCTTTATTAACATACCATTTATTAAATATAATTTTCAAAATATTTCTATAAATTTTCTGTCGATTTATCGTTGCTATACAATTTAATTAAGCAACAATACATAGAATTACATATTCGGTTAATCATTCCGATAGAATTGTGTAAATTTCCTATAATAATAATTAAATGTAATAGATCTAATAATTTAATTAATCAACTATATCATTTTTATACCAAATGTGATACTTAATTCGACACTAATTTAAATAGCCAAAATCATAAAATACTCCGATTAAATAGTACATCGCTTAGTATAATCAATATTTAATAAACGAACCAATTAAATAATATAATTACAATAATTAATAAAAATTAAAATGATAAAATCGTACCTCTGTTTCCTCCGCAATTATGCGCGTCAGTGTGTGTGTTTTGTTTGTGTAATATGTTCAATTTAACATGCACACACACACACACACATATATATATATATATATATATATATATTTAATGAGTGGTGAGGCGGTGGCAGCACATGCCGCTGCCCACCCTTTTTTTTCTTTTTTTTTTCTTTAAATTCTTTTTAAAATAATTACTTTTACATCCTTCCTAATTTTCTTAAATAAATATAATTTGCCCCCAAATATTATAGCGAACTCCAATTTAACCCGTTCAAGTTTTATTATATCCCAAATTAAATCTATAATTTATTTACTAATAAAATTTAAATTCCTATTAATTATCAATTAGTCTTCCAATTACGTATAAAATTCTATGGACGTCACAATTCTCCCCTCCTAATAAAAATTTCGACCTCAAAATTTAACTAACTTACCGGCTTAAGGAATAAATATGAATATTTTCTCTCGTGTTCTCCTGCATCATTTCTACAAATTGTTGCATAATTGGGTTTATCTCTGTCGTGGGGCATTTCTATTTTGGGATTCTAACCCCTGATGTTCTGATCCAGAATCATGACCCTGCACAGACTCTAATTACTGAGTTGGGCCAGCAGCGTTTTCTCTTGACGCTTCCATCCTATATGAAATACACACATGTGAGTAGATTCCTAACATATACACCTTACGTATAATATTACATTTCGTCTACTATCACAAGGAAATCTAATTCCTGCTCTGATACCACCTATTGTAGCACCCCCTTCGCTACAAGGGCTATATCTATGCTAAACATCATACTTATAGTAAATCCTGTGTTTATAAATATAAATGCACATAATAATTTAACCCATATGTATACGTAATCCCAACGTCATAATAAGCGTAATGAATCTGCATCATCATATATGCACATCAAACACTACACGTAGTCCATCATAAGTAATCTCCATGCTTACGTTCTATCTATACAACAAAATGTATTTTGTACTCTAACTGATAAAAAGGAGAAAACTGCATACTGGCCCGACCTGCCTGAGTATAGCGCGTAGACCTACTCTTCAACAGTCAGACACCTCAAAGTCTATTTCTGAAAGAAAATGTCAGCAGGGGAATAAGTCTGCCACTCAATAAGTAAATAACCAGCCCTATCTATATATGCATATCAAACACAGCCCAAACAAGAGGAACAGGCAACACGCATGGCATACAGTCAACTTAATTCCAACATAATTAGCTTTATTACACCACATGACTATCTCATAACAAGACAATCAATCAAACTCCATTTTTCCTAGTTTGCTTACCAGTTGTGTTTTTCCCACCAATTCAATCTCACCGTTATATAAATTTAAGTGAACCCCCTTGACAGCCGGCTCATCAATCTCATTTCGCACATAGCATTTTCTTTTCGCACATAGCTGTTTCATTTCGCACATAGCATTTTCTTTTCGCACATAGCACTTTCTTTTTGCACATAGCACTTTTCATATCGCCTTATAGGCTTTTCAACACATCAAGGGGTATTCACACTACAATTATATTCAATTCTACCACTCCCTCATTTTCACATATCACCATTCTTGTAAGCAACTAGTAACGTAAAACCATATATCAATACATTCTCATTCTCAAACACTCACAACACATCAAACAACAAACGTAATATTTCAACGTACTTTCTCATTCCATGTACACATTACCGTCAATCAAATCAAATCATCCATCACTCATATACTTCATATAAATCAATATCAGCAGGAACCACAAATTCATATATCAGTAAAACCACAAATACAGATAGCATATATAGATAATACTAATTATTTACTTACCACAATCTCACAACGTTTCTTTCTAGTCAATCGCTAATTGTCAGTCCTTTCACTTCACTCCCGTATCCTATAATGAGTTATACCACACACAATTAATATATCGAGAATATCGTAATTTCTTTTAAATATAATATTAAATATCATTTGTATAATTTCTAATAATTCTTTAATTTTTCATTTCTATCGAAATACAAATCTTCGTTTTTCCTCTTTATTAACATACCATTTATTAAATATAATTTTCAAAATATTTCTATAAATTTTCTGTCGATTTATCGTTGCTATACAATTTAATTAAGCAACAATACATAGAATTACATATTCGGTTAATCATTCCGATAGAATTGTGTAAATTTCCTATAATAATAATTAAATGTAATAGATCTAATAATTTAATTAATCAACTATATCATTTTTATACCAAATGTGATACTTAATTCGACACTAATTTAAATAGCCAAAATCATAAAATACTCCGATTAAATAGTACATCGCTTAGTATAATCAATATTTAATAAACGAACCAATTAAATAATATAATTACAATAATTAATAAAAATTAAAATGATAAAATCGTACCTCTGTTTCCTCCGCAATTATGCGCGTCAGTGTGTGTGTTTTGTTTGTGTAATATGTTCAATTTAACATGCACACACACACACACATATATATATATATATATATATATTTAATGAGTGGTGAGGCGGTGGCAGCACATGCCGCTGCCCACCCTTTTTTTTCTTTTTTTTTTCTTTAAATTCTTTTTAAAATAATTACTATTACATCCTTCCTAATTTTCTTAAATAAATATAATTTGCCCCCAAATATTATAGCGAACTCCAATTTAACCCGTTCAAGTTTTATTATATCCAAAATTAAATCTATAATTTATTTACTAATAAAATTTAAATTCCTATTAATTATCAATTAGTCTTCCAATTACGTATAAAATTCTATGGACGTCACAATTCTCCCCTCCTAATAAAAATTTCGACCTCAAAATTTAACTAACTTACCGGCTTAAGGAATAAATATGAATATTTTCTCTCGTGTTCTCCTGCATCATTTCTACAAATTGTTGCATAATTGGGTTTATCTCTGTCGTGGGGCATTTCTATTTTGGGATTCTAACCCCTGATGTTCTGATCCAGAATCATGACCCTGCACAGACTCTAATTACTCAGTTGGGCCAGCAGCGTTTTCTCTTGACGCTTCCATCCTATATGAAATACACACATGTGAGTAGAATCCTAACATATACACCTTACGTATAATATTACATTTCGTCTACTATCCCAAGGAAATCTAATCCCTGCTCTGATACCACCTATTGTGGCACCCCCTTCGCTACAAGGGCTATATCTATGCTAAACATCATACTTATAGTAAATCCTGTGTTTATAAATATAAATGCACATAATAATTTAACCCATATGTATACGTAACCCCAACGTCATAATAAGCGTAATGAATCTGCATCATCATATATGCACATCAAACACTACACGTAGTCCATCATAAGTAATCTCCATGCTTACGTTCTCTCTATACAACAAAATGCATTTTGTACTCTAACTGATAAAAAGGAGAAAACCGCATACTGGCCCGACCTGCCTGAGTATAGCGCGTAGACCTACTCTTCAACAGTCAGACACCTCAAAGTCTATTTCTGAAAGAAAATGTCAGCAGGGGAATAAGTCTGCCACTCAATAAGTAAATAACCAGCCCTATCTATATATGCATATCAAACACAGCCCAAACAAGAGGAACAGGCAACACGCATGGCATACAGTCAACTTAATTCCAACATAATTCGCTTTATTACACCACATGGCTATCTCATAACAAGACAATCAATCAAACTCCATTTTTCCTAGTTTGCTTATAAGTTGTGTTTTTCCCACCAATTCAATCTCACCGTCATATAAATTTAAGTGAACCCCTTGACAGCCGGCTCATCAATCTCATTTCGCACATAGCATTTTCTTTTCGCACATAGCTGTTTCATTTCGCACATAGCATTTTCTTTTCGCACATAGCACTTTTTTTTTGCACATAGCACTTTTCATATCGCCTTATAGGCTTTTCAACACATCAAGGGGTATTCACACCACAATTATATTCAATTCTACCACTCCCTCATTTTCACATATCACCATTCTTGTAAGCAACTAGTAACGTAAAACCATATATCAATACATTCTCATTCTCAAACACTCACAACACATCAAACAACAAACGTAATATTTCAACGTACTTTCTCATTCCATGTACACATTACCGTCAATCAAATCAAATCATCCATCACTCATATACTTCATATAAATCAATATCAGCAGGAACCACAAATTCATATATCAGTAAAACCACAAATACAGATAGCATATATAGATAATACTAATTATTTACTTACCACAATCTCACAACGTTTCTTTCTAGTCAATCGCTAATTGTCAGTCCTTTCACTTCACTCCCGTATCCTATAATGAGTTATACCACACACAATTAATATATCGAGAATATCGTAATTTCTTTTAAATATAATATTAAATATCATTTGTATAATTTCTAATAATTCTTTAATTTTTCATTTCTATCGAAATACAAATCTTCGTTTTTCCTCTTTATTAACATACCATTTATTAAATATAATTTTCAAAATATTTCTATAAATTTTCTGTCGATTTATCGTTGCTATACAATTTAATTAAGCAACAATACATAGAATTACATATTCGGTTAATCATTCCGATAGAATTGTGTAAATTTCCTATAATAATAATTAAATGTAATAGATCTAATAATTTAATTAATCAACTATATCATTTTTATACCAAATGTGATACTTAATTCGACACTAATTTAAATAGCCAAAATCATAAAATACTCCGATTAAATAGTACATCGCGTAGTATAATCAATATTTAATAAACGAACCAATTAAATAATATAATTACAATAATTAATAAAAATTAAAATGATAAAATCGTACCTCTGTTTCCTCCGCAATTATGCGCGTCAGTGTGTGTGTTTTGTTTGTGTAATATGTTCAATTTAACATGCACACACACACACATATATATATATATATATATATTTAATGAGTGGTGAGGCGGTGGCAGCACATGCCGCTGCCCACCCTTTTTTTTCTTTTTTTTTTCTTTAAATTCTTTTTAAAATAATTACTTTTACATCCTTCCTAATTTTCTTAAATAAATATAATTTGCCCCCAAATATTATAGCGAACTCCAATTTAACCCGTTCAAGTTTTATTATATCCCAAATTAAATCTATAATTTATTTACTAATAAAATTTAAATTCCTATTAATTATCAATTAGTCTTCCAATTACGTATAAAATTCTATGGACGTCACAATTCTCCCCTCCTAATAAAAATTTCGACCTCAAAATTTAACTAACTTACCGGCTTAAGGAATAAATATGAATATTTTCTCTCGTGTTCTCCTGCATCATTTCTACAAATTGTTGCATAATTGGGTTTATCTCTGTCGTGGGGCATTTCTATTTTGGGATTCTAACCCCTGATGTTCTGATCCAGAATCATGACCCTGCACAGACTCTAATTACTGAGTTGGGCCAGCAGCGTTTTCTCTTGACGCTTCCATCCTATATGAAATACACACATGTGAGTAGATTCCTAACATATACACCTTACGTATAATATTACATTTCGTCTACTATCACAAGGAAATCTAATTCCTGCTCTGATACCACCTATTGTAGCACCCCCTTCGCTACAAGGGCTATATCTATGCTAAACATCATACTTATAGTAAATCCTGTGTTTATAAATATAAATGCACATAATAATTTAACCCATATGTATACGTAATCCCAACGTCATAATAAGCGTAATGAATCTGCATCATCATATATGCACATCAAACACTACACGTAGTCCATCATAAGTAATCTCCATGCTTACGTTCTATCTATACAACAAAATGTATTTTGTACTCTAACTGATAAAAAGGAGAAAACTGCATACTGGCCCGACCTGCCTGAGTATAGCGCGTAGACCTACTCTTCAACAGTCAGACACCTCAAAGTCTATTTCTGAAAGAAAATGTCAGCAGGGGAATAAGTCTGCCACTCAATAAGTAAATAACCAGCCCTATCTATATATGCATATCAAACACAGCCCAAACAAGAGGAACAGGCAACACGCATGGCATACAGTCAACTTAATTCCAACATAATTAGCTTTATTACACCACATGACTATCTCATAACAAGACAATCAATCAAACTCCATTTTTCCTAGTTTGCTTACCAGTTGTGTTTTTCCCACCAATTCAATCTCACCGTTATATAAATTTAAGTGAACCCCCTTGACAGCCGGCTCATCAATCTCATTTCGCACATAGCATTTTCTTTTCGCACATAGCTGTTTCATTTCGCACATAGCATTTTCTTTTCGCACATAGCACTTTCTTTTTGCACATAGCACTTTTCATATCGCCTTATAGGCTTTTCAACACATCAAGGGGTATTCACACTACAATTATATTCAATTCTACCACTCCCTCATTTTCACATATCACCATTCTTGTAAGCAACTAGTAACGTAAAACCATATATCAATACATTCTCATTCTCAAACACTCACAACACATCAAACAACAAACGTAATATTTCAACGTACTTTCTCATTCCATGTACACATTACCGTCAATCAAATCAAATCATCCATCACTCATATACTTCATATAAATCAATATCAGCAGGAACCACAAATTCATATATCAGTAAAACCACAAATACAGATAGCATATATAGATAATACTAATTATTTACTTACCACAATCTCACAACGTTTCTTTCTAGTCAATCGCTAATTGTCAGTCCTTTCACTTCACTCCCGTATCCTATAATGAGTTATACCACACACAATTAATATATCGAGAATATCGTAATTTCTTTTAAATATAATATTAAATATCATTTGTATAATTTCTAATAATTCTTTAATTTTTCATTTCTATCGAAATACAAATCTTCGTTTTTCCTCTTTATTAACATACCATTTATTAAATATAATTTTCAAAATATTTCTATAAATTTTCTGTCGATTTATCGTTGCTATACAATTTAATTAAGCAACAATACATAGAATTACATATTCGGTTAATCATTCCGATAGAATTGTGTAAATTTCCTATAATAATAATTAAATGTAATAGATCTAATAATTTAATTAATCAACTATATCATTTTTATACCAAATGTGATACTTAATTCGACACTAATTTAAATAGCCAAAATCATAAAATACTCCGATTAAATAGTACATCGCTTAGTATAATCAATATTTAATAAACGAACCAATTAAATAATATAATTACAATAATTAATAAAAATTAAAATGATAAAATCGTACCTCTGTTTCCTCCGCAATTATGCGCGTCAGTGTGTGTGTTTTGTTTGTGTAATATGTTCAATTTAACATGCACACACACACACATATATATATATATATATATATTTAATGAGTGGTGAGGCGGTGGCAGCACATGCCGCTGCCCACCCTTTTTTTTCTTTTTTTTTTCTTTAAATTCTTTTTAAAATAATTACTATTACATCCTTCCTAATTTTCTTAAATAAATATAATTTGCCCCCAAATATTATAGCGAACTCCAATTTAACCCGTTCAAGTTTTATTATATCCAAAATTAAATCTATAATTTATTTACTAATAAAATTTAAATTCCTATTAATTATCAATTAGTCTTCCAATTACGTATAAAATTCTATGGACGTCACAATTCTCCCCTCCTAATAAAAATTTCGACCTCAAAATTTAACTAACTTACCGGCTTAAGGAATAAATATGAATATTTTCTCTCGTGTTCTCCTGCATCATTTCTACAAATTGTTGCATAATTGGGTTTATCTCTGTCGTGGGGCATTTCTATTTTGGGATTCTAACCCCTGATGTTCTGATCCAGAATCATGACCCTGCACAGACTCTAATTACTCAGTTGGGCCAGCAGCGTTTTCTCTTGACGCTTCCATCCTATATGAAATACACACATGTGAGTAGAATCCTAACATATACACCTTACGTATAATATTACATTTCGTCTACTATCCCAAGAAAATCTAATCCCTGCTCTGATACCACCTATTGTGGCACCCCCTTCGCTACAAGGGCTATATCTATGCTAAACATCATACTTATAGTAAATCCTGTGTTTATAAATATAAATGCACATAATAATTTAAGCCATATGTATACGTAACCCCAACGTCATAATAAGTGTAATGAATCTGCATCATCATATATGCACATCAAACACTACACGTAGTCCATCATAAGTAATCTCCATGCTTACGTTCTCTCTATACAACAAAATGTATTTTGTACTCTAACTGATAAAAAGGAGAAAACTGCATACTGGCCCGACCTGCCTGAGTATAGCGCGTAGACCTACTCTTCAACAGTCAGACACCTCAAAGTCTATTTCTGAAAGAAAATGTCAGCAGGGGAATAAGTATGCCACTGAATAAGTAAATAACCAGCCCTATCTATATATGCATATCAAACACAGCCCAAACAAGAGGAACAGGCAACACGCATGGCATACAGTCAACTTAATTCCAACATAATTAGCTTTATTACACCACATGACTATCTCATAACAAGACAATCAATCAAACTCCATTTTTCCTAGTTTGCTTACCAGTTGTGTTTTTCCCACCAATTCAATCTCACCGTTATATAAATTTAAGTGAACCCCCTTGACAGCCGGCTCATCAATCTCATTTCGCACATAGCATTTTCTTTTCGCACATAGCTGTTTCATTTCGCACATAGCATTTTCTTTTCGCACATAGCACTTCCTTTTCGCACATAGCACTTTCCATATCGCCTTATAGACTTTTCAACACATCAAAGGGTATTCACACCACAATTATATTCAATTTCACCACTCCCTCATTTCCACATATCACCATTCTTGTAAGCAACTAGTAACATAAAATCATATATCAATACATTCTCATTCTCAGACACTCACAACACATCAAACAACAAACATAATATTTCAACGTAGTTTGTCATTCCATGTACACATTACCGTCAATCAAATCAAATCATCCATCACTCATATACTTCATATAAATCAATGTCAGCACGAACCACAAATTCATATAACAGTAAAACCACAAATACAGAAAGCATATATAGATAATACTAATTATTTACTTACCCCAATCTCACAACGTTTCTTTCTACTCAATCGCTAATTGTCAGTCCTTTCACCTCACTCCCGTATCCTATAACGAGTTATACCACACACAATTAATATATCGAGAATATCGTAATTTCTTTTAAATATGATATTAAATATCCTTTGTACAATTTCTAATAATTTTTTAATTTTTCATTTCTATCGAAATACAAATCTTCGTTTTTCCTCTTTATTAACATACCATTTATTAAATATAATTTTCAGAATATTTCTATAAATTTTCTGTCAATTTATCGTTGCTATACAATTTAATTAAGCAACAATACATAGAATTACATATTCGGTTAATCATTCCGATAGAATTGTGTAAATTTGCTATAATAATTATTAAATGTAATAGATCTAATAATTTAATTAATCAACTATATCATTTTTATACCAAATGTAATACTTAATTCGACACTAATTTAAATAGTCAAAATCATAAAATACTCCGATTAAATAGTACATCGCTTAGTATAATCAACATTTAATAAACGAATTAATTAAATAATATAATTATAATAATTAATAAAAATTAAAATGATAAAATCGTACCTCTGTTTCCTCCGCAATTATGCGCATCAGTGTGTGTGTTTTGTTTGTGTAATATGTTCAATTTAACATGCACACACACACACACACACACACACATATATATATATATATATATATTTAATGAGTGGTGAGGCGGTGGCAGGACATGCCGCTGCCAACCCATTTTTTTCTTTAAATTCTTTTTAAAATAATTACTATTACGTCCTTCCTAATTTTCTTAAATAAATATAATTTGCTCCCAAATATTATAGCGAACTCCAATTTAACATGTTCAAGTTTTATTATATTCCAAATTAAATCTATAATTTATTTACTAATAAAATTTAAATTCCTAATAATTATCAATTAGTCTTCGAATTACGTACAAAATTCTATGGACGTCATATAATGGGAGTAATTTCCCCACATGAAACTGTCCAAATGAAATGAAGCAGCAATGAAATTTGGTGGCAGTTTTTCTTTCTCAATAAATCACATTCAAATGCAGACTAAACCAAATTGAAAGTGAATTCAATGGCTGTTGCTGTTAAAAATCTGTGGGTTTCTGCTTTTGAAAATACAAATACAACAATCCCCCACAAATACATAGATTTGAACTCAAGTTTCTATGACTTGCTTTCAACAATGGTACCTTCCGGTTTGAACTATTGTCTAAGTTATCTGACATCAGTTACCACCAGGTTAAATGGAACTAAGCCTTGAATTTAAGCCTATGAGTGTGACAACGTCTGTCAGTAACAACAAGCCACCAGCTTTGTGTTGATCTTTAGGGTTGACACTTAGGCCATGTGTCCTGATCCTGTTCATGAATGCTTTCAGGAATAACCCAATTCTTTAGTTGCGGCCAAACAACGACATTCACTTAGTTGGGCGTCTCCAGGGATGCACTGCTAGCATCTCGTCTTATAAGACTTGACCCAATTCAGAGTTAAACTCTTACTATACTTGCAGCAGCAGCACCTTCCAGAATTTCAGGGGACAGACTCCAGTTACAAAGTATCAGTGTATTTTGTGCTCTGACATACCCTTACGACTTGTTGATACCACATGAACCTTCTTTGTGGGATCTCCACTTAAAAGGTTGGGTTGTCGTAGTAGATATATCACTCATGGGTTTTCAGTCCCATCCCCAATCTGGACTTATGAACTTGTGACAGATTCAATCCTTTCATCAAAGGATCAGCCACATTGTCCTATGTTCCCACAAAGTCAATGCCTATTACTCTGTCTGACATTAATGCCCTTATAGACTTCAGTTTAACTTGGATGAGTCGTTTGGTCTTTTGATTGTATTTACGACTCCTCACCTTTGCTATTGTGGTTTGGCTATCACAATGTACAACAATCGGTGAAAGAGGCTGACTTACAATGGGAAGTTGTGATAACAACCCAAATAGCCATTCTGCCTCGGTACCAGTCGTATCTAACGCACATAACTCGGCTTCAAACGTAGACCGGGTTATCAAAGTCTGTTTTGCAGACTTCCAGGAGACTGCACCCCCACCTAATGTCCTAAGCACCCATTACTCCCAGAGTTTTTGGCTATCCAGCTAGCATCACTATATCCCTCAAGAACAGCAGGGAATCTGCCATAATGTATGGCCAGTGACACCGAGCCCTTTAAGTACCTTAGTACTCTATCCAAAGCACCCCAATGAGTTTTGTCAGGACAACTAGTGTATCTAGCCAGCTTAGAGACAGAAAAAGATATATCTGGTCTCGTGCCATTTGCCAGATACTGTAAGCTCCCAATAATTTGAAAATACCTTAGCTGTGCAACCGGAACACCACTTTCATTTTTTAATAAAGATATAGAAGGATCATATGGTGTTTTAGCAATTCTACTGTTTTGATAACCAAATTTCTCAATTATCTTCTCAACATAATGAGATTGAAAAATGGCTATCCCATCAGTTGACCGAGTCAACTTGATGCCAAGAATCACATTAGCCTCACCCATATCCTTCATGTCAAACTTATTTTTCAAAAATGACTTGGTTTCGGTAATAATATCTAAACATGATCCTATTAATAGAATATCATCCACATACAGGCATAGAATTATCATTTTATCTCCTTTAACCTTGCAGTATATACATTTATCATTCTCATTTACAGTGAAGCCGAACGCAAGAATAGTTTTTTCAAACTTTTCATGCCACTGTTTGGGTGCTTGTTTAAGTCCATATAGAGACTTAACAAGTTTACAAACTTTATGCTTGTTACCATGAGCTACAAACCCCTCAGGCTGATCCATGTAAATTTCTTCCTCGAGTTCACCATACAAGAAGGCTGTTTTCACATCCATTTGGTGAATCGGGAGATTATACACCGAAGCAAGTGCTATAAGCACCCGGATTGTAGTCAATTGAGCTACCGGGGAATAGGTATCGAAATAGTCTATTCCCTCCTTTTGTTTAAACCCTTTAGCTACCAATCTGGCTTTAAACTTATCTATGGTCCCATCAGGTTTCAGTTTCCTTTTAAAAATCCACTTACGTCCAATAGTAGTACACCTCGGAGGGAGATCAACTTGCACCCATGTTCCATTGGAAACAATGGAGTCCATCTCACTTTTGACAGCTTCTTTCCACTGCTTGGCTTTTGAAGAAGCCATAGCATCTTTGAAAGTTATCGGATCATCCTCGATGTTGTAAGTGACAAAGTCACTTCCAAAATCCTTGATAGTCCTAGCTCTCTTACTCCGTCTAGGTTCATCTGACTCCTCATGAGTCTGATTAGAACTACTAGAACTAACCCCCACATTTGACATCTTTTCCACATGTTCAGGAATAGACGTGGAGGCAAGTGAATCATCAAGCGAAACATTAGAAGGTTTTCCTGTTTTAAAGGAAATACATCTTTTTTGGAATACAGCATCACGAAATTCGACTATTGTGTTGACCTCAATGCCTGGAATTTCTGATTTAATAACCAGAAATCTTAAGGCATAAGTTGTCTCCACATAGCCCAAGAACACGGCATCAACAGTCTTAGGACCCAATTTCTTTCGTTTGTGTTCTGGAATCAGCACTTTTGCTAGGCACCCCCACAATCGAAAGTATTTCAGGCTTGGTTTCCTACCTTTCCACAACTCGAAAGGAGTACTCGTATTGTGTTTTAGAGGGACTCTATTCCGAATATGGCAAGCCGTATTCAAAGCCTCTCCCCACAAATACTTTGGTAACCCGGAGGTTAATAGGAGACTGTTAATCATATCTTTGAATTCTATTCTTTCGTTCAGCCATTCCATTAGACGAAGGGGAATACGGGGGAGTCTCTTCATGAATAATGCCAAAAGTTTGACAATATTCATTGAACTTACTCGACTCATACTCTCCTCCTCTATCGGACCTTAGCCTTTTAAGTTTCTTACCAGTTTGGGTTTCTGCTTCATTTTTAAACAAAATAAATTTGTCTAAGGCTTCATCCTTATTTTTCATGAGAAACACATAACAGTTTCTACTGCAATTATCTATAAAGGTGATAAAATATCGTTTGTCGTCCCTGATCAAAACTCCATTGAACTCACAAATATCAGTGTGAACTAAATCAAGTATTTCCGAATCCCTCTCAATTGAATGATAGGGTTTCCTAACTTGTTTAGCTTCTACACAAACTTGGCATTTGTGATTTCGTTCAATATTTTGACTAGGAATTAAATTCAAATTCATCATTCGTTTGATCGAATTGAAATTTAAATGACCTAACCTACTATGCCACAGAGTAGAAGATTCAACATTCAATATAATAGAATCAGAAACATCAATTTTATTATTATCAACTCGAACTTTGAACAACCATCGTCTAAATAGCCTTTACCAACAAAAATACCAAATTGCTGAATTACAACTTTATTAAATTTGAAAACCAATTCATATCCCTCCCTAACTATTACAGAACCACTAATAATATTTCTTCTGACAGTGGGTACATGATGAACTCTTTTTAGCGACAGAATGCGCCCTGAAGGAAACTTCAAGTCCACGCTTCCTATCCCAAGTACTTCAGCTGTACTGGAGTTCCCCATGCTTACTGTCCTTCCACTGATGGCCTGATAAGACACAAAGAGAGATTTATCAGCACAAACGTGCACATACGCTCCAGTGTCAATCAACCAATCATACGGTTCGTAAATAGTCAAAAGAGTTCGGGTTGTACAGATACATACCCATCAGTTGTTCCTGAGGTGCTAGCATCGCTAGAACCTCCCACAACCATGTTGACAACTGCCTGCCCAGTCTTGGCCTTTTTATTAGGATAAAGCTTGGCCCAGTGTCCAACCTGCCCACAGTTCCAGCATGGTTTGTTTGCTTTTGATTTCTTATTTTTGGAGGCCTTGCTTTTATTGATGGCTTTCGAATTCGAGTTAATCTTATTCACTTTCTGTTTCCCCGCTGTAAGATTGGCCCTTGGTTGATGTTCAACAGGTATCTTGTGCGTTTGATTTCTATGTTCTTCCTCAATGCTAATAGCAATCATAAGATCATCCAGAGACAATCTCCCTTTCTAATGCTTGAGTGTCATGCCAAAATTTTCCCAGGATTTGGGAAATTTGTCCACTATGGACATGACCAGAAACTTCTCAGGAAGCTTCATCTCAGCATCAGCCAGAGCATGCTCAAGGTTGATAATCTCATGAGTCTGTTCAGCTACAGACCGGTCCTCAACCATTTGATACCTCATGAACTTGGAAATAGAATACTTTTCGAGCCCTTGCTCTTCAGTATTATATTTCTGGTCCAACTCATCCCACAGAGACTTGGCAGTGTAAGAATCGGAACAATAGACATCGAAGAGCGTATTTGACAAGGCTGATAAAATCGCTCATCTGCCTATTTGATCCCTTTCTGTCCACTGCGCTATCTCAGCAGTTTTGGGATCGGTATCAGTAGGTTCAGGTCTGATCACCTGAATTACTACCAAAAGTCCTTTCATCGTCAACCAAATTTTCATTCGCTGTTGCCAGCGTTCAAAGAATTGGTCCGAAAACTTGTCCGATAAACCGGTCAAGTCGACCTTTTGTGTGATCGGAATTACAACAGAAATCGGCATCTTTAGTATTTTAGGAAACTAAAAGTAACGTTTCAAATAAAGAATTTGAAAATAGCATTTTTTTAAAACAGTTCCAACGACAAAATCTGATTTTTCAAAACCTGTATATTATCTTCAAGATTGTTGGAAAAATAATTTGGTTTCAAGCAATCGAAACGACGTTTTGAAATATTAGAATCGGATTTGAGAAATCAAAAGCAAATAAAGCCACGTTGGAACAAATAACATAACACAATTAGAAACGCTATTTATAACAAGAAATTTAAATCGAAAACTTACAACGAGAATTGTATCGTAACAATTCTCAGTTCAATTTCTAGTCGTAAATTTTTAACCGAATCGCAGAATCATTGCTTGCGTTGAAGAAAATATACGCCCCGTATCAGCAGTGCACCGAGTTCAATGTAATTTCTCCTAGGATAAGACGGTTACAGTTTTTTCGGTTTTAGCACTATACCGAAGAACACCTCGATCAAACACTCAAAAGCTTGTTATCAAAACAAGAGACTCAAATTTTAGACACAATATAGAAGCCGAAAGAGGGAATTAGAGAAAACTCAAGAATGAGAGTTTGTTGTTTGTGGTGTGTCTCAAATGAAGAATGGACAAGCCTATATATAGGCTTCCAAAAATTTCAGCAATAAAGAAGGACATAATGGCAGTAATTTCCCCACAGGAAACCGTCCAAATGAAATGAAGCAGCAGTGAAATTTGGTGACAGTTTTTCTTTCTCAATAAATCACATTCAAATGCAGACTAAACCAAATTGAAAGTGAATTCAATGGCTGTTGCTGTTACAAATCTGTGGGTTTCTGCTTTTGAAAATACAAATACAACAGTAACGACATCCGCAACTTGGTCTTTTGAAATTATATATAAAGGCTTTATATAACTTCTTTGTATTTTTCTTCGACCAAGTGACAGTCGATCTCGAGATGCTTGGTTCTTTCATAAAAAACTGAACTTGCAACTATGTGGAGTGCTGCTTTATTATCACAACAAAAGGGTATAGGAGTGGTAACTCGACTCTGCAGATCTTGCAGCAAGTTTTGTGTATCCAAATGAATTTACAAGTGGTAGAAGCCATGCTTTTTCTGTATTCTGCCTCTTACAAGTGGTAGAAGCCATGCTTTTTCTGTATTCTGCCTCTGCCGTAGATTATAAAATAGCATTTTGCTTCTTTGTTTTCCATGATATCAACCCTGACCCTAGGAACACATGGAAACCTATGAGTGATATTCTTGAACACGTGTAGGAACCCCAATCTGCATCACTGTATGCCGTTAGCTGCAAATCACCATTTTAGGGGAAGAAAAGACCTTTATTCGGTGTCCCTTTAGGTACTTTACTAGATGGAATGCTGCATCCAAGTGCTGCTCACAAAGCCTTTGGAAAAATTGGTTGAGTTGCTGTGTGGCATGAGCAATGTTTGATCTGGTGAACCCCACAACAATCTTCCGACCAACCTCCTATAAACCTCGAGCTTACACAGAGCATTCTCTGCTTCTACCGAGAACTTGATCCCTCCTGGTAATGGAGTAGTGACTGTCTTAGAATCCACAAGTCCAGTATCTGATATGATGTCCTTGATGTATTTCTTTTGTGTGAGTGCCAACCCCTATGGTGATCTTGCAACCTCCAAACCAAAGAACTTTGCTACCCCAACATCTTTTATGAGAAACTGGTATTCCCAAAAGAGTTTAACTTCTGTAATCAGCTCCTTTCATGGACTTGCAATAAAAATATCATCTACATATACTTGTAAAGGCAAAAAATTGTCAGTAGACCCTCTTGTAGACAAATAATAATCATGTTTATATTGAATCAAGCCAAAAGAACTAGCATTGAGGTGAACTCTTGGTTCGACTGTCTGTAAGCCTCCCTTAGTCCATATAAGTGTCTCCTCAGCTTGCATACATGACCTGCAGGTATGTGAAAACCCTCTGGTGGCTCCATATTGAAAGGAAAGTGGATCGGTCCCAAAACACGCGAGCGGAAGCCCGATGAAATTACTTATGCACGCACTGACTTGTGTCGGTTGGCAGTGCGCTGCTACAGTAACTGTTTCAATTTTTTTTTCTGCATATTAAACTAAAAGAAAACCCATGTATTTATAGAAAATCCAATTTTTTTAAATACACTAAATATCCAAGTAACTGCAAAATCAAAACAAGTTAATTCTGAACATATAATCATCAAAATAAAGTAATAAATCATGCTTTAAGAAACCGATAAACAAGTTCTTCATGCTCATAAGAAAAGAACACACATAACTTTATATTCCTACATCGAACCAGACTCTGATACCACTTGAAGAAAAACTGGATCGGCCTAGGAACCCGAGAGTAGAAATATAGTGAAACTAAAAAGTGGGAAAATATGAATAATAAAAAAATAATTCTACAATCAACCAAGGGTTGTACCTTTGGTGTTCCCTGGCTTTTGATGTCGTATGTGGATTAAGAAAATAAAATTTTACCTCTTTCATTTTTCATTGCAGCTGGCAATGGATGTTCGACCCCGTGTTCAGCTTAGGTTCCAACATAGAAGCCCTTTGGAGATGATCCACACCACCCATGGCTTGGTAGTTTTGGTCTCTTTGCCAGAAGATATAAAAATCGGTTCGAAGATGATGAAAGAGAACTAAACTATCAATTCGTGTATTCTCTACTCAAAACTCTGCAATTCTACACTTGATCCTAAATCAATAAAAGTTAGAGAATTTGAGGGATGAGAGGGAGAGAAAGAGAGAGGGCCAAGAGCTCCATTGGAGAGAGTTGTAGTGTATGTTTTCTACATTCAACTACATATACCCTGTGAGGTGTGGATCGGTCTCCAGCTATATTACAGTACAAAAGAACTTATATATAATTACAGGCCTTCCTATAATAAATTAAAATGATTCTAATAAATAGACAAACAGATAAATGAATGACATAGATCAATATGAAGGCTTAGGAGCCTAAAGACCCAAGGCCTACAAAAGGCCGAAGGCTACAACCTTTACACGGTTGCTCAAATCACTCAAGCCACAGAGGCTTTCTAACCACAAAGGCTCCACCAGATATCCACTAAGAAAAAATGCCACAAATGCTTTATCTCAGAACTTTTTCAGAAAGGGGGAAGATGCCGAAGAAGAGTTCTCAACTTGTTGGCCATGAACCAGTACGAACCAGCTATATAAAGAGGCTAGATATTAATGGTCCATAATCAGCCATTAGTGAAGAACGCAGAAGACAAGAAGTTGGGGAGACCCAAAGAATCGATTTGGGGAAGGAGAAGAGCAGACGACTAATAAGAAGAAGGGGGAGAGTTAGGGTTAGAGAAATGAGAGGTGAGGGTTTAAATATTAAGCAGCCGGGTCAAACCTATTTGTGGGTCGGGTTAGTGGATAGGTGGCCCTTTGGGCCTTAAGTGAAACGGCCGTCCAAAGGTAAAGGCCCAGCCTTTGGTTTGGGCCAATTTTTCTTGACAATTTCCACCTTGGTCCAAACCAAGATGGTGGGTCTTAGTCTACATCACTGCCTTTAAAAAGGTACCTGCAAAAAATAAAAAAATAGGTTAAATAATAACAATTTATAAACTAAGAATTTCAAAATAGGTTTTAAATTTTTCTATGGGTAAACATTTTGTGCCATGTCAGCAGGATTTTCTACAAATTTTATTTTCTCTAGATTGATTAAACCTTTGTTTATCACATCTCTAATAAAATGGTACCTGACATCTATATGTTTGGTTCTATAATGAAAAACTGGGTTTTTACACAATTGAATACTAGACTGACTGTCAGAGAAAACAACAAGTTTTTCTTTTGGAAAACCAATTTCAGAGATTAATCCTTTAAGCCAGATTGCTTCTTTTATTGTCTCAGTAGTGGCGATATATTCTGCTTCAGTAGTAGAAAGAGCTACAATATTTTGAAGTTGGGATTTCCAACTTATACATGCATCACATAAGGTAAAGACATAAGAAGTAGTTGATTTTCTGCTATCTTTATCATTTGCATAATTAGAATCTACATATCCAACAAGTTTAACTCCATTAAGGCTTTCTGAGAAAGTTACGTCAAGTTTCTTAGTACCATTTAAATATCTTAAGAGCCATTTTAAGGCTTCCCAATGAAGGGAACCAGGATTTGACATGTACCTACTTAAACAACTTACTGCATATGCTATATTAGGCCTAGTACTAACCATTAAATACATAACAGATCCTATAGCATTTGAGTAAGGCACATTTTTTATTTTGTCTTTTTCAGAATCAAATTTAGGACATTGTTCCTTACATAACTAAAAGTGAGCAGCAAGGGGTACAGAAGATGGTTTTGATTTTTCCATTGAAAATTTTTCAAGAACATTTTGAATATAAGATGTTTGATTTAAGAAAATAGTTGACTTGGTTCTATTCCTTTCAATATTCATACCAAGTATTTTCTTAGCATTTCCAAGGTCTTTCATTTCAAATTTTTTGCATAGATTTTTCTATAAACATTCAATCATGCTAAGACTAGGACTAGCAATTAACATCTCATTCACAGACAAGGAATAAAGGCACATTGTTTTCATACTTAAAATGTAAACAAGGATCATAAGCATTGTTTTTGAAATTTAATGAATGTATGAATTGATCAAACTTTTTATTCCATTGTCTTAGAGATTGTTTAAGACCATATAAGGATTTTTGAAGCATACATACAAGATTTGGATTTTTCTTATCAATAAATCCATAAGGGTGAGACATGTAAATTTGCCTATCTAGGTTTCCATGAAAAAAGGCAGCCTTTACATCCATTTATTTAAGTTCCCAGTTAAACTGAGCAACTAAAGCAAGCATAATTCTTACAATAGTAAATTTAACTACAGGAGAAAACATTTTAGTGTAGTCAATGCCTTTTTTTGTGTAAAACCTTTGGCTACAAATCTTGCTTTAAACCTTTTAGCATTATTTTCTTCTTTAACTTTAAAACCCATTTGCAGTCAATTATTGAGGAATTTTTATACTTAGGAACCAAAACCCAGGTTTTGTTTTCTTTTAAGGCTTTAAGTTCTTCATCCATGACAGACAACCATTCTTTAGAATTAGAGATTTCTATAACTTCTTCATAAGAAGATGGTTCGAAATTTTCAGTATTTAAAGCTAGGTGGTAATCTCTAAGCCTAGAAGGAATTCTACGTTCCCTAGGTTCTCTATCCCTTATTAACTGATAAGTATTTCTGGGATTTTCATTTTCTAGGTTTTCATTATCGTCTTGATTATCTTGATTATCTTGATTTTCTTCTCTAACCCCTTGTTGGTTATCCGGATTATTGGGTTCCACCTTATTAAAGGTATTTTCAATGTTATAGCTCTCAATGATTTTAGAGTTAGTATTCAAACATGGCATTTCAGATTCATTAAATACTACGTCTCTACTAATTACTACTTTAAAACCAGGTTGGTTTCTTAATCATAATCTATATCCTTTTACACCAGGTAGATAACCAATAAACACACATTTTTGGGACCTAAGATCAAGCTTATCACCATTAACTAAATAGAAAGCAGAGCACCCAAAAATGCGAAGAGAAGAAAAATCAACATCAGAATTAGACCATAAATTTTTAGGAATATCACCAAATAAAGGCACAGAGGGTGAACGATTAACTAAGTATGTTGCAGTTAAAAGTGCTTCTCCCCAGAAAGTTTTTAGTAATCCAGAACTAGTTAAAAGACATCTAACCTTGTTCAACAAAGTTCTATTCATACGTTCAGCTACACCATTTTGTTGAGGGGTGGTGGGAGTGGTTTTATGTCTTTTAATGCCATACTTATCACAGAGTTTAGTAAACTGTTTATTACAAAACTCAAGTCCATTGTCTATTCTTAAAGCCTTAAGCTTTTTACCTGTTTGGTTTTCAACAAGATTTTTCCAATTTTGAAATTTTTCAAAAACCTCAGATTTTTGCTTTATAAGAAACACAAACACTTTTCTGGAAAAATTATCTATAATAGAAAGGAAGTATTTGTTTCCTCCATGAGTTTCAATATTTGCTGGACCCCATACATCTGCATGCACGTAATCTAAGATGCAATTTGAAGAAGTGGGAGTTGGGTACGAGAAAGAAGGAAAATGCACTTTATGATGTTTTCTTATAATGCAGTCATCACAAAAATTTATAACATAAGGTTTTTCATGCAAAAAACCATTTTTATGCAATAACTCAAGTCCTTTTAAGCTAATATGGCCTAATCTCTTATGCCATAGGTCAGACTTATTTTCTGTGGAGACATTACCAGAAAAAGAATCATATTGCACATTGCGAAGATACAAATTTCTTTACTTTATAGCTTTGAAAATGGTTAAGGACCCTTTAGTAATTTTCATGACCCTCGTACCCCATTTCCCTTCCAACCCTTTTTCCTCTAGGGCTGAACATGACAACAGATTATGGGCAAAGTCTGGGACATATCTAACACCTTTAAGGGTAATTTTTGAATTATTTTCAAAAGTAAGATAAACATCACCATAACCAAGAACATCACATAATTTTTGATTAGCCATAGAAACTTAACCTAATTTTTCAAACTTAAAGTTCATCCGAATTTCTTTAAAAGGAGTCATATGGAATGTAAATCCAGAATCAACAAGCCATTCAAATTTATTTGAATTATCAACAAAATTAATGTCAGAAACCATATACACTTCATCTGAAGTTTCTTCAGAAACATTAGCAGAATCATTTTGAGAATTCTTTTTGGGTTTCTTATAATCTTTTATAAAATGACCTCTACCCCCACAATTATAACACCTAAAGTCCTTTTTAGTGTTTTTATCATCATTCTTTTTATTGTTGTTATTACGATATTTAGTCCTAGAAGGACTTCTACCCCTGCTTCTACTACGATTCTTACTATATTTTCTAAACTTAAAATTGTTATTATTCTTATTTCAAGACTTAGGTCTGCCTCTTACAAAATTTACTTCATTATTACTAGAACTAGAAACATTTGATTTTAAATCCATTTCTTTGCTTTTCAAACCACTAATTACAGTTTCTAAACTCACATTATCCCTACCATACTTAATAGCTGCTTTAACATCATCACCATAGATTCTGGAATAGCATTTAACAAAATTATGGGTGTATAATCATCAATATTCTTATCTCCAGTAAGTTTAATATCTTGAATTAACTTAGTAAAATCATCAAGATTTTCTTCAATATTTTTAGAGAAATCAAACTTATATAAAAAAAAAATTTTCAAAACAAATAATTTACTAGGAAGTGATGTTTCAGTATAAATTTCCTCTAATTTTCCAAAGATCTTTTGCAGTATTTTGTTTTCCAACTTTTCGAATCACAGAGTTAGACAAATTCAAAATGATAGAAGAATAGGCATACTTGTCATTTTCAAGCCTTTTTTCTTCAGAAATAGTTTCAGGATATTTACCATCTATAGCCTTAAACACTTTCTGTTGTATTAAAATACCTTTCATTTTTTGTTGCCAAATAGACAAGTCAAATTTTCCATCAAAGGGTTGCAAATTATATCCAGACATTATTACAAGAAAACATCAGAACACAGAATAGCAGTAATATTAACAAGTCGTAGAAATAATAAAAGGTAAAACAGGGGCCTTAACTGTCACTCAAACCAGATACCCGACGGCTTCAGGAGCCCGGCTATGTAAGGACAATAGTAAGGGTTTGGGTATTGGGATAGAAAAATTAAAAGAGTTAGGGTTTAGAACAATGTTACCATTTGTGGCGTTTTTTAAAGCCAGAGAGTTAACCCAGTGCCCTGATACCACTGTGAGGTGTGGATCGGTCTCCAGCTATATTACAGAACAAAAGAACTTATATATAATTACAGACCTTTCTATAACAAATTACAATGATTCTAATAAACAGAAGAACAGATACAATAAACAAACCTGAAAACAGTAAAATAAGAGAAATGAATGATATAGATCAATATGAAGGCTCAGAAGCCTAAAGACCCAAGGAACAAAAGGCCAAAGGCCACAACCTTTACACGGTTGCTTGAATCACTCAAGCCACAAAGGCTTTCGAACCACAAAGGCTCCACCAGATATCCACTAAGGAAAAATGTCACAAAGGCTTTTGTTAGTACCACAAAGGTTACGACAAAGGCATTATCTCAAAACTTTTTCAGAAAGGGGGAAAAAGACGAAGAAGAGTTCTTAGCTTGTTAGCCATGAACCAATACGAACTAGCTATATAAAGAGGCTGGACATTAGTGGTCCATAACCAGCTATTAGTAAAGAACACAGAAGACAAGAAGTTGGGGAAAACCCACAGAGTCAATTTGGGGAAGGAGAAGAGCAGACGGCTAATAAGAAGAAGGGGGAGAGTTAGGGTTAGAGAAATGAGAGGTGAGGGTTTAAATATTAAGCAGTCGGGTCAAACCTGTTTGTGGGGCGGGTTAGTGGATAGGTGGCCCTTTGGGCTTTAAGTAAAAATGGTCGTCCAGAGATAAAGGCCCAGCCTTTGGTTTGGGCCAATTTTTCTTTACATACCCTATTCAACATTAGTGGTGAGCACAGTAAAACACACTGCCAACTTGATGAATTTTACGGTATTCATTAATTCAATATTTTTTGGATAAAGATTGTTCAATGAGAAATAGTCAACCCAATTGACTTTTGATCATCCACTCCAACAGTTTCCTCCATTCCAAAATCTCAAAAGATTGTTGATTGTATAAATGCATGCAATTTGTTGGATTTGGGGTTCCGGGTCACCTTTATAATTGGTAAAATATACAATTTGATAATCATTTTACGTGTGAACGTTTGGATAGATTTCTAGCAAATCAACAACCGGACTCATGCATTTCCTGAGACTGAGGTCAATCACATTTGCTTAACAAGGCTTGTGTCTGCATCGATAATTCACTTCTTTTTTCAAACTTAAATACTACTAGGTTAATTATTTTTTTATTATAAAAAAATATATAAATATAATTTAAATAAAAATATATAATAAAAATATAACGGTTCTCGGATGCAAATTTATTTTTGTTTTAAAAAATGCACCTATCATGGATTGGATACACGACTTGATGTCGTGGATCCAATCCATAACATGGAGTCGTGGTTCCAATCTATGACTTCAAGTCATGGATTGGAGCCACGACTCCTTTTTATTTTTTATTTTTTATTTAATTTGATTTTATATAAATTAATTATATAAAATTAATTTTAACAACATATTAAAGTCCAAAAAATCATAGTATTAAAATTGTACTAATTTAAAAAAATACAATGAATTATATAAATCTAATTATATACAATTCTAAAAAAAATACAATGAATTATATAATTATTATTGACAACCCCGCACCGGCACATTTGATTGTGTAGAAGAACCTCTTTGTCGAGCTTGTTGCTTTTCATGCGTTAGCGGTCAATCCATCTCGTTGTGAATACGTGATGTTTGGTTTTGACCAGCGCGTGTAGAGATACGAATAGTAATGTCGTGACCAACTCAAATTCCGGGACATCCCAATAATTTTCAGAAGCACAGGATCCAATAACTTAGAATTATGTATTTTGTAAGCCATTAAATCATAATAGTCCTTTACCATTAATGCAGCATTAATCACGTATGTGGCGACACCTTTTGAGCATGACTGCAAAGGATACCAAATTGAGTCCACTTGTCTCATGAACATTCTCGATTCGCAATTTTGACAACCTAGCTATTGAGTCCATGTCCATTCTGAGGTCTTATAACAACCGAGGTGAACTATTTAAACTGATGGTATTTGGTGACGGTATGCTCAACAGAATTTTGTTGCCAACGTGTAAACCTCTTGTATGCAAAATCTGTCCATAGTTGGTTGTTGGTCAACATTACACTATTCTTTCCAAACCTCTCACGCAAAAATTGGACAGTATGTTGAACGTCATCTCAGCTATTGCTATCAACGGTAGGTGGTGAGCCCCTTGCAATATTCCATTGATGCATTCTGACATGTTGGTCGTTAAAAATACCGCATCGCCATTCATCATCATGAGATGCTGTCCATTTTTCCTTGTTAATCTTGTCCAAGAATTCAAACGTGGCTAGTTTTTTGCTCTTTATCTCTTCTATAATTCGATTGAATTTTTTGATTTGATATTTAAAGCTAGCTCTCCAACAAAAATCCTTCAATTTACATCTTTTTATTTATTACAGTTCAACTGACAGCCGTATGACATGGACTCATATATCATTATAGGTTACGTCGCTGATTTGAACGCTCAGCTGTGGAGATCATCATGTCCATTAGTATTCTATGCAATAGTGGAAATGCATCTTCCAGAATGGGTCCTTCGCCAATTCGGGATGAGATAGAATATTCCATAAACGACGGATACTACGGACATGAGCCTACATCAGATTTTCCTAAAAAATCATACGGGCACAGATTGGAACCTGCAGCACATACAATACATCACTAGATGGCAAAGACGATATGACACGATTGTACGAAGGCCACCTACTTCTAATAGAAGAGAAACAGAACGAGGACATTGAGAATAGTACTACAACATAACATGAAATTTCGTATCATCTCTACTGACAGACGTGCGGAAAGCGGGTACCAACTTTGAGATGTACCTATGTTGCAAGTTGTGGTATGTTATATAATATCGCATACTTTATTTAAAAGATTTGTTCTACAACACAACATTCATTGATTTTCTACAATCTTCGGGCAGAAGAGGTGAATACTCTTGAAACTTTGTGTCAATCTAGACCACTAAATATTGAAGGATATAGTCAATTGGTAGGCAAATTCGAACACGGATTACATATTATCAAATAAGCCATAACCCATCAGCCACAATAAATTGCTTCGCCATTCGATGATGCTCCCACCACATCCCACAGGCAAAGAAGTTCTAACCGAATGTCTATTGGTTCAGTTGAACGTCATGATGTTGGGGTGGATATAGCTGGTCCTTCTATAGTGTATACACCTCAAGATTATTATGTGCCCCTACCGCCTCAAGATTACTACATGTCTCAACTGCGTCAAGATAATTGGTTGCAATCCCCTCTATATATGCCAATCCAAACAGAAGATATTCTTCACAAGTACATTTTGACTTTGGTTTTGGAATCAATCAACCATATGCAGCAGGATACAATATTTCACCAATTTAATTTTAATCATTTAGTGCATATCGTGATAATGTGGAGTCTAATTTTACAACAACATCAAGTCGGTTGGACATTAATCCCAGTGGTGATGATAATGAGGCGCAAAATAAGCCAATGCAAAATGTGGGCCAGAAAATAAGAAGACCTTGCCGTCAACGCCACAGGCGCAATTGGAATGGGTGGACATTTTTTACATTTGCAATTCTATAGTTCATTGAATTTTTTACAACTGTACAAAAAAATATTACATTTGTATAGTTCGTTGTATTTCTTACAATTATATAAAAAATTACATTTATATAGTTCATTGTATTTTTTTAAATTAATACAAATTTAAAATTATAATTTTTTGGACTTTAATATGTTGTTAAAAATTAATTTTATATAAAATTAAATTAAATGAAAAATAAAAAAATAAAAAAGAATCGTGGTTCCAATCCACGACAGGGGCCTTTTTTTTAAAAAAAAATTATATTTTTATAATAATAAAATAATTAACACAAATACTACTTGTCCATATATAGTTGCTAAAAAACTTAGTCATTATAGTTGTATTAGGAAAAATATTCATAAGTTGATCCACCTTGCCTTTCACTCACTCAATTGGGCTTCTCTACCATCTTTCATTATTGACAAAATTAAGTCCATCCCAGTCCCAGTGAAACCTCTATCAATGGCTGTCCATGCTTGTGAAAGACCTTCTCTACCTTGCCCTACTGTATGCAACATTATAACTCAATTTCTTTCTTTGCCTACTGCTGCTTACCCCATCTCTGCAATAACTCAAATGAAGATATTGCACATTTAATTTTTGAATATTCAAATATTACCATTTTAATTCAGTCATTCTCTTTAATAAAATTTTGTCATAACAGTAATTTTAATATTTTTTAGTAAGTTTATTAAATACCCTTCAAACTTTCTCAATTTTGGATACTTTTATATTTTTTAAACCACTATCCCATGATTAATAACTAACTTATCAATAAAAATATTATTTATTTGTAATTTAAAGAAAATTTACATATATGTCGAGTGCGTCGTGTACCGCAAGTATATATAATCAAATATTTACAATTTAATAAACCAAAAACAGAAAGTCAATTATTTTTTTTCAGATATCAATCTATCTATCTATACTATTTCTTAAAAATCTAACCTAGAAAATAATTAATTTGGGTGACTAAATATTTATTGTCAAAAAGACCCTTAAATATTTATTTAATCAATAAAATCTCTCATTAATTTTGTATTCATGCAATTTTATTTATCAATTTTGATCTGTTACTTATTTGATCTCTAATAATTTTGTTTAATTAGACAAAAACTATCATAAAATTTTAAACTTATTTATATATATCAAGTTTATTTCCATCATTCTATGAATTTGTTTCTTGATCCTATTATAATAAAAAGGGGTGAATAATAATTTATCCCCTGATTTTGAAAATGAATATGTTACCCTCCTATAAAAAAAATATAACAATTTATCCCCCTATACTTTTTAAAATGAAGCAATATGAGTTAATTATTTTTTTATTATAAAAAAATATTATTTTATTATAATTTTTTTTAAAATAATAACACAAACATGATGAGTCGCGATTTGAAATCGCGACTCGTCATTAAATTAATCCCAAAAAATGCAAAACTCCCCAAGTCGGGAAACAAAATCCCGACTTCAAGTCGGGAAACAAAATCCCGACTTGGAGTCGGGATTCTGAAACCCGACTTGGAGTCGGGATCCTGAATCCCGACTTGAAGTCGGGATTTTGTTTCCTGACTTGGGAAATTCTGCTTTTTTTTTTTCGTTTAAATTATTATTATATAATTTAATTTATATATAATTAATTTTAACAATATACTAAAATCCAAAATTAATAAAATTAACATTGCATTAACTTAAAAAATTAAAATTAAGGGTACAAATGTAATAGTTATTTATTTTGTATAATTATAAAAAATTACATTAAATGTATAAATGTAAAAGTGTATATTTTTGTACAATTGTAAAAAATACAAAAAATATACAATTAATCCTGGCTACCCGGTACTGGCACATCCGATTGTGTTGAAGAATTTCTTTGTTGTGCTTGTTGTCGTGCACGCCTTTGTGCCCAATCCATTTCGTTGTGAATACGTGTTGTTTGATTTCGACCAGGGCGCGAAGAGATGCGAATAGTAGGATCGTGGACCAACTCAAATCCCGGTACATCCCAATAATCTTCGGAATGTGCAGGTTCAAATGACTTAGAATATGTATTCTTATAAGTCATTATATCGTAATAATCCTTCACCATTGATGCAGCATTAATCATGAATGCAGCGCATACCTTTTGAGCGTGACTGCAAGGTATACCAAATTGAGTCCATTTGCCGCAAGAACATTCTCGGTTCGCAATTTTGACAACATGGGTGTTGACTCCATGTCCACCGTGACGTCTTGTAACAACCGAGGCGGACTGCTGGAACTGATGGTATTTGGTGACGGTATGTTCAACAGAATTTTGATGCCAACGTGTGAACATCTTATATGCAAAATCCGTCCACAGTTGGTTGTTGGTCAACATTACAGTACTTCTTGCTAACCTCTCACGAAAATAATGGACACTTCGCTGAAACGTCATCTCAGCAATTGCTGTCAACGGTAGGCGGCGAGCCCCTTTCAATACTCCATTTATGCATTCCGACATATTTGTCGTCAGAATTCCGCATCGCCATCCACCGTCATGTGATGCTGTCCATTTTTCCTTGTCGATCCTATCTAACCACTGAAACGCCTCGAGGGACTGTTTCTTTATCTCCTCCATAGTGCGATTGAATTTTCTGATCTGATATTCAGAACCAGCTCTCCAACAAAGATCCTTCAACACAACATTTTTGTATTTACTGTTGAAATTGGAACACACATGCCGCAAGCAATATCGGTGCACGCCGTTAGGTGGCATGAAATCCGGACATTCACGTACAGCTCTTGTGATACCAGCATGGCGGTCAGAAATAAGGCAGATACCCCGTCGCCCTCGTATAATGTGTCTGCTCAATTGTCTAAGAAACCACTTCCAAGATAAAAGTGATTCTTCATCGACAATAGCAAAAGCAAGAGGAAGTACCTGTTGATTTCCATCCATGGCAGCAGCAATCAACATCTTGTGCTTGTACTTTGTGTATAGATGGGTCCCATCTACACTGATAAGGTTGCGACAGTGTTGGAACCCTTCAATGCACGGCTTGAACGCCTAGAATACGTACCCTATCACATATGCACCGGTTGATGTGTCGCGGGCTTTATGTTGCCATTCAACAATCGTTCCTGAATTATATTTTTGGAGAACTCCCAAGTATTTGGGTAGCTTTTGAACGGAGCTCTCCCATGTGTCATAAACCATCTCACGTGCCATTTTCAAACTGTACCATGCCTTTTGATATGCTATATCGTATCCGGTATGGTCTTTCACAGTCTGGATGACATGCTTGATTCCGTACGACGGGTTGCATTTTACATGTCCTAACAATAAAGAAGCAACATATACTCTATCTAAATTACCGTGTTCGAGGGACACTTGATTCAATATACATATATGGTCCCCTCCGTATTTTGTTATTGTCCACCTTCCCATTTTTGGTTTGTAAATGCCTCGCAGCTCCCATCTACACCGCATAGCTGCAAAAAATAAACACAAATCAGTCGAATAATTTTGTATGCTTAGACATATACGACAAATATATATATATATATACCTTTGGTGGTATGCCTACACAATACTTTCCACTTGGTCTTTGAACTCTCAGGTACCCAATACTCGCGCGGGCATATCGTATTGAGTGATCTTTCACCGCCTCGATTAAAGCTTCTTTATTTTTGAAAAGCATTCCCACATCAAGTCTGCCTTCGTTTTTGTCATAAAATTTTGCATACCTTAAGTTCGGTACATCAATGGAATCCACTAGTACCTCCGGGAATGTTTGTTCAAAAAATGGTATGGAGCGGTAAAATGTTTCCTGAGAAGTTCGTTGTGGCGTAACCGGCTGAGTGGATGTTGACGTACCTTGTGCAACATTTTCGGCGACAACATTTATGTCAACATCTTCTATTCCATCCTCAGGTGGAATTGGATAATCCACTTCATCCGGTTCGGAAGCTGCATCTGATTCATTAGCCAGGCTGTCCGCAATAAGGTCTTCTGGCTCGGCAATGTGGTTTGCAGAAGTTGGTATAAAATGGGAGGTGGATGGAGTATGTGAGTGGGTGGGCTCTGTGTAATTAAGTTCAATATTATCGAGCCCTTGTGTGACAGACACCACATTCGGAGTATAACAATCTGTATCATAATTTGATGTGCCAGCACCAAAATCGGGGTTAGAAGTACCTGCATCGAAATTAGAGTTATAGGTACCTGTGAAATTTTCATAGTTGGAGGATGACGGAAATCCTTGGCTCGATAACAGCGCCATGTATTCCCCCCACTGTTGACTCATTTGTGAGTTGTCATCCACCAACTGCCGGGAATCGAAAGCTCCCCAACCTCGGCCAATTTGTGGAGCATCTTCGTGCTCGATTTTCACCGTTTCGACGAATATTTCCATTAGTGGAAACCCAGCTGTAGGATCAGTAAAGAATGACAATGTATCGTCATCCTTTATTGGTATCAGTGTTTCCTTAATTCGCCCTAGGTATTGGCACGAATGTTTTGCAGAAACATTCAATGAAAATCGGGAGCTATCAACACCAATTTTTTTGTAGAATTTTGACAAAAATTGATCATAACTGGATGAACGGGGGATCCTCATCGTTGCAATGGGCGTCTGATCATATGTAACAGATCATCCATCACTCGATAATTCACCACCAAAATACAAAAAAATCTCAATGCGAGAAGATGAAGTTGACATTTTTTTTTGCAAGTTTCTACGTAAAATTACTCTTCGTATTTGATATGGGATGAACGAGGGATTATGCTGCTTGAAACAATATGACGAAAACAAGCTGATCACGCATATTTATAGGCTCGACATTTATTATGGTAGGTCGCCTACCAGCCTTTAATAAGGCTGGTAGGCGACCTACCAGCCTTTATTAAAGGCTGGCCAACGTACCAGCCATCTATCCCATCACCGTGATGGAATAGATATGTATATAAATATACATATAAATATATCATATACATATAAATATATAATATATAAATATATTATAATAATAAATAATATATAAATATTTATTATATAAATATAATATATATTATATATATAATAATAGATATACAATTTACATATATAATATATAATATATAAATATATTATAATATATAATATATAATAATATATTATACATATAAATATATTATATGTATATATAATATATATATATATTAAAGGGGGCTGGCCGCGCGGGCCAACCCCCTTTAATGGAGGGCTGGCAGCGGCCAGCCCTCATTAAGGCTGGCAGCGCCAGCCTTTGACCAAGGCTGGCGCTGCCAGCCCTTGATGCTAGCCAGCCTTAAAATTAAGGCTGGCGCTGCCAGCCATTGATTCGCGGCCAGCCTTTAAATTTTTTTTAATTTTTTAAAATAAAAATTTTCCCCCACCCTCATCCACCATTATAAATTGGACGGATGAAGGTGGGTGGAAACTCACTTCATCCACCAGCAAAAATTTTCACCCACCTTCATCTTATACAGTGAGTTTGTCTTCAATTTTTTTTTTTCACACAAATGGATAGACGATCAGTCTACGGTCCTCGTGATAGTACTGTATTATCTCAACAAGCCCAACATAGGTCTGACGATATTCCAGATGGTGACCTAGACGCCGTACTCATTTCACGGCGTGCGGATGGTACCTTTTGGAGCTACTTTAACCAAAATAATATGTCCGAGCGTGTACAAGAAATCCTACACCAAATAGGATTTTATGGAGTTTACAGGTGCGGACGCCTTCAATTAAATCAACAACTCATCACTGCATTAGTGGAGAGGTGGCGATCGGAGACGCACAGTTTTCATTTACGTGTAGGGGAAGCCACAATTACCCTACAAGATGTTCAAATAATTTGGGCACTCCCAATAGACGGCGAGCCGGTGACTGAAATTGATTTCGACCGCACAACACAACAATGGCAAGAATATTGCCTTACTTACATAGATTTTAGCCCGGATGCAAATGTGTTGAAGGGCTCGAGATTACAGACATCGGCAATTACATCTCATTTGGCGGCGGTCGAAATTACTTATAATACTCCCCAGGCTGTCGTCGTCTAGTACGCACGTGCCGTTGCATTACTTTTATTTGGGGGATTGATGTGCACAGATTCCTTAGGTAACTATATCTCATTACTATATCTTTCAAAATTAGAAGATATAGAAACCGCGAGGAACTATAGTTGGGGGAGTGCTGTGCTGGCATTTTTATATCGCGAATTGTGCAATGCCAGTACAAAAGGCAAAGCGGCAATTGGTGGAGCGCTGCAATTGCTACAGGTAAAATTGACTTAAAAAGTCTTACACATTTTTTTTTTTTTGCTATTGATATTCATTAATAACACATATTTGTATTGTTCATGTAGATTTGGGCGTGGTCACGGATTACGCCACTTTGTCCTGGACTTGGTGCCCAACGGCTATTTATGGGTCAAGTGCAAATGGACAACAATCGCTGGCTCCCAGCAGCACCATATGGTGCTACTTGGAATTGTCAGCACACTTTCACCACTACAGTTCGGGAACTGTACGAGTCATACGAGAAATTTTGGATGAGATGCAGGCGGATCAGGTAACTAAATTTTAATATTATTCGTATATTTATACCGTGAATTAAATTCATATTAATTTACATCTTTGTTTTTATTACAGTTCATATGGCAGCCGTATGACATGGACTCGGATGTCATTATGGCTTACGCCGATGAATTGAACCCCCAGTTGTGGAGGTCATCCGTTCTGTTGATATTCTACGCAATAGTTGAAATACATCGTCCCGAACGAGTTGTTCGCCAATTCAGGATGAGGCAGAATGTACCAGAATCGACGGATACCCGTGATATGAGCCTCCATCATATTTCCCGTAAAAATCACACGAGCGCAGATTGGTCTCTGCAACACATACAATACATCAATAGATGGCAAAGACGATATGACACGGTTGTACATAGGCCACTCATTTCTAATAGAAGGGAAACAGAACGAGGTTATTGGGAGTGGTACTACAACATAACAAGAAATTTCGTGTCGTCATCTACTGATAGACGTGTGGAAAGTGGGTACCAACCTGGAGAAGCACCTATGTTGCAAGTTGTGGTACGTTATTATATAATATTATATGTTTTATTTTATATATATTTTTAACAACACAAGGCTAATTATTTTTCTACACTTTTCAGGCAAATGAGGTGAATGCCCTTGAAACTTTATGTCGATCTAGACCACCAAATATCGAAGGATATAGTCAATTGGTGGATAGATTTGAACATGGGTTACATATTATCAAGGAGGCTATAACCCAACAGCCACAACAAATTGCTTCTCCATCCGATGATGCTCCCACAACATCCCACAGGCAAAGAAGAAGTTCTAGCCGAATGTCAACTGGTTCAGTTGAGCGTCATGATTTTGGGGTGGATATAGCTGGTCCTTCTACAGTATATCCACCTCAAGATTATTACGTACCTCAACCGACTCAAGATTATTATATGCCTCAACCATCTCAAGGTGATTGGTTTCAATCGACTCCATATATGTCAAATCAAACACAAGATTTTTCTCTTGACCTTGGTCTTGGTTTTAATCAACCATATACACAAGGATATAATATTTCACCAATTCCATTTCCATCATTTGGTGCATATCGTGACAATGTGGAGTCAAGTTCTGAAACATCAAGTCGGTTTGTTGGTGAAGAAAATGAGGCGCAAAATGAGCCAGTTCAAAATGTGGGCGAGAAAATTAGAAGACCTCGACGTCAACGCCACAGACGACATTGTGGAACGGGTGGACATTTTTTATATTTGTAATTGTATAATTTAATGTAATTTTTTACAATTGTACAAAATAAATAACTATTACATTTGTACCCTTAATTGTAATTTTTTAAGTTAATGCAATGTTAATTTTATTAATTATTGATTTTAGTATATTGTTAAAATTAATTATATATAAATTAAATTATATAATAATAATTTAAACGAAAAAAAAAAAAGCAGAATTTCCCAAGTCGGGAAACAAAATCCCGACTTCAAGTCGGGATTCAGGATCCCGACTTGAAGTCGGGTTTCAGAATCCCGACTCCAAGTCGGGATTCAAAATCCCGACTTGAAGTCGGGATTTTGTTTCCCGACTTGAGAAATTTTGTATTTTTTGGCTAATATTTAATGACGAGTCGCGATTTGAAATCGCGACTCGTCATGTTTTTGTTATATATTTAAAAATAATTATGATAAAATAAATTTTTTTTATAATAAAAAAATAATTAACTCAGCAATTTACCTCCTTATACATGGAGGTAAATTGCTTCATTTTAAAAATCATAAGGGTGTAAATTATTATACTTCAAAAAATATAGGGAGGTAAATCACTATTTATTTTTTTATAAGGGGCTAATTTACTCATTTGCAATATCACAATGGGGTTGCTTATATTTTCCCAAATAAAAAAGTATTACACTTAATTCTTTTTTTTTTCATAAACACATAGATATTGCTTTTGTTTTTAAAAAAATAAAATTGCACATTAACCGAATATGCCTGACTTGGTAGTACTATATATTAAGATTCAAGACCTTAAAAAAACTATTTTTTTAGGCAAAATGTGAATTGGCCAAACTATTGTTACTTATACTTTTTCTTTCATTAAATAACCATTTTATTTAATGAATTAAATAAATCAACTTTTTTTACAAAATTCAAATTTAATCTATTTATATTTATTTATAAAAATTAAAATAATATACACACATCGAATATGTTTTGATCACTAATCTATTAATTAAGTGTGAAGAAAGCTCATAATAATTAGTTTTGGCAGACAAAATGTGTGTAGACTTAAATGCCATTTTTATAAATTAGAGATTAAATAAAAGTTAAATATCTGCAAACTTAAATCCATACTTCTAAAAAACATTTATGCTTTGATTTTTCCTTTGTAAAAATTTATTTAACCATTACTTTATATATTATTTGAAATTAATTTATGTCATAGTTTATGAATTATTATTACAAATATAATGATTGGATTTGGCAGACGTAGTTATATGTGGAGGTTTGGTAAAAATGGGAGTTGAAGTTGAAGACTGAGAATATGAGTGAAAGGATTATGACGACAGCAATGTCTGAGCTCGACGAGATTGAGCTGGAGGCCGAGGACTTCCACTCTTCACTCCCACTCAAGAAGGTTCCTTACGGTGACGTCTTCGAGGCCTCCCGCGCCGGCGATGTCGACCGTCTCCGCTATTTATTGGACTCTGGTGTCAATGTTAACGCTCGTGACCAATGGGACTCCGTCGCCCTCTACTACGCCTGCCTCGCTGGCCATCTTGATGCCGCTCGCATGCTGCTCGAGAGCGGCGCCATTTGCTCCGAGCATACCTTCGACGGCGACCGATGCCACTATGCTGCCCTCAATCTCAAGGTGCGAAAATTGCTCAAGGCCTTCGAGGCACGACCACCACCGCTCCAACCTTTGCAGGCGGCCCTCAGAGACACTTTCTTGGCCTGCAAAGCCAACCAGGCCTACCTACAAGACCAATTCAACACCGACAATCATATAATTCCTCTTTTGCCAGGTCGGTCCCCCTCCTCCTCCTCTCTCACTCCCTGAATGAATTGTAATTTGTCTCAATTTTCCGTTTTTAGGCTAATTGATTTTGGTACTGTTGAACATTGTTGTGTCCGGAACAATTCTGGTAACTTCACATCCAGCATTTCTGGGCATATTTGAAAGGTGTTTTCTTTAGAGTGATGATGCTCTTATCTGATTCATCTATAGTTGGGGTCTCTGTTTCACTATAGATGTCGTCATATCTGTGCTCTAGACGACAGTGAATTTGGGACATCAATTTTTTTATTTAATTTATACTGTAAAGGCCAGTACCCGTCCACAAACTTAAGAATATTACTCTTTTCTTAATTAAGAAAGCTTTAGTATTTACTGAGATTGCTTACATGGTGATTCAACATGGACTAGTAGGTAATTCATCAAATGGAGAATCCAGTTCCAGCTATTGTCCCCCTGATATTGTATTTTATGTGCAAGGAAGACCCCTTGAAGCTCACAGGCTCATCTTGAGTGCAAGATCACCATTCTTCAAGAAAAAATTTGAGACTGATTGGAGAGAAAAAAAGGAAGTACGATTCTCGAGGGAAAAGCTTACTTATTCATCTCTTTTTAGCCTTGTTCACTTCTTTTATTCTGATAGGCTGGAGGTTGCTGTCGATGACATGGAAGATCTTGTTAGAATTTGCCGAGTTTGCAAGTGCCACTCTCTACAAAGTCTTCTTGAGAAAGAATTAGTTCATCAGAGGCATGCGGAGTACAAAGCCCTTAGAGACATAGACAACTCCCAGAAAAGGTTTATTTTGCAGGGCGTTTCCCTTCCAGAAGAAGATCGTCTCCCAGCTGCACTAAATCGCGTCCTGCAGATCTCTCTTGCTAATTCCTCCAGAGGACAGAGCCTGGAGAATAGTATTGATGATATCATATCTCTTGTTGGTACAATTCAGATGAGTGATTCAGAAGATGATGTGGCAGATGTTTGCTTGAGGGTTGAGAAGAAGATATTTCGATGCCATCAAGTTGTCTTAGCATCAAGATCAGAATACTTCAAGGCAAGATTATCCCGAATGAAAGATTTTCTTGAGGAAAGGGATTCTTTACCTGGCTATATTCTTCCATGTCTAGAAGAACATGACCTGAGTGCAGAGGCTTTTCAAAAAATGATAGAATATATGTAAGCATTCCTTCTTTACATTCTCTCTGTGTCTTTTTCTAACAAACTCTGTCACAAACACACACACGTGATGAGTCTGAGCTTTCAGATAAACTAGCTCTAGACATGTTTCCGACATGGTTTTTGACATTAAATGTTAAAGTGTCTATTCTCTTTCACACGTGCCAAAAGAATGCAAAGTGTGATGAACTAGCCCCAGGCATGTTTTCATGCTTTATGTTTTTTACATATAGATGGCCAATCAAACCTGAAAGGTTCTTAATGTTACACTTGCCTCACTTATAGAAAGTTGTTGCTAACTTTTGGTCTTTAATTCCCTTTCTCACACTTCTTTATTATTTTGGTTAACGGAATGCAAATCTTTGCTGTATAGCTTCATAAAAAGAGAGAATACCTGATAATGTTTGATGGTAGTGATGGTTTCAATATGCAAGTCCATCATGTCCTCATGTGAAAAGTGATTAGCAGCCAGTGCAAATCCTCTTCTCATTCTGTTGCTGTTCTTTATGTTGAAGCAAATATGTGGAAGAGTTTATTTTCTTCCTTTCCAAGAATTGGGAGATGACTCTGATATTTGTATGTTGAGAATAAGGTTCTATTCATGGTTTATTGGGTGTTCTGAGGTCCTACAGTTATATTGTGAATAGGCCAGAAACGTATATGCCTAGGGGAGTAGGCAACAAAAGTGCATGTCCAGGCATTAGGTATGTGGCCCAGGCATGAAAAAATTGGTGAATTGCAGCCTAATCATTGTCTTGGAGCAATTATGCAATGTTCTGCCCTGATAATGCCTTTATAACTGCTATAATGGGATTACTTGTTAGAACCTACTTGCGTCTCTCCGTAGCAGTTCCTTGTGCACAGTTCCCGGTGATATATCCCCGACCATTTCCACCACAAACACAACTCTGTAAGCACTAGTTTCAAACATTGATTGCACTTTCTTTTTCCTCTTTGTTATCTGATTGAAACAGAGGTTCAAGTTAACTTGTAGGAATACTTTTAGGTTCTGATATTATTAGATGAAGGATGATAATATGGTTTTATAGTTGCAGAGAGAGAGAAGCTGAGTTGCATATGAGGTTTTGTTTTCCTCATTAATACTTTTTTATGGAAACCTTTCTCCAGAAGCATTACACTTTTACAAACTGATCACCTCCTTCACTGAAATATTTTCTTTCTTTGTTTTTTTGCTTTCCACATCATGGCTCATATGCGTTTTTGTTGGAGCCACCTTTATAATGTGTTCTGGAATAATCAATAATTTATGTCCTCAAAGATTCAATATATTTCAAGTGGACTCCATGGTTTCCCTCATTAATCTTTATCTACTCTACTTTCTTTCTAATATGATACAATATTTTGTTGATTCAGGTATACCGATAGTCTGACGGATATAGACCCTGATCAGGTGTGCTTCACCTACAACCCTTGCAATGCGTATTATATTTTTCTATTTTATTGAATCTTTAATCATGCAGGCTGAAGAAATGTTTGATGCTGCTTCAAGATATCTATTATTTCCTCTTAAACGTGCAGTAGCTGATGCTCTACTACCCCAACTAGAAACGGTTTCTCCTGCAGACTTATGTCATTGGTTGCTATTATCTGACATGTATGCTTCATCAATGCCTTCTCTTTTTCACCTGTCCTCACAGTCTTTTGATAGATATATTGTGTGGGTTTGTTTAATCTGTTTCTTTTCTTTTTCACCACTACCATTTGACATTAAATAATTAATAGACAAATTTCCCAACAATTATTGCTAGAAAAACTATGGGGAAACTTCTAAGGTGACTGCTAAAAGTGAATAAGATTCTGGCTACCAAGTGGAAGGTACTATTCAATAATATTGAATTAGGTGAAAATTATCCATTAACAGTTTAATTCCATTGGAACTGAATTTACATGTGGAACATCACATGATAATCCTTAAGGTTATTCTGGGTTCTCAGATGGGCTCCCATGGTACACAAGCCTTTTGTACAGTGCCTTCCATCAAAAGTTAACAATTAATTTGAGATTAAATTAGAAAAAAATCCAAATCCTTTACCCTTATTAATCTATAAAGCAATTGGACAGAGTACTTGATGTGATAGAAGAGGCCATGTCACATGCTTTATACCTTGCAATGTCTCCCTATGGTTAAAAATCATACAATATGCAGTTTTCAGCTCACTAAGGTCAGCATGCATTTCTCTGTTTTAGATCACTAAGTACTTGAACGATCTCTTTTCAGTGATAGAGCTTTTCTCCCTGTGGTTATCCATCAAGATATGCAGAAATTTCTCCTTTTTGCAACTCAACTGGTTATATAATGGGGTGCCCTGTGTTGGCCTATCATGTTTGACATTTGCTTGCCGTCATAACATTTGAAGTGTAGAAATCTCACATCATTTTCTCCTTTCTCCCATTTTGTTATGATATATTTGTGAAATTTTAATCTAGTCCCACATGTCAACTTCTTTGATATCTCCATTGAGTAATAATGACTTGCAATTACGGCATTCCCCTGCACAGAGAATGCTTCCAAACTTGAAACGCGTTATTGATTTTGATGTTTGCTCAAATTGAGATATCTCATTGACATCAGAATACGGATGTCCAAAAGTCAATCTGAAGTAGGGCATCTTTTCGAGTTTGGTAATTGCAACTGGATTTCAAAGTCTTCTATGCCTCAGGCCAAGTTTGGCCCTCAGGGTAATTTTTGGTCCACGTTTGTCACTCCTGCCACTACCCTTGTACTTATTAACCTTTTTTTTCTGTCCTTTTTATGTATAGTTTTTATCACCGGTCAAGTGTAGGCAAGGTGTAAACAATACCTAAACCTATCCTTTCCTGGATTCTGTCTACCGATGATTATTACATATTATGATGTACAGGTCATTATGCTTTTGCTCGTGCATACGGATTTCTGATATGTGTATTGTGATGTTTGCTTCTGACTGTTGATACAGAATGGATATTGGGATCTTGTACTTGAAGTTGTTAAACTCTGCGCTAGTCAATAAATTATATGTTTATTATTGAAAATTTACCCATTGGGTGAAAGGCCATTCCAATGATTATCTTGGTCGTGTATTTTCTAGCCTTGGCCCGACAGTTCTACTTAAGACTTTCTAAGTGACCCTATATTGGATCTTTAATTTGAAAATCTCAATTCTTCTCTTTTGGTAATTCTAAGGGATGTTTTGATACATTTGAAGGTATGGCGTCTTGAAGATTCGTGAATACTGTCTCGATATGATAGCATGCAATTTTGAGACTTTTGCTGAAACTCCACAGTTTCGAGCAATGCTTTTGACTCTGCCACCTCCATCTGGAGATTCAGCACTTAGAACTACAATGCCAAGTGCTCCAGGAGCAGAGGCAAATGCAACAGAAGGAAATGTACTTGACGATTTGCGAGAGAAGTGGCTTGAAGCTGAAGGTGCTGAACTTGACAAGAGAGATGAAAGTGCACTACTTTTTGACAAGCGGCTTGAGATGCTCATGCTTGTGGGCCAGCAAGAGAAATCTGTTGAGTCTGAAGGTACTGTTGAATGTTACGAAGGAACTGTCTTCTCCTCCCAATCTGTTGGCATGAAGCCTGACGGACTGGAAGAATAGATTCTTATTTTTTCTCTTTGAGTCTTTATAGTATGTATTGTATTCATACTGACACCAAAATTTTGTAGTAAAAAGAGAATAAGTGTTTAGGTTCAAAAAATTGTGCAGAATAGTACTTGAGAGTTTTGGTGTGGTGTAAACAAACTAACAAAGCAGGCATTCATGATAATGTAAGACTCATCATCTGAAATGACTCTGACCATTGCATACCACAACCCCTTTCCCAGTAAAGAAGATAGATTTGGCTGTTTGTCTTTTCATTGAAGGAAAAAGTGAAGCTCTTGTATATGTTTTGGAATTTCATTTTTATGTTGAGAACACTAAAAATGTAGAGACATTTGCAGAGTTGCACAGTTGCAGCAGACCATTATGCAATGTCCTGTCATTCTGTTGGACAAGATTAAGAATGTTGAAAAGGTAGTAAAAAGAGTAAAAGAATCCTGAAGAAAAAAGATAATTAACAGAAAATCATCCAGCAACGGTGTGTAGCATTCAAAACGACAATGACGAAATTAGGTAGGTAATGTAGATTATGAAGCTTCCTCAATAGACAAATTAGATAGATCAGCTGATTCAGCGTCACCGTCTGTGGGTGCTACAGGGGACGTGGGCTCGGAGTAGCAACCCTTTCGTTGCAGGCTCCAGTACATGATGCTTGCTGTCAGAGTTAAGATCATTTTCTGGTTCACCTATCACCACCAATTCAAACACATATTTAGAAAGGTGAAGGGACGATGTATATAATGCATGTATCACATATACAAACTTCCAAAGACATAGTTAATGCATGACAAATTTCTCAATCTTGCCAAGTTACTGAAATGGATAACACATAGTAGGATGGTTTCAACCAGCAAACCATCAGGACTTTAAGCTGTTGCATGTTTTGAATCATCTCATCAATCCTACTGCTACATGTACCTCCATGATATCCTCAGGCAATAAAAATATGGCACATCCAAGCTTTCTGGCAACACTGATTATATATGTTGCATTTGACTTCATATCCTCATCTGCATCCAAATAGAAAAAGATGTTGAATATTCACCAACATGATAAACGCAAGCAAACATCAAGAATTAAATCCTTCGATTGGGCAAACATGAAGAAGAAGTTGCGTACCAGTTTCGCCTTTTGTGACGAGACTCCAGTTAACTACCCGCGGCTCTACAGCACTTAGTAGCTCAAGAAAGAAAGTCCCATTTGAAAGGCTTTTGTCCTACAATACCAGAAACATCATTTACAGACACATAAAACGAACAAACTGAATGATAAGGTTTCGGGCATTACTTTGAAGCTCTCCATTTGGGAACTTCTACCAGATTTCTTAACTTTGTTGTTTGCCCAATTTAGTATGTCAGCATCAGTTATCTCCTTCCCTTGTGAATGAAATCTCAAGTTCTTCAACAGTTGGAGCATAGAAAATCTCATTAACTGCCATAGGAAGGCTGCAAAACAAAAGAAGAAAAAGAAAACCAGTGAAGTTGAATAATAGACAAAATTAAGAGGCAAGAATGAACCTGAGAAATGGTTCCTGGAAAGTTTCATACAGAGGTTTGGAGAAAACAACAAAATCTTCCAAGTTGGAGAATTTTACCTAATATTAGCTTCTTGTTTCCCTGCACAATATCATTACCAGCTACATTCACAAGGGAGAAGTTGAGTTCCTTCCCAAGACTTATCACTTGGTTGCAATTCTCAACTTTCCTAAAAGGCATCTGAATTGGAGGTTTTGTAGCCAATTTCCAATTTACAGATCCAGGAGAAATTTTATCCAGCACTTCCAGAAGAACCCATCTGCATGCGTGCAGTATGTATAAAAATCAGTGGAAAATTTCACAACTCGATATCATAAACGAAGAAATGGAATCCTCACCCTGTCCTCACATCCTCGAATAAATTGTTCACATAAGAGTCAACTCCAAGGCTGTTAATCCACAGCCGGAAGCATCTCTCTTCCCGTGAAGTTTCAACATCATCTGTCATCATCTCAGCAAACGAACTCTTTGTGTTGTCCGTAGTCAGTCCATTTCTGAATAAAAGGTGATTTGTAATCATATTAAGAAGCATCACTGGAAAAGAAAGCAACACAAAACAGACTAAGCTTCAAATTTGAGAGACCAAAACTGTAATACCTCCAACACTCCACTCTATAAAGAAGTTCCACTGTATTAACACAGTTCAAACAATCAAAGCTACTTCTGTTTAGAAATTTAAACTACTTTCAGAAACTTCCCGAGTCTGAGCTCTCCGGAAACAACTCAATTCAGCCAATGAGTGGCATTTTGAGTCTACGTACGACTAAATGAGGTTATGAATCAAGCATACTCCATTGGCAGAGAATTATGTAGAGGTTTGTCAACAGCCATCTACAGCGATGTCGTTCTTTTTATTGGAGAACTCACCATGCATTTATGGAGCAATGGCTATCTGTCCTGCATTTCCATTTAATACCATGCACTTTATGTCACAAATATATATATACATACAATTAGTTTTGGTTTAATGTACTATTATGCCAGAGATGCTATACGTATCACATCAAATTTTCCTTTCATCCATTGTGGCATCCGTAGATCATCACTTTTTTCTCCTCTTTCCTTCATCATACAGAAAATCCCAAGATATGCATGGAGAGACCATCCAAATCTCCTGCGTTAGTCTTTACCACAATACGATAGTATCGTCTATACTCATATGTGACTGAAAACTTTCTATAATCTCCAGGAGAAGTTTTTGTCCTTCCAGGCACAATATTGCTTCACCTTTTTCAAATGCAGACAACTTCTGATTTGCTCTAAGTTTAACTGAAATACATCCTATACTTTTTTGATATACATTCAAAAATAAAATTCCATTCTCTTCTTATTGCTAAAACAAATTGATATTCGTTGAATCGTTTATGAAATGAATGTTAGAATTGAAACAAGCATGATAAGTTAGCTTCTGATTAACACTTCCCTCTTTATAAGAAGCAAGGGTTCACATAAAGTTAACTTCTACTTTCTCATACAAGCTAGTAAAGTCCCAGCAATGAGAAATAAACAAGTTGTAGCATTGTGCATCGATCACACAATTACATATTTATACACGTCAAACAAGTGAAAACTAACTGTTTATTTGTGTTCTGTTATATTGTCGTTCGTTGTTCCATTTCTCTCTTCAATTAGATTTTTAAGAAAGAGAATGCTCCAGAAGTCTAACATTGAGCCACAATCTATATTACTTAATATGACTTAAAAGGAGATAAAAGCATCCATCCTTTGCACCAAATCACTAAAACTTGGCATCTGGTCTAACCTGTGTTGGAATATTTGAGCAACAAATGCAAGATTTAAGTTTGGTGAGCCCTCAACAATGTCTTGTGGAGTAACATATCTTTGACATTCCAGCTTATCCGCTTGCTGAAGAATCAAATTTGCCCTTTCAGTAGGATCTTTCGTTTCCAGTGTCGTAGTTGTGCCATGTTCTGGGGCAAGAGCATTGAGCAAGTGAGCATACGCTTCTCCATCCTGCAGATAAAATGTACTCGTGAAGTTGTTTAGGACAACAAACAACAAATCAAACAAGCACTCGCGATGAATTATTAGGAAAATATTGTATCAGTAGCACAACCGCAACATTGGACAGACAAACTAATTCTCCAATAATGGCAATAGAGAAAGATCTCATAACAACTAACTGGACAAATTTTGACAAGATTCCTATATTGTATAGAAAATGCACCGTATCTTAGCAGATGATAAGATTGCAGTAACTGTATACGGGCACACATATACTTGTCCTTTTTGACTTATTGTATAGTTTTAATCATCATTGCTATCGTCATTTTATTCAGTTTTATCTTGCTATCTCTTGTACATGCTGAAACACTAATTTTTACTTTTATCTGTTAAGAAAATAAGGCAACTGAAAGTCTAATGCTCCAATAACAGATAAATGTTTAGAAAGTTGGAATGCTAACCAAATGAAAAACTCAAATTAATACAAGCAGACCATCATGAAGCAATATAAGGGCTTTTCAAGAGAAAATCCGAGAAAATATGAGAGTCTAATTCCTATCACCCACCCATCACTGCCAGTTACTTTCTATCTTTCAGAGATGAAAAATTGAATATGCAATGCAAACACTTGTCAATTTTTGAAATTATGTAAAACTTATTAGAATCCATGAATTTTTCATGTGTGCTGTGTCCTTTTACATTATATGGACACTTATGTGGATTTGTGGCATAATGATTTCACTAAAATACACCCTATTGTTCTCAGACTCTTGCTTGAGTTGTACAGCAGCAATCTCTATCAATAAGATTTTTGTGACTAGGGACTACTACAAGTTCCTGCATAATCAAAGCATGTCGAACTGAACTTTGTTATAGTTCTTAGCTTCATTAGATTATGGTTTAACTTCTAACCAAATCCTTTTGCAATTTTTCCATCAGTTTCTTCAGTCCAAATTAGTTCACATGTTGATCATTCAGTCAAACCATGTTTCAACTAGGATCTTCTTACAACCTCGAATAAACTTTTAAGATATGACCGAGAAGAATTATGACATCTATGAGCCTACAGTTCTGATCATGTCCTCCTAATCTAGTGTATTTGGACAAATATTTGTACAAGTTTAGCATTCTATTATCATGTATGCTGTTACATTTTCCTCAGAGAATCTTTGAAGGCCTTTGAGAGATATCTTGGTACATCTGAGATTCATATCTCAGCTTATTTTCTGTGCTCATATCTTTGTTGTGTACCTTATTTTGTTCCTATTTTGAAGCTGACCTTACTTGGCAGAGAACAGAAACAATAAAAAGGGCTTCTTTATTATGATTCATGTCCTGAAATAGAAAAAGACTCCGGAGCACTTTCCATTTTGGCAGCTTAATGACACAACCCCATGATGTCTTGCAAAGCAAAGGATCTCATAAAAATGTTCTGATTGCACAAGGCTAATTGGACTTCAAGATATTAATGAACAAGAAAGCTAAGATATCCTGGTTCAGTAGAGGTACAGAAAATAAGTTCATCTACCTTTTATAGGAGAATGCTTGAAGCAATGGGTATAAAACTATGATCGATTTCCATTTCAAAGTTATTCAGAGTTTTGGCAAACTATTAACTAAAGCTCCAGCATTCCACCAAACTGGAAAAAGGAAACAAGAAATACAAACCAACAAAGAGAATTGAAAAAAATAAAATGTTATACAAATTGAGAAACATGAAACTTGCGATGTTGATAAAGTTGTTCAAGATACAAGGTTACATGATCGTGGTGAAGTCTTCCGCGGGATACATATACTATTGTATCATGATAATCATGGTCCAACTTTTAGTCACCAGCTATTTAGCATTCTTTGCTATTTTCACAAACTGTAAATTCTGCATCTAGGAAAATCACAAGCTACAAAAATTTAAGAAACAAATAAATGGCAGCTCTCTTCTTACCTTGAGATCAGATGAAAAATTGGTAACCGTCTTTTTATACCCGGCTTTTTTCAAATGAAAATTCATCCATTTCAGTAGAACTTTCTCTGGGGCTAAGCTAATAAGCTCTTCCACATCCTGCACTTTGAGGAATCAAACATTCAAGAATAAGTTTGAAAAATCCCTTTAGTTAAGAGAACATGGCAACTGCATGCTAACAAGTCAAGGATTGTTACCTTACTGTCCTCCACCAACTCAACAAGTTCAGGAGTCTTCTTCAGATTAATATCAGCTAACAGTTGTATCTGATTCCCACAATATTAAAGGTAATATATGTCAACCATTCAATTTTACGGTATCTGCAGCATATAATCATAACATGGTGGAATGGACCATTTGATTTACCTTGATTATTTGAGAAATCAATCCAACAACTAGATGAGGCTGTCGAATAATTACAACACTACCGTCAGTTGCTTCATGTATATTATAACTACCATCAGTTTGAAATTGCAAGATATAACCAGGAGTAGCTTGCTTACTCTTGCTTCAACCAGATCTTGGGTGCCAATATTCACCACAGTACAACCAATTGCCTTAGCAGAATTGAGGCACAGAGTATGGTTTTCGTTCCTTTCCCAAGGATTTAGCACCTGCTTGGTGTTGATAGCTCGCTCATCTATTGTACCAGGTACAGCTACATTAATCAGCTTACTGCACAAAATAATTAAATGGGTCAACTACAACATACAATATATGCTTGTTTCTCCAAATGTGTGCATCTAAGTATGGATGATTTGCAAAGATACCATAATGGTGAGGAATGTTAAGTGGAGTATGTACCATAAAAGAACACCATCCTTGGCCAAGTCGAAGAGAGCATTTGTTGAAGGATCTATAGGAAGATATTTACTTAAGAATGGATCATCTTTGAGAAAGTTGTTTATGTGGGTAACATAAGAGGACTTCTCAGATTCACTGATTGTGTGACGAAGTGTAGTTGTAGTGGCTTTGAGGAATGAAGTGGATCGGAATGAAGTTGTACTTTTCTTGGAACCGCTCCCTTTTGCTGTTGCTCGAGCTTGTAGGTTCAAATATGCCTGCACATGACACAAACAAAAGTGATACATGCTTTGATTTCTAGTATGCCATCCAGAGACTATACAAACACATAAGAGAGTGTTATGTCCATCTAGTCTAGCACATCAGTCATTCACATTTTGTTCTTACTAATATGAATTAATACCAATAATGACAACAATGCATGGAGGTGACAGAGGAAGAAACAAACTGAACTTGTGTACAATTCTCAAGCACATACTCGAAGGAAGGATTCAAAATCGATTTCTTGGTCCACGTCTGATGACTCCTCGCTCAAGATGTCCTTAATCTCGTCCTGACTTAAAATTTCATGGATGGCCTTCAACTTCACCATAACTGGTGGTAGAGCTGCCAGTGTGACCTTCCCGGAGGCATCCTTGGCTGAGCTATACTGTAACAGTAAGATGTCCGATCATTAATTGAATTTTATTTAAAAAAAGTAATATGGGCAAACGCTCAGTAAGCATTGACATACTTTGGATTGAAGGCCACGAAGCTCGACTTGAGTAAATTGGCTCTGAAGCCAAGGATCAGAGACAAGAATGCCCACAAAGCCAGACATTTTTATGTTTAGTATTACTTGTCAATGAAGCTCTATAGAGTAGAAGAAAAACTGAGGATCCACAAGCAAAAATCAAGATTGAACAGAGAAAGAAGAAAAGATCAAGAAAGTAAATGACAAATAAGAATAATCCTTCAAACGTGAGAGATCTGATAATGATTACAATATGAAAAAATGGATGTGATCACAAAAAATGATGCATGCATGGTCACTTTTGATAAGAGGATGGGATTCAATTGTAGATAATAATCAAGGATCCCATTGCTTTTCTTTCCTTTTCTTGATCACTTCCTGCAATATTGTGTGAGTGTGAGTGTGTGTCGGAAATGCAAAATGTAAATGAAAATTGGGAAGGAGAAATAAACGTATTGCCTTGAGAACTTGCGAATACTTAGGAAGGCAAAAGACAAGCAATGGAACTTGCATGCTAATACCTTCTTCTTTTCTTTTATTTTTTTCATTTTTCTTTTTTCTTCTTAGAAAAAAATGATATATATAAATGTATTTTCTGTATCTAAAAGTACCAATACGTTTAGATATTTTTTTATTTAACTGAAATATATATCTTATAATTATGTTGGTTAATGATATTTATGTATTATAAGTATATTATAGTAATATAAAACTCAAATTTTTTTTATAAATACATTAAATTCATAAAATATATTAATTGGAAATGTTGAATGTGGATAGTCTTACAAAAAAATTTCTTAAAGTTAATTGAATTATTTAAATTCATTTATAAAATTACGAAATTTCTACAATTAGCTTCCGAAGTGCATCTCTTGGTATGTACTTATTTTTAATTTCTTTAACTTACTTATATTTAACTTAATCAAATATAATATATGTACATATATATACACCACTATAAAAGTATGAACAGCCTTTGAAATACTAAATTAGTATACTATAAGTAATATCTTGATTCTTGTAGGATAAAGTTTAGAACAAAAATTTTGGTTGAAAAAAAGTTACATGGATCTCATTTTGTAGAATTTCTTTTATATGCAATAAAAAGAATTAAAATAAACAATCAGTAAAAATGCACAGGTGAATTCATTGAGGACTAGTAATTATTATATATCTCTGGCTTCTTTTATCGTTACTTATTTTGTAGCATTTAATTTTATAAAACAGTGTCAATATTTTTTTAATTACGTTAGAAAAACAAGAAAGTTATTAATTTAAAAAGTGAATTGATAATTATAAATAAAAATAATTTTATTAAAATAAACTACAATTAAATTCGATGGGGATTTTGTTCAAAATACAAAAGGAGAATCTTTTATTAAAGGCAAGATTGGGAAGTCTTTATTAAGGGCAAGATGGACATTTCGTCAGAGGTCGCAGGTGAGGTCGCTGGTCGCTTCGGGTCATGGAGCTGTCATCCAGGTCAAGTTGTTGGGATCCGACCCGCATGCCGACCCGGATAGATGGAGCCTCAGATGAGTACTTAGTCAATGCATAAATGATCTAGGAAATGACACGTGTTGAGTAGTGGGACCCATTTAAATCCTATAAATACCCCAGGCCATGTTGAGAGGAGGTACTTCACTTCTATTATCCCAATTGCAAGCTTAGATTGCATTATTTTTCTTCGACCTTAAACTAACTTTAGCATCGAAATGTCGTCGTCGAGGACGAACCCGACTAGCTTAACCATACTGTTTTATCCTCAGGCCCTATATCAGATTCGGGAAGGAGATGTAGATCAGACCGTGATCGTTGATCAGGAACGCTGAGGGTATAACAAAAAACAGATATGGAAGGAAATTCGAGGGGAAATGTGCCAGAAATCGAGAATGATTTAATTAACACAAACGAAATTGCTGCGAATGATGGAGGAGGCCGGTAGAAATGCTATCATTGCATATTAGCGTAAAGCAACCGCACCGGCAGAGAAGGAGACAGCAAGTAGAAGAATAGTTAAGGAAAGAGAGGTAGAAAGAATATCGAAAGGCATAAGCAGGAGGGGTCCAGAACTGAGATGCATAGCAGCTTCGTTGGAAGTGGGCTCGAGCAGTCGAGGTGGAAATCAAAGGCGGGAACCTGCGATCTCGCAGGCTGAAGTTGATAGTGTAGGAAAGCAGATTCGAATGTTGGGAAAACAAATCGATGAATTGAAAAGAAAGGGAGAACTAGTTTCACATAATAAAACTTCCCTATTCTGCAATAAAATATTAACGGAGGTTGTAAATACAAATTTTAGGATCCCTGATCTTCCAAAATATGACGAGACTAAAGACTCGCAAGAACACATGGCTGCCTTTAATTTAGTAATGAACTTGTATGGGCAATCAAGTTCCATTAATGTCAAGATGTTTGTCACCACACTCACGGGGAAGGCCCAGGAGTGGTTTACCAGCCTACCGCCCGGTAGCATAAAGTCGCACGCACAATTGATGCAGAAGTTCACCTTCCATTTCGCAAGTAAAAGGAAGCAAAAGAGATCTGCCACCTACCTATTCACCATTCGGCAGAGGGATAATGAGACATTGAAAAACTTTATGGGAACGCTCAACAATAAGACCTTGGAGGTACAGGATTTGAGAATAGACATGATGGTTAGTATCCTAATCCACGGTCTGAAGAAAGGGCCATTCGCCTCGGCACTAGCAAGGGATCCGCCAACGGATGTAGAGCAGCTGATGCGCTTGGCGCAGAAGTATATTGATCAAGAAGAAATGAACGCGATAAAAGATGGAGAATGGCTAGGCAGTGGGGATAGAGGTAGAGATGGAGATCGTGTGAGAGGAGAAGGAGATAAGAGGTAAAAATTTGACAAAGGGCGAGATTCGCCCTACCAACCGAAGTACCACAAGTACACTCTATTAAATATGACCAGAGCTAAGGCGTTGATGATGGTGGAGAAAATGGATGTTTTAAAGACGAGATTGAGAGGTTAGTTTGACAAGGGTATTTCAAAGATCAAATTTTACATGGTCACGAGATGGACAGCGGAGCTCGAAAAAGTATATCAAGGAGTGGAGAAAGGGGACAAGGTCGTGAAAGAGATGAAAGACGGGAACCAAACCTACAGGACATTGTGCTGTGAAAGGTGTAAACCATTCTATTGCGAGAGGTCCCGAAGGGGGAGATTCGAGGCGAGTCAGGGAAAGATACGAAAGAATAAATCAGAGGAGTCAATTCATAATGAATGTGGAGCCCGAGGAAGAAATAGTATTTGGAAGTAAAGACGCCGGAGAAAGGGTCGGGTCGCAAAATGATCCGATGGTGATCAAGATGGACATAGCCAACTTCACCGTCCACAAAGTGTTAGTAGACAATGGGAGTTCGGCTGACATCATTTTTAGAGACGTGCTAACTAAGATGGGGCTGGACAATGCCAAGCTAGAACCTGTACGGACACCGCTAGTTGGTTTTGGTGGTACCGAGGTAGAAACGTTAGGAATTATTGATCTACCATTGTCACTTGGAGCAGAACCTAAGCGCAAGACATTGATGGTCAAGTTCCTGGTTGTGGATACTCCTTTCGCATACAATGTCATCTTCGGGAGACCAGGACTTAACTCTTTCCAGGCAATTGTCTCAACATATCATCTTAAAATGAAGTTCCCTATAAGGCTGGAGTAGGTGAGGTCGTATGTGATCAGAATGAGGCACGAAAATGTTACAATTTCAATTTATTGCCTGTCAGTAAAATGTGTAATTCCTCCTCTATTCGGTTTAAATTTTCAAAGGATTATTGTATTATGCAGGACCACAAGACTAAAGAAGTACTTGGAGTAGCAAGCATGTTAGAAAAACTATATTTACTCAAGAAACACTCCTTTGAGAAGAGTTACATAGATGCTGTGATCAAAATCTATCAAGGAACAGCCCTTAATGTATATGATGTTTCATCACAAGTATGGCATAGAAGACTAGGACATATTTCATTCAATGTATTGAAACATACAGAACTAATGTAAGATTGTAATCATCAGCCTCTCTTATGTGAAATCTGTCCTAAAGCAAAGCAAGAAAGACAACCTTTTACTGTCCGCAATACTATATCTCAACATTGTTTTGATCTTTTGCACATAGACATATGCGGACCATATAATGAATATTCCTTAGCTAAATGCTCCTATATGTTAACTATAGGGGATGATCACAGTAGAACTACATGGGCATTCTTAATGAAACTTAAATCACAAACTGTGGATATTCTGAAAAACTTTCATAATATGATATTCACACAATTTGAAAAGAGGATCAAAACTGTAAGAAGTGACAATGGTGCTGAATTCATGGGAGAACAATGCCAAAATTTCTTTAAGAAAGTAGGAATAATACATCAAACATCATGTGTTTACACACCTCAGCAAAATGGCATCGTTGAAAGAAAATATAAATATTTGCTTCAAGTAGCTAGATCCCTAATGTTTCAATCCAACTTACCAAATATGTTTTGGACAGATGCCATTCTTACAGCAACATACATAATAAATAGAGTTCCTACACCCATATTGAATTGGAAAACACCCAATGAAGTGTTACATAATAAGTCTGTGAACTATACCCTTTTTAAAACCTTTGAATGTCTATGTTTTGCTTCTAATACTTTTCCTAATAAATTCAAATTTGATCCTAGGTCCTTTAAATGCATTTTCTTGGGATATGCTACTAATCAAAAGGGATACAAATTATATGATTAGAGAAAGAAGAATTATACTTGTTTCAAGAGATGTTGTATTTCATGAGAATGTTTTCCCATATACAGGACATCAAAGTGACCCCATTACATGTTCCTTACCTTACTTGGAAGCTGATCTTAACTCAGAAACTACTGATAATAATGAACAAAGCATTACAATACAAGAAGATTCTAACACTACAGAATCCTTAATAGAAGAACAAGAACCTGATCCTGTAGAAAACAATAATGAAGTATTAAGAAGGTCCACAAGAGTTACATCTAAACCAGCCAAACTACAAGACTATGTTTGTCTCAATATCTCTTATCATCAGAATATGAACACTATTTCCTATCCTACTTCCATTCACTCTTGCTTCTTATCTGCAGCTTCTCTACCACAAGAACCAAAGACATTTCATCAAGCTATTAAACAAAAGGAATGGAAAGATGCTATATTTGTAGAACTAAAGCTTTAGAGAAAAACCAGACATGGGATGTCACAGAATTACCTAAGAATAAAAGAGCTATAGGTTGCAAGTGGATTTTCAAACTAAAACTAAAACCTGATGGAACCATTGAAAGGTATAAAGCTAGGCTTGTTGCTAAAGGATATAACCAATTAGAAGAAATAGATTACTTCGATAGTTTCTCTCTTGTGGCAAAGGCTGTCACAGTTAGAATATTCATAGCTCTTGCTGAAAAACTTAATTGGCATTTACATCAATTAGATATAAACAATGCTTTTTTACATGGTACTATAGATGAAAAAATATACATGGAAGACCCTGAAGGATCTAGCATACCGAAGGGTTTATGTGTGCAAAGTCAAAAGGTCTTTATATGGATTAAAACAGGCTTCAAGACAATGGAACTAAAAGTTCACTTCCAAATTAGAAGATTATGGTTTCATACGGTCCAAACATGATTATTGTTTGTTTACTAAACTAACATCTACAGGTTTTTATTGCTTGTTAGTATATCTGAACATACTCTCTCAGAAATTAAACTCTATTTAGATAACCTTTTTACTATTAAAGACCTTGATGAAGCCAGATTTTTTCTTGGCTTAGAGATTGCAAGATCTAAACAAGGGATCACTATTACTCAAGCTAAGTACATAAAGGATATTGTAGCTGATGCTAAAGTTGCATCAGCAAAGGCTACCACCACTCCATTTTCAGCAGGTATCAAACTTACAGCTTATGAGAATGAACAATTGCCCAATCCTAAACAATATAGGAGAATCCTAGGTAGACTTCTCTACCTAGGATTTTCAAGACCAGACATATGTTGTGCCACGCAACAACTAAGTCAGTTTATGCAACGACCATGTAAAGGGCATTGGGATGCAGCACTCAACATAGTTAGATACTTGAAGGGAACGATGGACACAAGTTTGTCTTTTGCTGCAGATTCAAATTTTGACTTAGTTTTCTTCTGTGATGCAGATTAGGCTGCATGTAAGGACTCAAGGAGGTCCTTAACTGGCTGGTGAAAGAATACGTTAGCATGGGTTCCACTACTTGTGAGCTCATTTGCATACATAATTTGCTCAAGGAATTTCAAATTGATCCACCTACTCCTATCCCCTTCTTTTGTGACAACCAAGCAGCTTTGTACATCGTGGCCAATCCAGTATTTCACGATAGGACTAAACATTTGATAATCGATTGTCATTTAGTTCGGGATAAATACAAGAAAGGTTTTTTGCTGCCTAAGCATATATCCTCCAAGAATCAAACGGCTGATCTGTTCACAAAGGCATTACCTGGACCTAAATTTCTTTCAACCGTGATCAAGTTGGGACTCATCAATATCTTAACAAGTCCCACTTGAGGGGGGCGTGTAAACAATGCTGCAACCAGGTGATTAATAGTGCAGCAACAAACAGAGAACAGAGGATAGCACCAGTTCTCGTTGAAGAAGAACAACAGTAGACAAAAGCGCATATTCTTAACACGCGATCAAGCGTATCAAGGAGAACATGCCTTTATTAGTGAATTGGCGTTTATTCCATTGTTGTATCAACACTTTTCTTATGAGTTAGAAATACGATTATTAAAGTTGCTTTTTTAAAGAATTAAACATAGAGGGAGGGAATGGCAGTTAAGGCAGTTGTAAGCAATGTGTGTGTATATCCCAATCTTTGTACGTTTTACACTATCTATGAAAACAGAGTTATTCTCTTTTGCTGATTTCAATTCTTCCTCATATTCTTTAAATGGATTTCTCCATGGTTTTCGTTGCTAATTTTACACAACAGATTCTGAAAAATCATAGCAATTCTTTTCATCAAAGAAAACATCCCTACTTATCACAATTTTCTTTGTTCTTGGATTGTAAAGCTTGTAAGCTTTAATTCTTTGGCTGTAGCCAATGAATATGCACTTCTTGGATTTATCATCAAGCTTTTGCATCAGGAATGTGAGAATATGCAACACATCCAAAAATTTTCAAATGACTAACATTTGCCTTTTTGCCATACCAAACCTCATTTGGCATGGCATCATCCAGCTTCTTTGTAGGTGATCTGTTGATCAAATAAACAACACAAGACGCTGCTTCAGCCCAAAAATTCAATGGAAGATTTTTCTTTTTCAGTATGCATCGAACCATCTCCATAATTGTTCCATTCTTTCACTCTGCAACACCATTTTATTGTGGTGAATAGCGTGTTGTAAATTCATGTCGAATTCCTTAGTTTTGACAAAAATCTCCAAATAAAGAAGACATGTATTCTCCTCCACGATCGCTACGCAAATTCTCTATTTGAAACCCAGATGACTTTTCAACTTGCAACTTGAATTCTTTGAAATGGATAAGTGCTTCTGATTTTTCTTTCACACAATAAAATCAAGTCTTCCTTGTATAATCATCAACAAATAGTAAAAAATACTTGTTTCCTCCAACTGATAATACTTGCATAGGTCCACAAAGATCCGTATGAACAAGCTCCAAAGGTGATTGTGATTGCCATTTTGATTTTGATGGAAAAGAGTCACGATGATGCTTTCCCAATTGACATTCCTCACATACTTCATAGCTTGCATTAATTCTTGGCAATCCTTGAACAATGCTTTTGTTGGACAATTCTTTCAAACTTCGAAAATTCAAATGACCATACCAATCATGCCACAACTTCAAGACTTCTTCATTAGAAGTAGCAAGATAACATGAATCATTAATAACATTTAACTTGATAAGGAACAGATTATTTGACCCTAAACCAATGTTTGCAACATGCAGATTTTTCCTCTTTATGATACACTTATCTCCAAAAAATTTGATATCAAAACCCTTTCTTACCAAGTGACCAACACTCAAGAGATTACTTTGTAAATCAGGTACATAAAATACCTCAGCCATCTTCTCCACTTTTCCTGCTTTTGTTTTGAAAGCTATTTCACCAACACTTTCAATTTTATTGGATTTTGCATCCCCAATAGTCACCTGCATTAGCTTATTTAAGAGTAGAAAATAGATTTTTGTTTCCTGTCATGTGTTTGCTTGCACCACTATCCAAATACCAAATATTTTCAACATTTTCATTCGATGCTATCAACAATGTTTCCGAACACTCACCTTTGTTTTCATGAGTGAACCCAACAACTGGTTTCTTTTGGGGATGTTTCTCCCAACAATCATTTTCTTTATGACCCGGCTTGCGGCAATAATTGCATTCGAAGTAAGGTTTTCGTACCTTTATACGTTCCCCAGCCTCTTCCTCTTTGAGAGTTTTGGAACGGAGCTCTTTATTTCTTTTTTGATTCATTATTTTTTCTATCTTGAGAATGCCCAGATTGTCTACCACCGCTTTCACTACGACCTTTGCCATAGGTTTGGACTAAGGAGAGTCAACTCTATGTATGGGGGATGAGACCTTTATTTCGGATGCTTCCTGCGTGGAGGATTTTATCACAACTTCACCATCTACGTCTTCTCTTAACAGGGAAATCCTACGAGAAGCAAGTCAGAGATTATTTTTCCGACTCGGGGGTGCAATGGAGTATCTGATCGTTGAGCTTTAGAACAAAGAGATCAATTCACGTCCTCTTCTAAGAATCTCTCAGACTAAGTTCTTTTTAATATCCAAATGGGATTTGAAACCTCTTCCTATTTGTAAAAAGAAAAAGAAAGGGGGTGAGTTATCTATTAGCTTTTCTCCTCCATTAGTTGATACTTCAAGGGGCTTTACCTGAAATGAAAGAAAAAAAATGGATTCATGAAGGTTTAATTACCGAATCGCTGCCAAATGGCATGTTCCGAGTTCGGTTAGATAATGAAGATCTGATTCTAGGTTATGTTTTAGGAAAGATCCGATATAATTTTCTATGGATACTGCCAGGAGATAAAGTCAAAATTGAAGTAAGTCGTTGTGATTCAACCAGAGGACGTATAATTTATCAACTCTGAAACAAGGATTCGAAAGATTAGGTGGTTTTTATTCAATACTTCGAGATCAAAAATTGCAAGAAACTTATTTTCTACCAAGAATTAGATTCAGAATTAAGATAAGGAATGACAAATATGAAAATAAGAGCTTCCGTTCGTAAAATTTGTGAAAAATGTCGACTAATCTGTAGGTGGGGGCGCATTATAGTACTTTGTTCCAACCCGAGACATAAACAAAGACAAGAATAGTCATACTCGCTAAAGGGCTCAATGTAGAAATAAAGAATCTCTTTCGGAATGAAATGGATATATCCATATATTTCTGACTCATACTTATGAGATGATACAATATGGCCAAAGCTATACCGAGAACTAGTTCATGTAAGAATGTACGTATTGGTTCACGTAAGAGTGCACATAGAAGGGAGTTATTCATGTTCAAGCAAGTTTCAATAATACCATTGTCACAGTTACAAATGTCTGGGGTCGGGTGGTTTCCTGGTCATCAGCTGGTACTTGTGGATTCAAGGGTACGAGAAGAGGGACACCCTTTGTCGCTCAAACTACAGCAACAAATGTTTTTCGTACAGTAGTGGATCAAGGTATGCAACGAGCCGAAGTCATGATAAAAGGTCCCGGTCTCAGAAGAGACGCAGCATTACGAGCTACTTGTAGAAGTGGTATACTATTAACTTTTGTATGAGATGTAACCCCTATACCACATAATGGCTGTAGACCTCTGAAAAAAAGATGTGTGTAGAAATGAACAGTGAAGAAGTTTCCAGAGAAACAAGAGAAATAAATAATTCAATCAAATAAAAAAAGATTACTATGGTTCGAGAGAAAGTAATAGTATCTACTCGGACACTACAGTGGAAGTGTGTTTAATCAAGAACAGACAGTAAACGTCTTTATTATGGGAGCTTTATTCTGTCTCCGCTTATGAAAGGCCAAGCCGACACAATAGGCATTGCCATGCGAAGAGCTTTGCTTGGAGAAATAGAAGAAACATGTATCACACGTGTAAAACCTGAACGTCCCCCATGAATATTCTACTATAACGGGTATTCCAAAATCGATCTATGAAATTTTAATGAATTTGAAAGAAATTGTATTGAGAAAGTAATCTATATGGAACTTGTGATGCGACTATTTGTGTCAAGGGTCCTGGATATGTAACTGCTCAAGATATCATCTTACCACCTTATGTAGAAATCGTTGAGAATACACAACATATAGCTAGCTTGACAGAACCAATTCATTTTTGTATTGGATTAGAAATCAGAGAAATCACGGATATCTTATAAAAATGCCCCATAACTTTCAAGATGGAAGTTATCCTATAGATGTTGTATTCATGCCTGTTCGAAATGTGAACCATAGTATTCATTCCTATGGGATGAGAATGAAAACCAAGAGATACTCTTTCTCGAAATATGGACAGCTGAAAGTTTCAACTCTGAAAGAAGCACTTCATGAAGCCTCCGAAATTTGATTGATTGATTTATTCCCTTTTTACATAAGGAAGAAGAAAACTCACCTTTAGAGGACAATCAACGCACGGCTCCTTTATCCCCTTTTACTTTTCACGATAAATTGGATAAACTCAGAAAAAACAAAAATAAAATAGCATTGAAATTGATTTTTATTGATCAATCTGAATTGTCTCCGAGGGTCTATAATTGCCTCAAAAGGTCCAATATATATACATTATTGGACCTTTTGAATAACAGTCAAGAAGATCTTATAAAAATTGAACATTTTGCTTAGAAGATGTAAAACAGATATTAGGCATTCTAAAAAAATATTTCGCAATTGATTTGCCAAAAAAGAAGCTTTAAATCTATCGAATTTTTTTCGTCTTTTTGAATTAAGATGAAAATAGGTTTTGAATCTATAGCACAATTCATATATTCAAAAGAAATTCATAATTCTATTCAATAGATGTATCTAGGGAGAATTCGCTTTGAAGCGACTATTCTCTAGATACAGACGTCATGTTATTTTACAATCGAATCAAATTAAAAAGGACCTAAAATTTGGGATTTATCAATAGGTAATGTTGCACCAATACCCAACCAAAGAGGACTGCGGTACCAATCAAAAAGACGATTGTCGTTACTGGTCGGCGAAATGGATTTTGGAATTTATTAACATTCTCTAAAAAGGGTACTGTTAATAATCCCACAGGTACTGAAACCATTAAAAGAACATCCAATAATTTATTGGTTACTGTACGAAGTATTTGAATTATGGGAAAGAAATACCATTCAGGTAATATTTCCAAAGGGGTTGAAAATGGATCTGCCGGTTCACCAATCATTGATGGTTCTTGCAGGATAAGAACCACGGCCTCTGTTGTAAGTGAACTGAGATTTTAAAGCTTGGTCATGAGAAGAGTTTATTTGAGAATTTCTTTGAATAATTCTAGCCTCATGAGCTTCCAATCTTCCTTGCAGAGCTTCCACAGTCATTGAAGAAAGGTCAGTTGATTCTTCAATTGCAACCACAATGTGATCGAACTTAACCGGCAAACTCCAGAAAATTTTCTCGATGACCCTTCGAGTCTCTATGACTTCTCAATTTGCTGCCATTTGATTTACAATGGAAGTTACACGGTTGAAAAAACCTAAAATTTTTTCATTGTCTTTCATTTCAAGCTTTTCGAATTCTGCCTTCAACATTTGTAGTCGAACCTTCTTTACTTGATTTTGCCCAGAATACGTGATCTCCAATATTTTCCACTCATCCTTAGCACATGATGCTTTCGAAATTCTTTTGTACACTGGAATCTCCAGTGCTTGGTAAATTTGAAATAGAGCCTTTCTATCCTTTTGTATTTTGTTCATCAAGAGGTCCCGTTGTGCGGCGGTGAGTTGGGACTCGTCCTCCGGTGCACCAACACCTTCTTCATTAACACTCCATAAGTCTTGAGATTCAAGACATAGCTTCATTAGATTGCTCCAATAATCGTTTCTTTCACCATTGAATTCAGGAACAAGAGAAATAAGGTTGTTAGCCATTTTTTTTTTTTTTGACCTATCTCTTGATACCATTGTTGTAATTTTTTTATCTTTGTTATCCAAAAGCTTTGCAATACATCACCTATTTATAGTACTATAATTTTGAAGGACAACAACAAATTTTAAGAGAAACTTTTGACTAACACAAACAAAGAGGAAACATTCAAACTTCACATTAAAAATTCGATTTACTCCAACACTACCTTCCATTAATATTTATCATATTCCGAAGGGAAAAACAATTTTAGTCCTTTAACTTTGCCATCGATTAATTTTAGTCCTCTAACTTTTGTACTTATCAATTTAAAGTTATTAATTTGCAGAAAGGTGTAAATGTCTCCTCCAGCGTACGAAATTGGCAATTGTGGCCGAAAAAGAATATTTACAATGCACATGCTAATTTTTTTGGGGGATTTTAGTCTTGTGTGGCACAATTATATGACATGATATTTGACATGGACATTTTTGGAGGGAAACATGTGAGTTTTTCCCTCCAAACTTAATACCCAACTAACAAAAAGGGGGAAAAGTAGGCCAACCTCATTTTTTTGCAGTTGCCATCTCATTCTCTTGCCATCTTCAACATGTCATCCATGGAAGGAGCACTTTTTTGCTATTGTGGAAAGATAGCAACGGTAAGGACTTCTTGGACTAATGACAACTCAGGAAGAAGGTTCCATTCTTTCAATGATTACAAGGTAATTCTTTCAAATTTTTGGTATATTTTCTTACTCGGTTTTCTTGCACATTTGTTTGAATTTATTTGCCATTTTTGTTAGCTTGGGTAGAGAGAAGGGTGTCGATTTTTTGCTTGGGAAGATCCACCAATGTGTGCATGGCCAGAGATTGTGATCCCTGGATTGATAGCAAAATGTTCCCGATATGAAGCCAAGATTGAAGAATTGAAGAAGGTGGAGGAGGACTATGCTAAAATGAAAACAATTTATAGAAAATGGAAACTTTGTGCTATATTTTTATTTGTTGTTTATGTGCTGCATTGGGTAGGTTAGATTAGTGATGCAATTAGTTATTTTGTAAATGAAGAGTAATTTGTTGTATTGATGTGTTAGTGCTATAATTAGTGATGTAATTTGTTAGCTTTGACTATGTAAAAATGTCCCTGCCTTTCAGCAAATTTCAAGCTACTGATATAAAAAAATGGCATTTCTTGATTTCTCGACAACATTTCATGCACCAACCTATATTGACTTATTAGGAAATAAATTCACCAACCTATATTGACTTGATTAGAAAATAAATGCACCAACCTGCAGAATGTGTACTTACAAAAATAAAAGAATGAAGCATACACCAACTAGAAATAAATTCATCAATAATTGCTTCAAAAAGCCAAAAGAAGAGGCATAACACATGTCCAAAAAGAGCCAAAACAGACAGTTTTGTTGCTGCCATTATTGGAGTCATTGTTTCATCTCCAACACAAATCATACATCAATAACAAGTTTTATACAACAACAAAATAATTCCTACTTTACATTTTGACTTGCAACTATACATTTCCAGCTTTACTTCTTTCCTTTTTTCAATTGATTAACACTTGAAAGATTCGATAACGTGACAAATCTTTTTCCTCCTTTAATAATAGAAGGGGTTGATCCCGAACTCCCTTATTCACCCTTTTCAGCCTCCACAAATGGAGCAGGCTCCTTAAGCTTCACCCCCTTTTGGCATTATTGGAATTGTGCAAACATAGTCGGTGCAGGTGCATGTGCTTGTGCAGGTGAAGGTGCAGGTGCAGGTGCAGCTTGCTTTGGAGGCCTTTTGCCCTTCAATTTTCTAAATAAAGGGGCTGTAGCTAGGACATGTTCCTATATACACAACATTCAAGCATTAGAAACAACATATATATCAAGGCAAAATAAGAAAAACTAAATTCTTACACTTCTTGTTCTCTTATGGATTACAACGTCAGGTTCTTCAACATTTGCTTTATCTTTTTTTTCTTCTAACCTATCAAGAACAATTTTTCAAGAACAAGAAAAACAGATAAGTAATTTTCAGAATTTCAAGAACGAACTAGAATGAAATACTACATGTATACCTGAAGTTTATGTGGTGCATCATTTGGAGGGACTTGGCTAAATGCATATGGGATATGCTCATTTGACATAGTTTTGCTAGGACAACCCCTAGCATTGTGACCTTCAATACCACATTTGCCACACTTCACGGTTGTTTGTTGCCTTTTGATTTTGGAGGCACCCTCCTTGATGATTGGACCAGTTTTTCTTCTCTTCCTTTTCAACATTGTCTCATCAGCTTCAAGTCTCCTTGATTTGGGAGGCTCCCCACTCTCTTCACAGGCTTTGGTGGAAACAAGTGGATTAAATGCACTCTTCTTCCACTCTTCCCTTCCATTAATTGGCAATATGATATGTTGATAGGCCTTCAAATATGTCTGCACCCTGTAACATTGGTGTCTGTATTTTTCTATGTCCTCTCCTTGACAAAAAATGGCACCCACAGCATGTTTGCAAGGTATCCTACTCAAATCCCATTTTCTACAATCACATGTCCCATTCTCAAGGTCACACTATATTGTGTCCCATCAAAACAGGAGATTTAATAATGCTTATTATCAGACTTAATGGGTATGCAGTCACCAAATTTTTCAATAATCTTGTCAATGATTTTTTGAATTTTAGGACATAAAGTCCTTTTCCATTTCTTCAAAGCCCTGTCTCTGTTCACTTGCAGTCTTTTCATGAAATATTCCATTAACCATTCAAGCATTGACAATATTGGTTTGTCTCTTGCTTCTAGAGTGTTGCTATTCAGGCACTCACATGCATTATTTAACAAAATATCACACCTTGGATAAGTGAAAAAGTGGGATCTGCTCCATTCCTTTGGATGCTTGTCACTAAACCATGCATAAGCCCCTTCATCCAACTCTTTCAATTCTTGCATCCTTGCATTAAATTGGTTAACTGTTGTAGCCCTAGCAGCTTTCCACAACCCATTTTTTAAGGCCAAACCTCTAAAACCAAATGTTTTAAAATTTAAGTGGAGGTGCCTGGCACAAAACCTATGTTCTGCATTAGGAAACAATTCCTCCAAAGTACCCACAAGTCCCTTCTGTTTATCTGACATGAATAACTTACAGTCTTCCTCAATGTGAAAATCCATTTTCATAAAGTTAAAAACCATTTCCATACGTCCTTGTTCTCCCTCATTACCATAGCATAACAAATAGGAAAAAAATTGTTGTCAGGGTCAATGCCAACAACAATCAATAACACTCCCCTATGTGGACCCTTAAGGTGACACCCATCCGCATATATTACTGGTCTACAACTAGCCAAAAAATTCATTTTCAATACATGCAAACATACATAAAATCTATCAAATAGATTCACCCCACCTGAATCATCAGTACCCAAAACCACTATTGATCCTGGATTACTTCTTTTGATTTAATCTGCATAATCCCACAACAATGCATATTGAGCACTGGGGCTGCCTTCAAGTATTAGCAATGCAAGTCGTTTTGCTCTTGCATGTTGATTTCTGGATATATTCACCCTCACATCTTCTATTGCATCAATTCTGAATCCTTTTACCCCTCTTTTAGGATTACTTTTGAACTTATGAATGTATTTTTGTGACAACCAACTTGATTTCATATTTCTTACATTAAATGAGATATTACATGTGTCCGGGGACATAATCCCGAATTTCAAATGTGCATTCACCTTTCAACCTACAAGCATGTTGTGACACCCCAAAGATAATAATATATAATTGTGGGATTAATTGATAAATTTTTATGAAACTTAGTTAATTAGTACATAATTATGGGCCATAATTGAAATATAATAACACTTGAACGAATTAAATTGAAATTCGTTATATATTTTTGGACAATTTTTATTAATGAAAAAAATTAGAAAGGACGTAAATGGTATCTTGAGAAAAAAATTAATTAAATAAATAATAATAATAATAATATTTTATAGCTATAATATATATTACTAATAATATATATATATAAGTAACATATGTATATACAAATGAAAGCAAAAAAAAAAAAAAAAGAAGAAAGGAAAGGGTTTGGGGGGGGGGGCCTCACCCACGGCCCCACCCCCTACATATATATATATATATATATGTGAGCCAAAACAATCACAATTGGATTTATCAAATTGCAATTCCTGTGCTTGTTCGAATATTCACAGCGAGGTAAGTTTTCATTTTAATTTTTATTAATTTATATAATTATATTATTTAATTTGTTCGTTTATTAAATGTTGTTTATACTAAGCAATGTACTATTTAATCGAAATATTTTATGAGTTTGGCTATTTAAAATAGTGTTGCATTAAATATCAAATTGGATACAAAAATAATATCGTTGGTTAATTAGATTATTAAATTTATTTGATTTGAATATTACTATAGCTAATTTATATAATTCCATCGGAATTGTTAACCAAATACGCAATTATATGTATTATTGTTCAATTAAAGAGTATAATAGTGAGAAATTGATGGAAAATTCATAGAAATATTCTGAAAATTATATTTAATAAATGGTATGTTAATAAAGAGGAAAATCGAAGACTTGTATTTCGATAGAAATAGAATATTAAAGAATTATTAGAAATTGTACAAATGATATTCAATATTATATTTAAAAGAAATTATGATATTCTCGATATATTATCTGTATGTGGTATAACTCATTATAGGATACGGGGTAAAGTGAAAAGACCGAACCACTACCTATTGAATAGATAAAGACGTTGTAAGGTCGAGGTAAGTAAATAAAAGAGCTATAATGCGAATTGAAAGAGCTATGATGCGCAATGAGATTGATGAGCCGACTGTCAAGGGAATTCACTTGAATTTATATAACGGTGAGATTGAGTTGATGGAGAAAACACAATATCACTTTCTGGTAAGCAAATTAGGAAAAAAATGGAGTTTGGTTGATTGTCTTATTATTAGATATTCATGTGATGTAATAAAGCTGATTATGTTGGAATTAAATTGATTGTATCCCATTCGTGGTACCTGTTTATCTTGTTTGGGCTGTGTTTGATATGCATATATAGATAGGGCTGGTTATTTACCTGAGTGGCAGGCTCATCACTCTGCTGACATTTTCTTTTAGGAGTAGACTTTGAGGTTTCTGACTGTTGAAAAATAGGTCTACGCGCTATAGTCAGGCAGGTCGGGCTAGTATGTTGTTTTCTCCTCTTTGTTAGTTAGAGTAGAAATCACATTTTGTTATATAGAGAGAACGTAAGTCGGGAGATTACTTATGATGGACTACTTGTGGTGTTTGATGTGCATATATAATATTGTAGGTTGATTACGCTTGTTATGACGTTGGGGTTACGTATACATATGGATTAAATTATTTTGTGCATTTATATTTGTAAACACAGGGATTACTATAAGTATGACGTTTAGGGTAGATATAGCTCTTGTAGCAAAGGGGGTGCTACATTAGGTGGTATCAGAGCAGGGATTAGATTTCCTCGGGATAGTAGATGAAATGTAATTTTTTTTGTAAGGTGTATATGTTAGGAATCTACTCATATGTGTGTATTTTATATAGGATGGAAGAGTCAAGAGAAAACGCTGCTGGCCCAATTGAGTCATTAGAGTCTGTGCAGGGTCATGATTCTGGATCAGAACATCAGGGGTTAGAATCCCAAAATAGAAATGCCCCACAATCAGAAATAAATCCCTTTATGCAACAGTTCCTGAAATGATGCAGAGGATGGCTCCATCGCCACAATCACAACCACATGATGCAGTTATTGCTAAAAATTATGAAATAGTGAGGAGACAGGGGGTGAAGGTATTTGTCGGTACAACTGATCCTGCTGAAGCAGAGGAATGGCTGAGAAACACGAAAACGGTGTTGGACAGAATTGAGTGTACTTCTGAGCAAAAGTTGAGGTACGCAGTGGCCTTACTAGAGAAAAACGCATTAGATTGGTGGGAAACAATTCCAGGGAGCAAGAACCGACCTGTTACTCTGACGTGGAATGACTTTTTGAAAGAATTTGCTGACAAATATACTCCACCATTCTACAGAAACCGTAAGAAAGTTGAATTCCTTGAATTAAAGCAGAATGAGTTATCTGTTGCTGAATATGAACTACAATTTATGAGATTGTCAAAATATGCCCCAAAAGAAGTGAGTACCGATGAATTGAGAAGAGACAGATTTGAAAGGGGGTTGAGACTTGAGATTCGGGAGAAAATAGCAATCAAACCTCCAAGTTATGGTGCGCTGCTGGAAGCGGCACTGAGGGCAGAAGAGACGTCAAATGAAAGGAGTTCTACTGAAGCTAAACGAAAGAAAATGACAGATAACCTAAATCCTACACCAGGACAAAGTGGAGCAATTTCCTTTAAAGGTTTTGGTTCACAGAGAGGTTGGTTTAGAGACCGAGGAGTGGGTCAAACTAGTAGGTCTCCTTCAGTGTTTTCGAGTAGAGACAAAGGTCCAGCCAGATCGTTTAGTGGAAGATTTATTCCCTCTTGTGCTAACTGCGGTAGGAGACACACTAGTGAATGTTGAGGAGCTCAACCAATTGTATGTTATCGTTGCCATCAACCAGGACACATTATGAGGGATTGTCTTACATGGAGGGATAATTCCAGAGGACCTTAGACTTTAGAGTTTAGCAGTGTGGGGGGAAACTCAAAATGGGCAGGTACGAGCAGAGGACGAGGTAGAGGTGGTCGTGGTAGAGGAGTTGAGAATGAAAATTAAGAAATAAAAAAATACCAATGGTGAAGGTCAAATGGAGTCATCACTCTCCAAGAGAAGCCACCTGGGAAGTTGAGGAGAATATTTTTATTCCCTGAGCAGGTAAGTTAGTTAAATTTCAAGAACGAAATTTTTATTAGGAGGGGAGAATTGTGACACCCCAAAGATAATAATATATAATTGGGGGATTAATTGGTAAATTTTTATGAAACTTAGTTAATTAGTACATAAATTATGGGTCATAATTGGAATATAATAACACTTGAACGAATTGAATTGGAATTCGTTATAATATTTTGGGACAATTTCTATTAATTAAGAAAATTAGAAAGGACGTAAATGGTATTTTGAGAAAAATAAATTAATTAATAAATAATAATAATAATAATATTTTATATATAATATATATTAATAATAATATATATAAGTAACATATGTATATATATATATGAAAGCAAAAAAAAAAAAAAAGAAGAAAGGAAAGGGTTTGGGGGTGGGCCCTCACCCACCTCCCCACCACCTACATATATATATATATATATATATATATAAGTCTACATAAATATGGTTGTTATACTCAAATTATTCTTGGTTTGTGATATCCTGGTACAAATGGTATCAGAGCCATGCAAATCTTGAGTATATCCGTGTATAGAAATTCATAATTTGTGAATTAAACTTCGACACGTTAGAAGTCGGCTTACTTGACTTTATTGTGCCGTAATAAATCGTTGTCTGATTCGAAAGAGCAAAATATGAAAATCTAATACTATGGATAAATTCATAAAAAGCATGAATTCTGGAGCCTCATCATCAGGGGACAATCAAGAAAATTCGAATATAATTACCACACGAGAGACACTGTGGGAAGACAGAGATCTATTCGATTGGAAACCTCCCAAAATCATTACTAAAGAAATTTATAAAAAATCGTTTATTGATTTTAAGTCAGCATATACTATAAAAACAGAAGAACAAGTTTTACCCTTAGTATCTAACCAACAGACATTACATTTATTTTCAAAATCTTCTATTATTAAACATATTAAGAATAGATATAAATTTCTTCATATTGGTCTTGTTCAAATTGCTATAAAACCTTTAACAAGAGAAGGATTAGGTACCAGTGTGTTTCTAGCCTTAAGAGATTGTCGACACTTAGATTTTTATGATTCCTTACTCCGTCTAGTAGAAACTAGTCTTTGTAATGGTCCAATTTATTTCAATTCTTTTCCAAATTTTACTATTTCTCTTAATGATCCTCATATTTTGGATATTCTAACTTTAAATATAAAAAATTATAATTATAAAATAATATCTGGATCTCATATCTATGAAATCTTCTATAGGCTACATTACAAAATTACTAATACTGGTTTAGATATTCAAGCCATATCACACACTAAATCACCAGGTCAAACAGTATTTTGGGAAATCAATAGAGCCAAATCTAATCTTTTAGTTCCAAAAACTATAGAATGCAAAAATGTTACTTTACCAGAAACATGAAATTTACCACTAGGATCAATTCCCCCGATTCAACCCATAGAAAATTCAGAAATTGATGAAATTACCCAACATCAAGATGGATCCATAGGAATAAAATTTTGTAGACAAAATCATTAAAAACAAATAGAACATCCTTCTCTCATCCTATCACCCCCTCTAGACACTCAACATCAGAAACAATTAGACCTACCACCTCAAAATTTCAAGGAATAAGAATAGATCAAAACCTTGCACAACCAATATATCAAGATTATGAGGAAACTGGTTCCCCAAATTCTGCACCATCACAAATTCTTACAATTACCAAAGAATTTTTAATAGATAAAGAATTTCTTAGAAAAGACTTCCTTTCTGAAGAAAATATTTCCAATAGAAAATGGTTCATGAGTAATTTCTCTGAACCCCAAAGAGCAAACATCAGATCTGAATGGTATGAGTACATTTTATATACTAAACAAAATATTCCTTTTTTATCCTATCTATTCCAAACATATGGAGATGACAAATTAGCAGTCATTCAAAAAACTCTCAAAAAATGGACAAAACTTGATGGGTCAATAATCTCCAGTGAACATCCACCTTTAGAAGAATCCGGTAGCTCTATAAAAGGTCAAATCATCGAAGACATAAATCATCAAATGTCTTCCAGTTAGTGAACCGTCTACTAATGAGGTAAGCACTGTACAAATTAAACAAAATAATTTTTCAAATTTAATCCTCCATTCCATAGGAAAACATTGAATAGAAAACAAAATTGAAGAAACTCTAGAAAAGAAAGAGCCTTCATCATCTTCTCTAATAACATCTAAAGATCAAACTCTTCATATTAATGCTAATAATCTCCCTTTTCAAATTTCTGATTATATACCAAAATTAAATTCAGAAAAATCTATTCTCTTAGGAATTCAAGAGAGATTGAGAGATCTAGGAAAGACAAAGTCATTAATACAATTGACAAAATCATGAAAATTCTGATAATGAACAAAATTTTAATTTTATTAACCTTGTCCAACATTTATCACCTTATAAAAATTATTATAAACCAACTCCCCCAGATCTAAAAATAGAGGAAGTCCAAAATTTCAGGTCTTTTAATGAAAATTCAATATATGAATGGAATCTAGATACATTGTCCGAATATCAAATTCTTAACCTATGTAAACAAATGGTTATGGTATCAAATATTTACAAAGATAGAGCAGGATTAACAAATGAAGATGCTGCTAAAAATCTTATATTAGGATTCAATGGACAATTAAAAGGTTGGTGGGATAATACTATAACCACTGAAGCCAAAAATCAAATTCTTTCAAGTGCTAAAAAGATCAAGAAGAAAATATCATTAATAATGAGGAAGGCAGACCCATTTCTAATGCAATATCTTCTCTAATATATACAATTATTATTCATTTTATAGGAAATCCTCAAATATATCAAGAAAGGAATATAGAATTTTTACAAAATTTAAAATGTAGAAAACTCCATGATTTTAGATGGTATAAAGATGTCTTTTTGTCCAAAATCTATGAAAGAAATGATGCAGATAGTTATTTTTGGAAAGAAAAATTTATTTCAGGATTACCAAAAACATTTGCAGAAAAAGTCCGTGAAAAAATTAAAGAAAAATACGAAAATATTGCATCCCTTTCTTATGGGGAAATTATAAATCATGTAAATTTAGTAGGATTACAATTGTGCAATGATTTTACCCTAAAAGCCCAACTGAAGATACAAAATCTCACTACTAGAAAAGAATTAGGTCACCATCATCTTCATCAAAGCCAAGACATTATAACAATCATAAACATAGATCAACAAAGAAAACTCCTTTTAAATTTTCTAATAAACCCTTTTCTAAACCAAATTTCCAAAGGAAGAATTTCCAAAAGAAAAAGTAGTCTAGTGTCCCTAACTCAATCATATGTCATAAGTGCCAAAAACCAGGTCATTATGTCAGTAGTTGTAGAATGAGAAAGAAAATTTATGAATTGAGTTTAGGAGAGGAATTAACAAATCAATTACTAAGAATTCTAGATGAAGAAGACCTAAAAATATCTAAAATTGATAATTCTAGCCTAGAAGAATAACTAGATCAAATTCAAACAGATGAAGGATATTCCTCCTCAGAAGAAGAATCCCAAAACTCTAATTCAGAAAACAATAATGAATGTACCAGTTGTTCACCAGAATTATGTCTTTGTAATAAACAAATAGCTACCTTAACTAACCAATTTTCCGTAATCTTAGATCTTATTGATAAAATCCAAAATTCTAAAGATAAAGAAATTTACCTCCATAAACTTCAAGAGTTAATTTCAAATGAAAATCCTCAGAAAATAAAGCCCCCTCCTAAAATAGATTTCTCAGAAATTATGAATATGTTTGATTCTTCTAATTCTAAAGTTTCAATATCTGACCTTAAACATGAAGTTAGACAATTAAAAAGGAAGTTAAAACTTTAAAAGAAAACCATGATCAATTACAATAGGAAATTTTAATCATAAAACTCCAAAATCAAATTTCCAAAGAAAATTCTAATAAAATATCTCCATCTAAAGTTTCTGAAGAAGAAGAAACGTTCGTTAATACCATATCCAGGATTGCTTATCAGAAATGGTATGTAAAAATTAATTTAGTTATTGAAGATTTTAAAATAAATGCTATAGCCTTAATGGATTCAGGAGCAGACATGAATTGTATTAAAAAATGATTAATCCCCTCTAAATATTTTGAAAAAAACTAAAGAAAAACTCTCAGCTGCTAATTCAGCTAGTCTCAAAATTAATTTTAAACTTTCAAAAGCCCATGTGTGCAATGATGGAATTTGTTTCAAAACTAGTTTTGTGTTAGTAAAAGATCTTAATACTCCAATAATGTTATGAAATCCTTTTCTGCAAATGCTCTATCCAATTAATGTAAGTTCTGAAGGGATTAGAACTAAAACCATGGGAAAAGATATTTTATTTCAATTCCAATTCCCTGTAACCCAAAGAGATATTAAAGTAGTACAAGATACTTTTATATTTCAAGAAATCAGTAATAAAGAAAAACAAATTCTCTTCTTAAAAGATGAAATTTCTCATAAGAAAAATCGAAGAACAAATTTCTACACCTTTCATTCAAAAGAAAATTCTTGAATTTCAAAATCAAATCCAAAAACAAATTTGTTCAGAATTGCCAAATGCATTTTGTGAAAAAAAAAAACATGTTATTACTCTCCCTTATGAAACAGGTTTTGATGAAAGACAAATTCCTACTAAAGCTAGGCCAATACAAATGAACCAAGAATTATTAGAATATTGCAAAAAAGAAATTCAAGATCTTCTTAATAAAAAATTGATTCGCCCCTCAAAGTCTCCTTGGTCTTGTCCAGCTTTTTATGTTCAGAAAAATGCAGAATTGGAAAGAGGGACACCTAGGCTGGTTATAAATTATAAATCTTTGAATAAAGCATTAAGATGGATTAGGCACCCTATACCTAATAAAATAAATCTTCTTAAAAGACTTTATAATGCAAAAATATTTTCTAAATTTGATATGAAATCTGGAATCTGGCAAATTCAAATTGATGAAAAAGATAGATATAAAACAACTTTCACTCTCCCTTTTGGTCAATTTGAGTGGAATGTTATGCCATTTGGGTTAAAAAATGCTCCTTCAGAATTCCAAAAAATTATGAATGATATTTTCATTCCATATACTTCATTTACCATTGTTTATATTGATGATGTTTTAGTCTTCAGTGAAAATTTAGAAAAACACTGGAAACATTTACAAATATTTCTTAAACTTATTAAAGACAATGGCTTAGTTGTATCAGCCCCTAAAATAAAACTCTTCCAAACTAATATCAGATTTTTAGGACATCAAATTCATCAGGGAACCATTGTCCCAATTCAAAGATCTCTAACTTTTGGAGAAAATTTTCCAGACCAAATTTTAGACAAAACTCAATTACAAAGATTTTTAGGAAGTCTAAATTATATTTCAGATTTTCATCCAAATCTTAAACAAATATGAAAACCATTATATGAGAGATTAAAAACTCCACCACCTCCTTGGACCCAAATTCACATAGATTTAGTGAAAAAATTAAAAATAGAAATTAAAGAAATTCCTTGTCTAAGTATACGCCATTCAAATGCACCAAAAATTGTACAAACAGATGCATCCGAACTAGGATATGGAGGTATTCTTAGTCAAATTATTAACAATAAAGAAACAATAATAAGATATTATTCTGGAGTTTGGAAAACTACAGCTCAGAAAAATTATCCTACAATAAAAAAAGATATATTATCTATTGTATTGTGCATTTCTAAATTCCTAGATGATTTGTTAAATCAAAAATTTCTTCTAAAAATTGATTGTCGAGCTGCAAAAGATGTACTTACAAAAGATGTTAAAAATTTTGTTTCAAAACAATTTTTTGCAAGATGGCAAGCTTTACTATTTGTATTTGATTTTGATATTGAATATATTAAAGGAGTTCACAATCACATTCCTGACTACTTGACAAGAGAGTTTTTGCAGGGATGTCGAAATCAGGAGAAGATTCAAAGCTAAAGGTAAGTCCTTTAGCAAAAACCAACACCCAAATTCTCAAATTAGAATATCCTTCTCTAACGCCAGAGAAGACCCAATTGAGACCCCAAAATCTTCAAATTTCAAAGCCACAAGTTCCACAAAATCCAAAACCATTATGGGTTTTACCCCCATCTCTCCAACCAAAAACACAAAGTCTTGCCCAAACAACCCAAAAAATACCATCATTATCACAAACTCCCAATCAAATTGTCAACAGATTTACCCCGTTGGGAAAACCAATTCCTCTGGCACCTTTCAAACTTACTGAAACCTATAAAGACATAGCAGGTACTTCTACTCCTAGGCCTACCAGTTCTCAATCAAATTCACCAATTTCCCCATATTTTGGGAAAACAGATAATGACCAAACTCAAGATGATAGGAATATCGAGGGCGTCCAACAAGCAAAAGAAATTCAAGATCCAATGGACCAAGATTTAACCATTGGAAGTGGGCCAATGACAAGAGAAAGGTTGAAGAGAATGCAAGAAGTAATTCAAGCCCAATCCAACTTAGTCTTTGCTAATGGGATCAAGTCACAATCGGAGGCCCAAAATGTGAGCTTAATTTTATCAATTCAAGCCCAAGGAAGCCCACAATAGGAGCCCAACTCGTCCAAATGCAGCCATGTGGTCAAAGGAGACCTTTCAAATATATTCAAAGTGCATTTATACACCAATTTTCGGATTCACATGGTCATGAATGGGTTTTACTCGTTTTTTATCAAGAATGCTTAGTTTTTAGTCATTTTTGACCAACTATTGAATGTGCGTCCACCAAGGAGTCACTTGGGGATATGAAAGGTTTATTTGGAAGTATTTTAGGCCTATAAAAGGCACATACCAGCCATGCATGCGAGAGACAATCGAAAATTATTCAAGAATTGATCTAGTTTATAAAATATTGAGTGTTCTCTTACTTTGGAGAGTTATACACTTGTTTTAGCTTTTGTAAAACCTTTACTTTGTCAATCTAGCCTATTAGATTGGTGATTTAAAAACACAAAGCCTCCAATTCGTGCTCGACCCAAGTGTGTCGTTGTATGGATTGGTTTACTCGTGCTCGTGGTTGGTTGAATGTTCTAAGTAGTAGGTCACATTCATATCACGTGGTTGACTATTTACATTCCTCAGGTCATGGACCCTTTATCCATTTCTAGCCTACGCCGTAAAGATCGGGCCACCCATGGTCAATACCATATCATGTGGTATCAGAGCCTAAGTTGATACGGTAGGCTTTCTTTATTTCGTTTTATTTACCTTGAATCTTTTATCTACAACCACAATCTTTCGTACCTCCCCCCCCCCTCTCGTTGTTATATACAAAAAAAAAACAGCAAAAAGAAAAGCTCAAAAAAAAAAAGTGAGAGCAACAAAAAAAAAAAAAGAAACAAAAAAAAATCGTTCATCACTTTACTTTGCTATTATCTTTGTAAGCTCATTGGTCTTCATTTTCCCAGTTATACCGAACTTCTTTAGACCATTCTCTAGCTACGGGTGAGTGTGAAGCGTCCACATACGCATACTTAGTCGAGAAAAGAATTGGCATTTGTGTTTGAGTCACTAGATAAAGCATTGAGTTTCACAAGAGCTTAGATTAGAGACTGTTGAGTGAAGTGAGACTATTATTGAGGGCCAAAAGTGTGAGCTTATTAAGTGAGGAGTGAAACACGAGGGGAAAAATAAAGAGAGAAAAAAAAGAGTGTGGCAAGAATTTGGTGAGGTTCCTATAAAAACAAAAAAAAAATATTTTACTAAATGGCAGAAAATCGAGATAAAGGAGTTGCTCAAGCAAATGATGACAACAACTCGGGACAAACGATGCAAGGTGGGGTCGATGCATTCCATATGCAAGCCTTAGTGAGCCACTTTGAGAAGTTGCTTGACCGTAAACTAGAAGGACTTCATGAAAGATTGGATCAAGTAAAGAATCATGTAGTCGGTCCAAGAGCTACAAATCAAAGACATACTCTAAATCCACGTCCTCAACCCCCTATTTATAATGAGTATTTGGAAGATCCAAGCGATAGAGGAGAATATGAGGACGTTCGGCCAAGAAGAGTGAATCGGCCAAGAGATAGACCGAGACGACCTAGAGAAGAAGAAGGTGGCCTTGGAGGAGTTAAGGTCACCATTCCTTCATTTAAAGAAAAGAGTGATCCCGAAGTGTATTTAGAGTGAGAGATGCGAGTCGAGCAAATCTTTTCATGCCACAACTACTCGGAGAGTAAAAAGGTAAAACTCGCAGCCCTTGAGTTTACTGATTATGCTCTTGTTTGGTGGGATCAGATGCAAAAGGAACGGGCTAGGAATGGTGAGCGTCCCATCACAACATGGGAAGAGATGAGAGCAATCATGAGAAGAAGGTTTGTTCCATCCTATTATCGTCATGAGCTTCACAACCATCTCCAACTTCTTACTCAAGGTTCTAAAGGTGTTGATGAGTACCACAAGGAGATGGAAATTGTCATGATTCGAACTAACATTATAAAGGACAATGAAGCAACTATGGCTCGTTTCTTGCATGGGCACAATCGGGATATCGTCGATGTTGTGGAGATGAAGCACTATGTAGAACTTGAAGAGATGGTACACCAAGCCATCAAGGTGGAACAACAAATCAAGCGAAAAGGACCTTTGAGGAGGACTTCTAACTCATCGGCATTCGGTCCATGGAAGAACAACCCCAAGAAAGACACCCTTCTACATCAAGATTTAAGCAGGCAGAACCTAAACATGGTGGCCAAGTTGCTGCCAAAAAGGTACAACCCGAACCCAATTCTTCAAGAAATCGTGATATAAAGTGTGCCAAGTGCCAAGAACCCACGTACAATGATCTTCAACAATCATGGAGAGTTGGAAACCGAGGAAGAAATCACCGACAAAGAGGAATCATCAAAAGAAGATGGTGATGGAGAGTATGCCGAAGAAGGAGAATTGCTTGTTACTAGAAGAACCCTTAGTGCCCAGATGTTGGAGGAAGATAATTGCCAAAGAGAAAAATTGTTCCATACACGTTGTCAAGTTCATGGAAAGGTATGTAGTATGATTATTGATGGCGGTAGTTGTTGCAATGTGGCAAGTATTGAATTGGTTCAAAAATTAAGTCTACCTATTATCAAGCACCACCGTCCATACAAGCTTCAATGGTTGAATGTGGAGAGTTGAAGGTGACCAAGCAAGTAAAGGTAATATTTTCAATTGGAAGATATAAGGATGAGGTTTTATGTGATGTTGTACCAGTGAAAGCATGCCACATACTGTTGGGAAGACCATGGCAGTTTGATAGGCATGTAACACATGATGGATTCCAAAATCGTTACTCTTTTGTGCTTCGAGAAGAATCAATAACTCTCAATCCGATGACACCAAAACAAATTTTGCAAGATCAGATCTTGAGAGAAAAGAAAAGAGAGTGTGAGAAAAGGAAAGAGAAAGGAAAAGAAGGAAGTGAAAATGAGAGTGAAAAAATAATGAAAGATTCAAAAGAGGGAGAAAAAGAAAGCAAAGTTACGAGAGGAAAGAAAAAGGAGAGGGAAAAAGAAGAGAAAGAGAGTTTACTAGTTGCTAGGAATAGTGAAATCAAGGAAGTTTTGTTTTCTCAACAAAACCTCATAGTACTTGTGTACAAAGAGGCTATGTTGAATTCTAACGACCTGACCTCTTCTTTGCCTAGTGTTGTTACATCTCTTTTGCAGGATTATGAAGATGTCTTTCCGGATGAGATGCCACCAGGTTTGCCACCCATTCGAGGGATAGAACATCAAATTGACTTCATTCTGGGAGCATGCTTGCCAAACCGCCCAGCATACCGTACCAATCCCGAAGAAACCAAAGAGATTCAAAGGCAAATCCAAGAATGGATGGCCAAAGGTTATGTGAGGGAGAGCCTTAGTCCTTGTGCAGTTCCGGTGTTGCTCGTGCCTAAGAAGGATGGCACATGGCGGATGTGTGTTGATTGTCGAGCCATTAACAACATAACGATAAGATATCGCCACCCTATTCCTAGGATAGACGATATGCTTGATGAGTTAAATGGTTCACCTATCTTTTCTAAAATTGATTTAAAAAGTGGTTATCATCAAATTAGAATAAAAGAAGGAGATAAGTGGAAAACCGCTTTCAAAACAAAGCATGGGCTTTATGAGTGGTTAGTTATGCCATTTGGACTTAGTAATGCACCTAGCACATTTATGAGATTGATGAATAATGTTTTGCGTGCATTTATAGGAAAATTTGTGGTAGTGTACTTTGATGACATCCTTGTTTATAGTAGGACCATGGAAGAGCATGTAACACATTTAAAACAAGTCCTAGAGGTTCTAAGAAAGGAAAAGTTGTTTGGGAACTTAAAATAGTGTGACTTTTGCACTAACAAAGTTGCTTTCCTTAGTTTTGTTGTGAGTGGTGAAGGAATCACAGTTGATGAAGAAAAGGTCAAAGCTATTCGAGATTGGCCAACCCCCACCACTATTGGAGAAGTGAGGAGTTTTCACGGCCTTGCAAGCTTTTATAGGCGATTTGTGAAGGACTTTAGCACTATGGCAGCCCCATTGAATGAGTTAACCAAGAAAAATGTTCCATTCAAGTGGGGAAACACACAAGAGAAAGCCTTTCAAGCTATAAAAGAGAAGCTTACCCATGCACCTTTGCTAGCCCTTCCCAACTTTGGTAAGACTTTTGAAATTGAATGTGATGCAAGTAGGATTGGCATAGGAGGAGTTCTTATGCAAGGAGGTAGACCGGTTGCATATTTCAGTGAGAAACTAAGTGGGCCGACACTTAACTACCCTACATATGATAAGGAGCTTTATGCATTGGTTAGAGTATTGGAAACTTGGCAACATTATTTGTGGCCAAAAGAGTTTGTAATACATTCTGATCATGAATCACTCAAGTATATTAAAAGTCAAAGCAAGCTTAGCCGTCGACATGCAAAGTGGGTAGAGTTTATTGAGTCATTTCCATATGTGATCAAGCACAAGAAAGGTAAGGAGAATATTGTTGCTGATGCACTTTCAAGAAGGTATGTTTTACTTTAAATAATGGATGCTAAAATTCTTGGTTTTGAGTTCATCAAAGATTTGTATGCTAATGATGTTGATTTTGGTAAAGTATTTGGAAATTGCAGCGTAAGCATTGGATGGGACAAATTCTATTTGCATGATGGATTTTTATTTTGAGCCAACCAGCTTTGTGTTCCTAATTGTTCTATTCGTTCATTATTGTTAAAGGAAGCACATTATGGGGGTTTGATGGGTCACTTTGGTATTTCTAAAACTTTGGGAGTTTGAGCGAACACTTTTATTGGCCAAAGATGCGTAGAGATGTTGAAAAGTTTGTGGGAAAATGCATATTTTGTCATAAGGAAAAGTCAAAGCTTAATCCCCATGGATTGTACATGCCCCTCCCTATTCCTAATGTACCTTGGGAAGATATTTCAATGGACTTTGTTTTGGGATTACCTAGGTCTAAGAGGGGGAGAGATTCTATTTTTGTTGTTGTAGACAGGTTTTCCAAAATGGCACACTTTATAGTATGCCATAAAGTTGATGATGCCTCTAATATTGCTAATCTTTTCTTTCAGGAAATTGTGAGGCTTCATGGTATGCCAAGGACTATAGTGTCTGATCGAGATGCCAAGTTCCTTAGCTACTTTTGAAAAACTTTGTGGGGCAAGCTTGGAACTAAGTTGCTTTTCTCTACTGCTTGCCATCCCCAAACCGATGGGCAAACTGAGGTGGTCAATAGGACACTTTCGATATTGTTGAGAACAATTGTGAAGAAGAACTTAAGGAGTTGGGAAGAGTGTCTACCGCATGTCGAGTTTGCGTACAATAGGGCTGTCCACTCCACTACTAAGTTTTCACCCTTTCAAATTGTTTATGGTTTTAATCCTCTTGCACCTATTGATTTAATTCCCTTGCCTTTGCAGGAGAGAGTAAATATGGATGGAAAGAAACGTGCTGAATTTGTCAAGCAAATCCATGAAAAGGTCAAAAGTAATATTGAGAGGATGACTCAACAATACATGAACTGAGCGAACAAGGGAAGGAAACGAGTTATCTTTGAACCGGGAGACTTAGTATGGTTGCATCTTAGAAAAGAGAGGTTTCCGGACAAAAGGAAGTCTAAGCTCATGCCAAGAGGGGATGGACCATTCCGAGTCCTTGAAAGGATTAATGACAATTCTTACAAACTTAATTTACCTGGTCAATATGGAGTAAGTGCTACTTTTAATGTTTCTGATCTTTCTCCTTTTTATGATGCAGATAATGAAGAGCCGAGGACGACTCCTTTTCAAGAAGGGGAGGATGATAGGAATATCGAGGGCGTCCAACAAGCAAAAAAAGTTCAAGATCCAATGGACCAAGATTTAACCATTGGAAGTGGGCCAATGATAAGAGAAAGGTTGAAGAGAATGCAAGAAGTAATTCAAGCCCAATCCAACTTAGTCTTTGCTAATGGGATCAAGTCACAATCGGAGGCCCAAAATGTGAGCTTAATTTTATCAATTCAAGCCCAAGGAAGCCCACAATAGTAGCCCAACTCGTCCAAGTGCAGCCATGCGGTCAAAGGAGACCTTTCAAATATATTCAAAGTGCAATTATACACCAATTTTCGGATTCACATGGTCATGAATGGGTTTTACTCATTTTTTACCAAGAATGCTTAGTTTTTAGTCATTTTTGACCAACTATTGAATGTGCGTCCACTAAGGAGTCACTTGGGGATATGAAAGGTTTATTTGGAAGTGTTTTAGGCCTATAAAAGGCACATACCAACCATGCATGCGAGAGACAATTGGAAATTATTCAAGAATTGATCTAGTTTATGAAATATTGAGTGTTCTCTTACTTTGGAGAGTTATACACTTGTTTTAGCTTTTGTGAAACCTTTGCTTTGTCAATCTAGTCTATTAGATTGGTGATTTAAATGCACAAAGCCTCCAATTCGTGCTCGACCCAAGTGTGTCGTTGTGTGGATTGGTTTACTCGTGCTCGTGGTTGGTTGAATGTTCTAAGTAGTAGGTCACGTTCATATAACGTGGTTGACTATTTACATTCATCAGGTCAAGGACCGCTTTATCCATTTCTAGCCTACGCCGTAAAGATCGGACCACCCATGGTCAATACCATATCACAAGATAATCCTATTTTGATGGCAACAATGATTCTTGATGAAGATCACAACAGGATTTATGAAGATCCTCAAAAAACCCAACAATTCTATGAAGACGTTCTTATCTCTACTAGATCCATCTTTATTCAAAATATGCCTCCCAAAGGAGCCCCAGCCAACTCCTCACAAATTGGCTACTGAAAAACTTTCATAAACTCCATCATTTCTTTGACCGATTCGGGAAAAAGTCCCTATGAGCTCAAAAATATACCAAATAAAAAATATCCTTTGATATCCTATTGGGACTATATCAAAGCCTTCCAACATTTCCTTCTTAAACAAAATGAAAAAAATACCATATCCTTTTATTTTCTTTTTGGCACCAAAATTTCTCCCGAAAAAATTCCAAACTGGTTTGTCAGATGGTGGTACTATTTTTGTCCGGAACCACATATTCTTCCTAAACCAGTCCAAGATGCATTCAAATTTTCAAAGAAAATCTCAAAACCAGTATGTTTCCAGTAAAACATCTCCTCAATTTACTCAAATTCTATATCCAATTTAATCTGACTTGGATTCTGAAAATTGAGCCCCAATTCAAGCCCATCCAAATTGATAAAGATACAATCATATTTTCCTTAGGGAAAAAATATTGTGTAAAATGATGGGACAAAATGAATACGAAAACATTTGAACAAACAACAATATTGGAGTGGTTCAAGCAAAATCCTACGATGTGCAAAACGTCAACAATTCTTGGCAAAGAATTCAATTCAGAGCAGGAACATTTTTTATTGAAGAAAAACAATTTGGCCGCAAGAATTGCAAAAGCAACAACCACTGAAGAAATGCAGAAAATTCTTGAGGAAATTCAAAGTGACAAGGAAGATTCACCACCACCAATTCATCTTGGAGATGAAAATGATGATGATTGTTTCGGCATTTTTAGTCCAATTCCGTAAAAGTACAGTTTAATGTAAAAATTATCATTGTTGTAATAAATTTTATTGATGTAACAAATTTCATATTGACAATGATGTAATCATGATGTAAAAAATATCCAAAATAAAAAATTCAAAAATTCTTATCAGCTTTTCCAGACAACTTGCTGCATTATGGAGGTTTGATGGACAGCCACAAACAGCAAATAATTCAACTACATGATGAAGGCCAAGCATTTCTATAAATGGAGGCATTTGTGGGAAGAAAAAATACAACTTATTCTTGAGAACCATTCTCACACTCTTTCTAGCATTTGCTTCATTCAAGTTCTTTCTCTTGTTCTTCATCTCTTCTTTTAAGTTCTTTCTCTTGTACTTCATCTATTTCCTTTTCATTCACTTCTTCTTACAAAAATATGATATCTTGGATAATTAGTATCTTTGTACATCAAAATTTCCTATAAAATCTTTGTACACAAATTCTCGAAAATTCAAGTAAGTTTTCTTCTACTCATAACTGTGTTTAATTTCTGCTTCATATTCTTGTTATAATAATTTTTATATAATTCATTGGTAATTGTCTTATTCATTCTTTTAGATCTTTAAATTTCCTTACATAGTTTCAAATATAACAACCATATTTGAAACTACATATATATATATATATATATATATGTGAGCCAAAACAATCACAATTCGATTTATCAAATTGCAATCCTGTGCCTGTTCGAATATTCGCAGCGAGGTAAGTTTCTATTTTAATTTTTATTAATTTATATAATTATATTATTTAATTAGTTCGTTTATTAAATGTTGTTTATACTAAGCGATGTACTATTTAATCAGAATATTTTATGAGTTTGGCTATTTAAAATAGTGTTGAATTAAATATCAAATTGAATACAAAAATGATATCGTTGGTTAATCAGATTATTAAATTTATTTGATTTGAATATTACTATAGCTAATTTATATAATTCCATCGGAATTGTTAACCAAATACGCAGTTATATGTATTATTGTTCAATTAAAGAGTATAATAGCGAGAAATTGATAGAAAATTTATAGAAATATTCTGAAAATTATATTTAATAAATGGTATGTTAATAAAGAGGAAAAACGAAGATTTGTGTTTCGATAGAAATAGAATATTAAAGAATTATTAGAAATCGTACAAATGATATTAAATATTATATTTAAAAGAAATTATTATATTCTCGATATATTAACTGTATGTGGTATAACTCATTATAGGATACGGAGTTAAAGCGAAAAGACCGAACCACTACCTATTGATTAGATAAAGGCGTTGTAAGGTCGAGGTAAGTAAATAATTAGCAAATAATTAGAGGACGAGGTAGAGGTGGTCGTGGTAGAGGAGTTGAGAATGAAAATTAAGAAATAAGGAAATACCCATGGTGAAGGTCAAATGGAGTCATCACTCTCCAAGAGAAGCCACCTAGGAAGTTGAGGAGAACATGAGAGAAAAATACCCATATTTATTCCCTGAGCCGGTAAGTTAGTTAAATTTCGAGAATGAAATTTTTATTAGGAGGGAAGAATTGTGATGCCCCAAAGATAATAATATATAATTGGGGGATTAATTGGTAAATTTTTATGAAACTTAGTTAATTAGTACATAAGTTATGAGCCATAATTGGAATATAGTAACACTTGAACGAATTAAATTGGAATTCGTTATAATATTTTGGGACAATTTCTATTAATTAAGAAAATTAGAAAGGGCGTAAATGGTATTTTGAGAAAAAAAAATTAATTAATAAATAATAATAATAATATTTTATATATAATATATATTACTAATAATATATATATAAGTAACATATGTATATATATATATATATATATGAAAGCAAAAAAAAAAAAAGAAGAAAGGAAAGGGTTTGGGGGTGGGCCCTCACCCACCGCCCCACCCCCTGCATCTATATATATATATATATATGTGAGCCAAAACAATCACAATTGGATTTATCAAATTGCAATTCCTGTGCTTGTTCGAATATTCGCAGCGAGGTAAGTTTTTATTTTAATTTTTATTAATTTATATAATTATATTATTTAATTAATTCGTTTATTAAATGTTGTTTATACTAAGCGATGTACTATTTAATCAGAATATTTTATGAGTTTGGCTATTTAAAATAGTGTCGAATTAAATATCAAATTGGATATAAAAATGATATCTTTGGTTAGTTAGATTATTAAATTTATTTGATTTGAATATTACTATAGCTAATTTATATAATTCGATCGGAATTGTTAACCAAATACGTAATTATATGTATTATTGTTCAGTTAAAGAGTATAATAGCGAGAAATTGATAGAAAATTCATAGAAATATTCTGAAAATTATATTTAATAAATGGTATGTTAATAAAGAGGAAAAATGAAGATTTGTATTTTGATAGAAATAGAAATTATATTTAAAAGAAATTATGATATTCTCGATATATTAACTGTATGTGGTATAACTCATTATAGGATACGGGGGTAAAGTGAAAAGACCGAACTACTACCTATTGAATAGATAAAGGCGTTGTAAGGTTGAGGTAAGTAAATAATTAGTATTATCTATATATGTATCTTTATTTGTGATTTTACTGTTATCTGAGTTTGTGGTTCATGCTGACATAGATTTATCTAAAAGTATATGAGTGATGGATGATTTGATTTGACTAATGGTATTGTGTTCGTGGAATGAGAAAATACGTTGAAATATTATGTTTATTGTTCGATGTGTTGTGGATGTCTGAAAATGAGAATATATGGATATAATATTTTACGTTACTAGTTGCTTATGAAAATGGTGATATGTGAAAATGACGGAGTGGTAGAAATTGAATATATATTGTGGCGTGAATACCCCTTGATGTGTTGAAAAGCCTATAAGGCGAAATGAAATGAAAAGAGCTTTGATGTGATATGAGAAATAAATGAAATGAAAAAAGCTTTGATTCGATATGAAAAAGATGTGATACGAAAAGAGCGATGCTGCAATATAAAAGAGCTATGATACGAAATAAAAGTGCTATGATGCGAATTGAAAGAGCTATGATGCGAAATGAGATTGATGAGCCGGCTGTCAAGGGGATTCACTTGAATTTATATAACGGTGAGATTGAGTTGATGGGAAAAACACAATATCACTTTCTGGTAAGCAAACTAGGAAAAAGATGGAGTTTGGTCGATTGTCTTATTATGAGATAGTCATGTGGTGTAATAAAGCTGATTATGTTGGAATTAAATTGATTGTATCCCAAGCGTGGTGCCTGTTTATCTTGTTTGGGCTGTGTTTGATATGCATATATAGATAGGGTTGGTTATTTACTTACTGAGTGGCAGGCTCATCCCTCTGCTGACATTTTCTTTTAGGAGTAACTTTGAGGTGTTTGACTGTTGAAAAATAGGTCTACGCGCTATACTCAGGCAGGTCGGGCCAGTATGTTGTTTTCTCCTCTTTGTCAGTTAGAGTACAAATCACATTTTGTTGTATAGAGAGAACGTAAGTGTGGAGATTACTCATGATGGACTACTTGTGGTGTTTGATGTGCATATATGATATTGTAGGTTGATTACGCTTGTTATGACCTTGGGGTTACGTATACATATGGATTAAATTATTTTGTGCATTTATATTTGTAAACACAGGAATTACTATAAGTACGACGTTTAGGGTAGATATAGCTCTTGTAGCGAAGGGGATGCTACACATGTATTCTCCATGGACAATCTTTGTCAAAGCATTTTGCATGCACTCTCTTTTTGTCATTTTTTGCAAACTTTATGTTCCTTTTTGTTTCAATTGCATGTGACTGGATTGCAGTCCTGAATTATTTTTTTGTGCTAAAGATCATTCCAAACTCAAAATGAGGGTGAAACATGCAAGATGGGTTAAATACAGGGAATGTTTCTCCTTTTCTTCATCTTCATTAGACCCCTTATTGGAGTTTAATTCTCTTCACTCCATACTATGTTCTCATCCCCACATAACTGCTCTAATTCAGTATCCTCGACCCTTAGCCCTTCTGCATCAGGTTCTTCAACATTGACCCTTTCATTGTCTCCCTCATCACCCTCTTTCACCACATTATCTATTAACTCCTTGTCTCCCTCATCACCCTCGTCATCCTCATCTTCCTGCATTTTATATTCATACTCACTGTCTGAATCATCAAATGATTCACCCTCTGAAGAACACTTATAATCGTTCAAATTATTCACCCCCTAAACTCTTCACCCTCTTCAGCCACTAACTGCCCGTTTATATATATTTCAAGCTCCCTGAGATGTTCAAACTTTAGAAATATATCTTGCAAAGTCTGATTTGTTGTGATTTGTTTCATGGAGTTTTCTTCTTTTATGAAATAATTCTTTTCTCCTCTAATCCCCACATAGTTGCTCAAATTATTTAAAGTCCCAAGTCCTACAAATTTGTACTCAATATGGTCAAATTTATAGGTTTCGCCTCCCACATATTCAGTCTTTTTCATTGTCCCCCCATAGTGAACTTTCATTGTTAAGAGCCCACTATTTATGGCCTGGGATAAAAAATGAAAAAAAAAAAAAACAGACAAACAACAGAAAAGAAAACAAATTGTTAAAACACAATAAAGAACAGACTAAAACAGTCAAACAATAGACTTTATGCAACCACACATGGGACCACATGCTTCATTCTTGCCCAACAAAAACTAAATTCCAAACAAAACAAAATAAACATTTTTGTGTCAGAAATGCAGCAAAAAGGAGTATGTTTCTTAGGGACTTTACCAGCAACCACCGAAGTACTCTTCAGCTTAGGGACCAACTTAGGTGGTATTTTCTTGTTATTTTGTGCTATTTAAAATCATGATAATTAGTTAATGGTGTAGTTACAGCAATGTTTAAACAGTAGCATACAATCTTATTCTACTTGTTAGCAAGTCATGTAAGCATAAGTACCATGTTGTCACCAAATTGTCCTAACCTGTTATAAAACTCTTTCTTGTTCAGCAAACTTTCAGATGCAATATAAATTTTGCCTATATTCTATATTATCATCATATTCACACTATCTGCAGGTCATAGGAGCAGTATGGTATTTGATGTATGTTTCTTCATGATCTGGTAATGAGATTTTTTTGTTTTTCCTTTTAAATTCCCATCCTAGCTTGGCAACATCTCTGTTTCCTCAATACCTTCTTTGATCAAGCACATTAGATACAATTTTCTTTGATAATCTAGCAAACAAAAAGATAATCCACATGTTGGTAAAGTACTGCCACAAATACACATTTTTGCTTCAGTCTCGCCCAACATTTCTGTCAACATAACATGCAGCAAAAGGGACCACAAACTTTTGCTTGAGTAAAAAACTAAGGGACCACAAAGTAGTCAAGTAGCATTCCGACACAAGGGACCACAAAGTAGTCAAGTAGCATTCCGACACAAGGGACCACAAATTTATTTAGAGAAAAAACTAAACAAACCACTGTTGGTCCTCGCAACACAAGCCATTCCGATTCAGAGTAAAGGAGAATAAAAAACTTACCGTAATCAAGGGAGGCTCGCCATTGCGAGAAGGGTCTCGCATCACCACCATTTTCGCACCAAGTGCTTCTTCTCAAGCGCAGTGAAATCGGGGGAAAAAAGAGAGATATTAGGGCAGAGGAGATTGGGGGAATTTGGAGAAATAGTTTGCTGAGACCTTTTTTATTTCGTTTTCTTTTCGTTGTCTTTTCTTTTTCTTTTCCCTTAAAGCCACGTCATTACACATTTTTTGCCACATAAGCAGATTAGTAAAAAAATATTTCCACATCAATGCTTACTTGGATTAGTCGGCCGTGTTACCACATTAGATTTTTCCAGCCTAAATCTCCAAATTCGACGGAAAATTGGAAAGAAAAACCCTAATTCGGATGACATTTACACCTTTCTGCAAATTAATATCTTTAAATTGATATGTACAAAAGTTAGAGGACTAAAATTAATCGATGATAAAGTTAAAGGACTATTTTTTTTTCCCCTATTCCGAGAGAACGAAATCTGGGAAGATTTCAGCACCACTCCGCATCTCCAACATGTGTTACTGTTACAACATATTAGACAAAGGATCTTGTGTGAAGAATTGCCTTATATTCTGCAGTTTTCAGTTTTGTATAGATATATTAAATGTGAGAGCATAGGAGTTAGATGGTATCAGAGTAGGTTGGCAAGTACGGTTGTATCGTGTGTAAAACCTATTTTCCTTTCACTTAATAGAAATTTACCTTTCCCTAAAAATACACAAAAAACCAAAACGTGTGCTCATTCTTTCAAATTAATGCATTAGTAGAAACGAAACACTGATAGTACTAAAATTTAGGGTAAATTACAAGGAACTCTTATGAAATTTGATATAATTATAAATATTCTCTATTGTTTGAAAAATTACAAATACCCCTAATATTTGATGAAATTATGCAATCTTTAGATGGAGGTATGAAATTATCAAATATACCCCTTACTATATTTTTTTTAAAATAATTAAAAATTTATAAAGAAATTGAACGGGATGAATGGAAATTTTCACTGAGTCCATAAAAAAATAATATTTAAAAAAAAATAAAAAAAATTATAATTTTTAATCACAAGGGTATTTTGATCAGTGCACCACAGAAAATGAATGGAAACCTAACAAGTTTGGCTAATTATTAGACGGCCGTTAAAATCAAGAAGGTATTTTTTCAAACAACGCAGAGTTATTCTTAATTATACCAAACCTAAGAGGAGATAACTGTAATTTATCCTAAAATTTAAAATACTCACCATGTGTACTTACATTATTTCCATCATAAGAACAATTTAATTTAATTTAATGAGAAACTAAAGAAATATCAGCACTTTCATAATAGAATAATAAATAGATCGACGTCATGAAGAATAATTCAGAGAAAATTTTATTGAATATAAATTACTTCACCATAACTTTTAACCGTATTCATTTATTTGTATATAATTTTGGAGCTTTGAGCTGTTTACTTCATTCAATTAAATAATTAAGGTGGTCTCTATTAATGTAATTTGTTCTCTCGAATATTCAAGGAATACTTCATATTTGTGGCAAATAAACATCAATAGCACGCTTAACCAGAAAAAGGAAAAATTATGGCTGGAGATTTATTGACAAATATTTGAGAAATTGGAAACCAAAAGATTAAGTGAAACAAAAACATATTTCATATTATATGCAAATGATCAATAAAGAAACATTGTTGTTCAGTTTTCTTATAATTTCATGCAAGTGGAGTGTGTGAATTCTGCAAACAAAAAGAAGGGTATATTGTATTTGCTTCTCGAGTTGAATGAAAACCCAAATTGATACTATACAAGTTACAATGTCTGCTAAGGAAATGTAGTTTGTAACAAAGCTACAACATACTCCTAGAGCAAAAAAAATAACATGTATTAAAGAAATATCCTCAAAATCAGCACGAGTAAACGATGAAGATGTGGATGATTGGTTTTGTACGGCTGTTCACTTGTTGAAGAACAGGCTTCTTTTCTTCCCCTTCTTCTTTTCACCAGCCTGCATTATGGGATAATGGGATAAAATTTTGTCACATGAAGATTCTACAAGAGCAAGCAGATTCGACGCACAAATGGCAAAGTTAACCCACCATGCTAATGATCAATTCAAACCAAAAAAATATTTCAATCATATTCTAATGATCAATAAGTTTATCCAACATTTCTGTGACATGCTACTTTCAGATGAGACGGTAGCCTAGTTGTCCTCCAACAATATAACCTATCAAAAAGGCCTATGCAGGAGATCACAAGTGAATTCTAAGCTATCAAATGTAGAGAACATGTAGAATGTCATTCACTTCTCATCAGTCCTTGAGGACTTACTGGAAATACGAGGATCAGTTTGTTTCTGAGGATTTCCTAACATGCACATGGCCCACATGTTTTCGGGCAGAATGATAACAAGCAGGAATTGTACCTTCAAGATGAATAACTTCAAGGTCAGGACGATTGTATCTCTTGATCTGCAAAATAAAAACAAAAAAACATGAAAAGAAAAAAGGCAACAAAAGACTTTGCTAAGAATTCAAAGAAAATACCCACCATTAACGTTGTCCTCCAATAATATTGGAGATGTAGAAAATACACTTCAAATTCAGAAAACAAATTATGGCTCTTAAAATATACAGCATAAACTGATGAACAATCAAGCATACCAATATAAATCCGGCATCTACCATCTAATATCAATTCTCAACTTTACCATGCCATCAGTGTCTCCAGGCCATCATCTTTTCTCCTAACACAAAAAATTACTAGAGTACTTTGCACGCACTCCATATTGTTGGTCTCCTTTTGCTCGTTATCATCATTCACTTCACCTGTCTTGAATTTTTTGAGTTTTTTCCCTTCTGCCTCCTTCCTTATGCGAAAAAAAATATACCACCACTTATAATTGCAATACCCTTGTGACAGCCTATTTTAATTTTCTGTTCACTTCATCTTACACCCGAGTCTGCAGTTACAGGACTAACAGAAATGCTGAGATAGGGTTCCTCCATATTTCTAATGCCATTCTTCACTATTAAGATCAAAGAAATGGGTCTGAGTCATCTCTATACCAACTTCCTGATAGGTTCCATTAGCACAGTCAACAGTAAGCCTGCAATGACAAATTTCTTTGCTTGTATACAGTTGGGACAGGTAGGAGCTTGGTGTAACTGATTTATTTTTTTCTTCACTCACTCCATTCACCGAAGTGAACTCCGTTTGCACTATGCTATCCCTTCACTTCGTTCAGGTACAGATTTGAACTATGGGAGCAGTACGTTGCGTTCTTGGTCCCAAAGGGCAGGTAGGCAGCTAGGCTTTCAATGGGCACAGGACTGGTCCCAAGGAGCAGGCCTGCTGTGCCTTCCCAGTCCCCCTCGACGGAAGCCTCTTTTGAGGCTCCAGACTCGGTGTCAGAAAGGACCCTTTTGTGTCCATTCCTCAGGAATTTGGTAACCATTGCGGTTTCAGGTAGGGAAATTTTTTAATTATGAGATTTGTGGTTGGAATTTTGTAAATTGAAGCTTTTTGGGATTTCAACCTGATCTTGGGGCTACCTCAAGGTCTTGGAGAAATTTACAAAAATGATCTTCTATTAATCACAAACATGCCAAGATCCACATCTTCTACATTTGGGTCCCGCCCGACTTGAACCCAAGTACATACAACTCCAGATATGTCCAACCGATCATTCCTAGATCAATAACTAACTTGAAATCATACAGCTTGGGATATCTATAAATACTAGCCCTCCATGCTTTAAGTACAACTTTTGAGACCTTACGATTTCTTGACTTGTAAGTGACGTTTCAAGATTCTCAATTTACCTAGCAGATTTGGATCTTCCCTTATTCAAGTTAAGACTTTTCATGGACTTACTAGATTCGGACTCGGACACATCACAACCAAAGGAGACAAGAGGCCTGAGCATTCTGCCATTGCCACCATTAAACAGGAAATTTTATTTTAAGTTGATACAAGGAGGAATCTTCTTCCCTTCCAAGCAATTCTGTAAACCAAAGAGGCGTAACTAACGTCGCCTGAATATGATTTGAAATAACACTATCCGAGAATCAGCCACTACAAAGAAAAACTCCCGAGCATAACCAAAAAGATTGACAAAGTGACACAAGCAAAATGGTGCTGACTGTGTTGCATACTCGCAGCACATGTACAAGAAAAGCCACGAGGTCATGTCTGAAACAGAACATATGAATTAGAACTCCAGAGAATATCACATCCAGGGAACCACTTAAACTGAAGCTACATGAAAGATGGATGATGAGCTTTGAACAAATAATGGGACATGAGATACAAAATTGGATGTTACAGAACTCCATGGATTGATTAGTTTTTGAGCCTCTCTGCTCTCCCAGTATCTATATTTCAACCAGAGGTTGTTTCTAACATCTAGTCCCTCTCCATATCCTTTTTATCAAGAGAACACAACACAAGCCCATGGATTAGAGCAGTTCTCCGATGAACCATTTACCAACTGATCACGGTATCTTTGAATATCCCACCGAGTATTCTTAAGTACTACTATGCAGATGCTTTACAATAATTTATTAAAGTCTCATTACAACCTTTTTGTTTCATTTGTTTTTCATCATTAAAACATTTTTCATTAGATTCTCATAGTCCTCTTTTCTTCAATCCAAAACTTCTTTAAATCTCATGTTCAAGGAAAATCAGCAGGAAAATGTCAGATGACTACCTCTTGCACACAGCAATAACAGACCACCGAAATGATCGTATAATAAGCTCTCATTTCACCAAGCACATTTTCTCATAGAAAGGGATGACCTTCACCAAAAGCTTCAGCAAGAGAGCACTCATAAATCCAAAAAGGTCCATAAAATGCAGTTTAGCCTTCATTTTAGATAAGTCTTAAGAGTTTTTAGCTATATATCCTTTAGCATCGTTATATGATATATAACACTTTTGAAACTAGAAAGTACAAACTTGTCCTAATGGGAATAGCAAGTAATGGATCATCTGACATGTAATAACAATAAACACATCTGTCATGGACACAGCAAATAAAATGATTACAACTTACCCACTTATATCTGTCGAGTTAGCATCCACCCTCAAAATGCGTTCAGTCCCCTGGGAATCAACTATGGAGAATTCTGTTGGACTTCCATATGGAATAGAGACCTAAATAGTTTAAACAGAAAATAACAATGAGCAAACAAGAATACTTGCAACGAACAGGAAGAATACTACAACACAATAATTCTTTAAGACCGACAAATGGTGACGATGAGAATAAGTGGTTGATTAAATAAATAAAGTAAAACGAACAAGAAGAGTTTCAGGGACATTGTGCATGGAGATAAATAAAAAAATGTAGATAAACAGTCATAAAGGATTTATATTAGGAAGCATAATTGGATCCTTCAGCAATAAAGGTTTTTATGTTTATTGTATTGATTTACCCTACGTGACCTTTTTTCAATTTCTCTTCCGCATGTAGAATGCGAACATGCAAAGAGCACATATAGGGTGGGAAACTAAAATGTAAGATGACAAGGAATATAGATAAAGAGCACATACAATTGTTGATGATGAGAACTTCTCGACCACTACAACACCACTAGGCCCGCTACATTTTATGCTGTAACCATCCCTTTTAATGGCCAATGTAGCTGGCTCCCATATATCCAGATATCCAGTCTTCATGCCCAAAGAACAAAGGTTAACAGAAAAATAATTCATAAAGAGCCCTTCAATATAAGAGTTAAGAAATGCATTTTGCAATGAAAAAACAAGCTGGAGGTTAAAAAATAATAAAAATATCATTAGCATGCATACCGAAAGGGAGAGCTTGTACGAAGCATGACCAGTGTAGAGGGTCTTCTCTATGCAATTGTGCATAACAGGATCTGCAAGAGAGATGAAAGAAGCACATTAGATATACAGACAGCAAAGCTGCATTAACAAATAAACGGTGCACATTTAGTTAAAGAAACCTGAATATTAAAGGATTTTCATTGAACTGATTGATCGACACACACACACACAGAAAAATGATATTTCTACCAAGGAGCATCAGGCAAGATAAAAAAGAACATATAGGACTCTTAGAGACAACCCTGCACAGATATAAGGCCAAGTGCTAAAATCATGGAAGTGAAAAGAGGATTTGACTTCGACACAATTCTAATACATCTATGCATTTGACAAGCAAGATGGCGAACAGAAATATATAACAGGGAACTACACAATAACATTGAGAGGCTGGAGCCTATTGAATGGAACAAATAGAATTTCAATTTATGATAAAGAATAGACCCAAAAAGTGAAAACAAAACAAATATTTTGTTCCTCAAATCAGATTTTATTTCCAAGTTGTTCACATAAGAGACCCCAAAAACAAAATGCATACAATTTACCTGAAAAATCAGCAACATTAAGAAGTATCACAGAATAAATAAAGCACTTTGACATGCACACTGAACTTAGAGCAGATTGCAAGGGTTCAGGCAACATTTGTTAGTAGTATCACTGCTTTTCTTTTCAGTTTTCAGTTCTTGAGAGCATGTGGCCTGAATCTTTAGGTGGAAATTTTTCCCACCACTTTTTTCCTTACCTGGTTGAGTTGATGTCTGTTTTCATAGAACTTGCAGTCTCAGAAATATGAATCACATATAAAGAAAAATGAAGATTCTGAAGCCGCGCACATCTTAAACACAAGTGTAAAGGTAAAACTACAGATATGATTTGCCAAGTATCCATTACCACAAGTAATTTTCCTATGCTCATTAGCGAAGACCTTCACAAGTTCACCCTGAAATACAGAGAAACATAGTCATAAAAAATTGCAGCAAGCAGACCCACTAAGATGTAATGGTAAGCACACTGACAACTGATAGGAGATTGATCTGCCAAAGGAAGGATGGATTTAGCAATTTCAAAAATTATTATTCCCAAAGCAAATAATCATACATTTGAAACCATGTATAGACACAGGAACTACTAAAGTCAACTCCATAACTATGAAGTCGGCATATGTAAACCCCATCATCTGCTTTCCACATTTATGGACCAAGAAATCTATTTTATGATAGAAAATCAGATATGGCAGAAAAGCAGAATACTTAAGTCAGAAACCAAAGGAGAAGACCTACTATCTTTCCATAAGTTAACCCAAAACACAGATGGTTTTGGGGTTTACCAAATTGGTTTAAGTAACACCATTATCAACTGAAAGCCCCCAGCCCCTCGCCCCACATGATATTCCAGTAATACCAAGCCCAAGTTTCACGATACAAGCGCTTATGTTACATGGTGTCAACTCCACCACAACATCTTACAAGTATGAAGTACCTCTAATGAAATTAAATTCCAAAATCCAAATTTTTATTCTTCGTCAGATTTTGAAACATTTTTATCTCAACAAGCTCTGTGCGCATGCATTTATCCAACAATAATGGTGCACACCAGAAAAACTTTGTTATCACTAAATTAATACTGAATTTGTCATTTTTTTTCCTACAAATTACATTTTTCATGACATAATCAACCCAGAGACACCAAATTCTCCAAAGCCATACCAACTGTTGCTTAAAGCATTGCTAATACCAAGGTTTTTAAGATTTTACCATATCAATACTTCTTCTATAACTTCTAGTTAACTTTTGCATGTCTTATCATGTGCCCTCCTAATGGTTGATAAGAGGGATGTGCCAGAGCCCAGAGGAAACTCATATATCTCACTCACACTTTACCAGAGTATGCTTAAGCATGATTAGTCAATTTATGATAATCCAAGAGAACCTCAGCCAATCCAGAGAAAGGAACCTAGTTCAAAAGAAATCATATTCTTACTTTAGAAGCTTATACTGATGATGAATATGTTGGTTCCATAGAGATCATCAACTACATGGTATTGTACTTTTCTAGGAGGCAACCTAGCGACGTGGAGGAGCAAGAAACAGAATGTGGTGGCAAGTTCATCTGCAGAATCAGAATCCAGGGCTATTGCTCAGGGATTGTGCGAACGACTTTGGCTGAAAACTACTGTAGATGATTTGAGAATCAACTGGGATGGTCCTATGAAGCTCTATTGTGACAACAAGTCAGCTACTGATATTGCTACATAATCCTCTACAACACAAAGGGACACATTGAAATTGATAGACATTTCATCAAAGAAAAATTGGAGGAAGGATTGATATGTATGTCCTATGTTCCATGAGAACATCATTAGCTCGTAATCTAACAAAGAGGCTGTGCAGTTTAAGATTCAATGATCTTATATTCAAGCTGGGAACGGAAAGACATCTATTCCTGAAGCTTGAGGGGGAGTGTTGTGAAGCTGTGACTGAAATCAAGGGATTCAATTACATAATTTCCGAATTTAGAAGTGATTTAGTTTCCTCTTTCTCAAAGATTTCTTGTTGTAAAGGGATTCCATTACATAGTTTCCGAAGTTAGAAGTGATTTAGTTTCCTCTTTCTCAAAGATTTCTTGTTGTAAAGGTGGCAGATGTACACATGCTGACGCAGGCTGTTTCATTTACCAACTTAGCTTGATTCTAAGGGATTATATTAGACCTACACTTGTATATTTATAGTGATTTAGTTTCCTATTTTGCAAATTAGGCCATGCTTGAGAAAGGTGCAAGCTAGACCATGCGCAATGGCTCCAAGACCCCTTTGCCCATAGTGTGCCATCAGCCTTTAACAACTATACACTATCTACATATAAAATAATTTTTGCTATGGCTCCAACACCCCTTTGCCCCATGGTGCGTCATGAGCCTTGAACAGCTATATATTATCCACATATAAAATAGTTTTCCTAATGTCCTACAATAAGATTAACTTCTTTTTAGTATAGTTGATCCCAGAAGACTACGATTTCACAAGTACATACATGGCAGTACATACTATCAAAAGCTTTAGAATCTCATTGGTGCCATTACCTTCCAAAATATTACCCCATTTGTCAAACTTTTTCCTTCAAATTACCTGTTTCATGACATAATCAACCGATAGACTCCAAATTCTCGAAAACCATGCCAATTTCTTTTAGAACCATCGCTCCTACAGAGTTTTTTAAGGTTCTACCATATCAATACTTGTCCCATAACTTCTAGTTAAAGTTATGCATTATCTTACCATGACATATTGGTTAAACTTTTAACATGTCCAATTAAGCACCAAGTGTCCATCACTACATGTATTCCACTTGTACCTTTCCCCAAAATCTATTTTGCTATCCTTGATGTCCTTTGTAGTACTTAGTCAATTGCCCTCATCTGAAATAGCTTTCCTAAATTGTCCAACAATAAGATTAACTTCTTTATGTCATAGTCGACCTCAAAATACTCTGATTTCACAAGCAGGTACATGGAAATATAGATGACAAAAGCTTCAAACCTCATTAGTCTCATTACCTTCTAAATTACTACCCAATCTGTCAATTTTTTCATCAAATTTCATTTTTTCCTACATGACAACCAACAGACTCCAAATTCCCCAACACGATACCATTGTTTTTAAAACATCACTACTAACTAGATTTTTAATGTCCTATCACATTTACAATAAGGATAATAGAGAGGGTTTTTCCATTTCTCCCCTTCAATGTAACCACATGTATTCCAGTTGTACCTTTTTCCCAAATCTATTTTACTATTCTCGCTACACAACAGACCTTTGTACTACTTAGTCCATTGTCCACATCTAAAACAGCATTCCTACTCTGTCCTACAATAAGATTAACTTCTTTTTATTATATTATCCCAGGAAACTGTGATTTCACAAGCAGAAACATGGAAATATGATGAAAAGCTTTAGAACCTCGATAGTCTCATTACCTTCTAAATTATTACCCCATCTGTCAATTTTTGTCTTCAAAACACTTTCATGACATAATCAACCAATAGACTCCAAATTCTTCAAATCCTTACCAATTTTTTATAAAAGATCACTACTTCTGAGGTTTTTTAAGGTTCTACCACATTTACGGAAAGTATAATAGAGAGGGTTTTACCTTTTCTCCCCATAAATGCAACTACATGATTCAACTTGTACCTTTTCCCAAAATCTATTTTGCTATCTCGATAGACAACAGTCCTTTGTACTACTTGGTCCATTGTCCACATCTAAGTCCTACTTTGTCCTACAATAAGATTAACTTATTTTAATTATGGTTGATGCCAAAAGACTGATTTCACAAGCAGATACACGAAACGAAGTGTAAATTATCAAAAGCTTCAAAACCTCATTAGCCTCATTACCTTCTAAATTATTACCCCATCTGTCATTTTTTCTTTCTACAAACTATATATCTCATGACATAATCCACCAATAGACTCAAATTCTGGAAAACAATACTATTTCCTTTTAAAACATTGCTGCTCCAAGGTTTTCTAGTCAGTTAAGGGAAGATAATAGAGAGGGTTTTTCCTTTTTCTACCCATAAATGTAAAGCAGTCAGTTGAAATTGGTTTCCTTTTATACTTTGAATCCTGAAAGCACAGATTTGGTTAGTATGAGGCTATGAGCTATGTTTCAGTAGAACATAATTATTTATGATTATTACTTTGAGACAAAAAGAATTAAACCAGAACCGATCTAATTGCCACCCAATCGGGCAGCCATCGTGTAGGTAGTGTCAGATACTCTGTTAACATATCTTTTGACCTAGTTAACCAACCCAAACAATTTGAACTCAAAGATACTAATGCAGTCCCCTCCCCTTGCACACCCTGATTACCTTCCGTTTCCTATCATCCAGTGGCTGTACTTCAATGGCAAGATATGTATCCACATCATCAGCAGTAACAAGATAATTTGGTTGCTTCGCTCCTGGAATGAGCAATGAGCAGATCAAAGATAGGTTTAATAGAAAGAAAAAGCTAAGTAGAATTGAAATCAAATAAACAATAAATGGATTACCATCAACATAATTGAAAGATCCATCTTCCAAATGCCGTACCCACTGCACTTCAGTTTAAAAAAAAGAAAAGGAATTATATGAAAAATAGTAAAAGAAATTCTACAGAATTAACAATTGTAAATCAGGTAATTCAGTGCATAAAAGAGGAGGGGGGAAGGACAAAAAATAGACAGTTGAAGCACCTCGAAATTACAACTGGTTGTTCCATTTATGGAGTATCCACATGCTTGGAGTTGCTGTCCAGGAAATGCTTCACCTGAAATTTGAAGACCCTCTATTGCTGGTAGTGGATCATCATCTGCAGCTGGTCATTGTTTGCAAATTTAGAATTTTGTGGCCACCAAATCATGCTTAAAGCACTGTGAATGTTAAAAATTCAGACCCTCAGAGAAAGACGATGATGGCTCCTCAAGAACTGGGGGTAGATAAGGAGAATATGAGGAGTTGGGATCGTCCATAGTTGTTGTAGCTGAAGCTTTAGAATTCCAATTAGCTGAAGGTTCTCTATCACTTGGGTGTCCCCTATTCTCAGGTTCATCAATCTCGCTACTTCTAACAAGGTCGCCGAATGTGACTTTCTTACCGACTGTGCCTTCATTACTTCGAACAGTATGTTGTTCAGCCTGGCTAAACACAAGTTGTGAAGGTACTTCGTCCGATGCAATGTTACTAAAAGAGCAAAATGGATTTATTTTAGAATGACTAACAAAATATCAAGATAATCCATCATGAATATGAGAATGCCTATGAATAATACTATCACAATTTTGATTATAAATAAATTCATTCTCCAACAAACTAGAATCACATTTGAGTTAAGATTTCTGAATATGCAATGATAGGTTGAGTCATTCTCATTTAATCAAGATGTCAACTATTTATTGAAATACAGATCATTCGAAAAGAAAGAGTGATTACAAAGAATTGGGACAAGAAGTCTTCCAAAACACATGGATAAGTTAGATAATAAGTGCTTGCCAGACTCCCTTAAGATCCCTAATGGTACACCTAAATAAACCTAATATCTTGCACCAAAAGGAGGCAAAGTGTGTAACTTTCTGCCAAATGCAATTGAATACACATAGATCTCCAAAACGCAGACATGTAGGTGTCAGAAGTCAAACGAAAATAAAGCAATAAGACAACTACATACAAGATTGATCCGAACTGATGACAAGTCAAATAGTCATTCTTTAATGGCCAGGTAATTTTTCCAGCTGCTCGATAGCAGCGTAAATCCATTTTATTTCTATCTTTACAATGTTTGTTAAATATATAAACAATGCATGCACATACATCAGCACCTAATCCTCCTCAGACATACATTAACAACCACAAAATATGATCAGTGGAAGAATGAGAATACATAGTATTATTAACATGACCCCAGGAATTCTACACTAGTCTGAGACTATAGGTCCCAAAATATATTTTTACCTCTATATTAGTAAAAGGTCCTGCTGACAGAACAGTCTCCATTGGTCAAGGTCTACCACAGATTTATCCTTTGTTCTTAGAAATTTTAACAAAGACTACGTCAGAAGTTTCTTAATCATAAAAAACCATAAAAGGACGCAACACTATTACTTAAGAAGTTTATGTCAAGTATTGAACTTGACCACAAGAAAGAACAATTTGAAAATTTGCCATCTAACAAACCTCAGTCTGCTAACTAAAGTAGTTAATTTAAGAAAGTAAAACAGAAACAAGAGAATTTGGAATACCTAATCAAACTTTTAGTTAATAGCCCATTTTGTGATAAAAAAAGAATTAGCTCATGTGCAGGTCATATCTTTACAATCGTCTCATAAGACTAATATTCTTTAACCCAATTTTGAAACATGAAACTTTTTTTTTCTGTTAATACTTATAACAGATTGTTTTCATTAAAGAATCATACCGGATGCAATTTTCTTTTCCCACTTCCGGGGAAATAAATCAATGTGTACAGAGGTCAAACTAATACCATTTTCAGAAAGAGTGCTCTATAAATATATGATGCAGATACATTCCAACTATAAGAGAGATCATATCTCTCCAACCTTAGGTATGTTTTCCAAATATGAACACAAGATTTTATGAAATCAGAACCTACCACAAAAGGCAGTGGATTGGAATTGCAGATGCAGTTCAGAGTCGCAGTAGATCACCATAAAATTTCAACTATATGAGAGATCAATCGTAATTTGACCCTTAGGAATGTGATCATTCCAAAGATGATGGTCAACACAAAAACTCTATGAAAACAGAACCCACCACCAAACCAGAGGATTGGAATTGCACATTCAGTTCAGAGTCGCAGTCTTCAGTTGACCAGCTCACCTGCTTGCAAGAGGCGGATGCCTTTCCAATTCATCATGCTCAAAATTCTTCAAATTTTCCCGTCCACTTTGAGGGAAACCTAATATATCTTCAACCATTGATGTCTGACGATCTGAAGATGGCATCTTTCCATCAGAATATGTTGGTTGTGGGACCAGCTCCAGCCCATTTTTTATCTGGCAGAGCAATTTAAAAGTATGAGATATTAACTAATAATATCAGAGGTACTTATCAAGAGGGCAAAACATTTAGCACCCAACACTATCAATAAGTGAAATTTGTATATTTTGTTGACTGTCTAAAGGAGGAAAAATGTAAAACTTTTCAACAGCTTGAAACTATCAGCGGCACTAGTAAAAGGAAAAGGTATAAATCATATATTCATAATACTGAAAGATAGATGGAGCATCATTTGCTACATGTCCTTGTGTCATCATTAAGGTATTTGTTTCTATCTCTGATGTCATTGAGACGTTTGGGAGCACACTTCAGTTAGAAGAAACTGCAAAAATGTAGTAATGGTTTACTGAAATGACAATCTAACCACTCAGATATCCACTCAATCATTTGGGATAACTATATACCGAATCGACAACTATGTAAAATGCAGATCAGCAAAAAGACAAGTAAACGTTACCTCAATAGGATAGACTGGCGACTGAGCAAAGTTGGAGGGATTCACATCAGAACGCCAGGGCGCTAGTTGGTACTGGGACTCTTTCAGCTTTCCCTATAAAGAAATTGACTAAAAAATGATGCAAGAAATTGGAAAAACATAGAGGTGTGCAACATCAAATATGAGTCACCTGGATATACACCCTTTCTAATTACATCTTGAACAGTTTTTGATGCTCTACAACATACCTCAGTGACAAGAAGCTGTTCCTGCAAATGCCTAAACAAGACCTGCAATCAAGAAATTTCTATTAATGGGAGCAATAACCTCGAAAGTACTTCTCAACCAAATCCTAATGCCATTTCATAAACATCTACTTACGATAACGATCCAATGATAACATATTAAGTATCAAATCTGGGCTCATTACACCCCTATTAGTAGGTGCCAGTCATGCTAAGTCTTCAGCAAAGGCAGCCAGCAGCCCTTGTTTGAGAACTCAGACTGAAACTTATGTATCAAAATGAGAGCAGAGCTTTCTACAATTAAGTAGATTAATATCCGTTGGCATTTTCAATTTCCAATTTTGGTTTTGCTTCCTTTTGACAAACTGTGAAAAAATTTTACAGTGCCAGACTCGCTGGGTTTTAAATTTATGCTTATATTTTAATGGAAATAGTTGGGTGCGTGAAGGCCATAGTGGAGAATATTTTTGAAACATAACTCTCCGACTTCAGCTCTATCAGGTTCGTAATATCCTCGTCTTCTGCTCTGTCTGGGAAATGAGTAGAGACTGACTCATTAATGATAACGTCTTGCTCATCATACAAATTTTGAATATCCAACCATATAAGACTAGCATCAGTTTATTCCAGAAATTGTAGGAAAGAGAAATGAACTCAGAATACACAAAGAGTAATGTTGATAGAAAAATTAGCAAATCACATGTGGTAAAGATAAACAGTGCCATTAACAGAAATGACCCACCTGCCTGCGAATTCTCAAGATGAAGAAAGCTTTAGAGGATCTAGTCTTCAATTTGATTGTTTTCTTCTCTAACTCACTTCATTTTATCTCAAAGTTATCTCATTTCTTCATTCTCATTCTTTTCTTCTCCAACTCACTTCAATTTATCCCAAAGTTATCTCGTCTCAGCCCCTGACTGACTTACACCCAACCCAACAGTAAAAAATACAACAAAACAATTGAAAAAGTTTCAAGCTTTCAAACTCAAACTGCAGGTTCAATTTACATTTCCAGAAATGTCCAAGAATAGCCAAAACTCTAGCTTTATTAGAACTTTTAATTCCTTTTCCTTGGTGTCTTGGACAACATTATACAAAGAACCACCAACTCCAATCTGAATAAACAACCAGCATTTTCACCATATAGACTGCAGCAAGTAGCATAGTTCATCTCAACTATTAAATAGTATTTTGTCCAGGCAATGCCATCCATGACAAGTACAAGAAATCATTAAATAGTATCTCGTATATTAACCTTGACATTACTGACAATTGATTGGGCATCGGCAACAGGTGGCTGAAGAGAATATTCCGCAAGAAGAGGCATTAAAGAAGAAACAAATGTTAATCTTTCTTGTTTTGCAGCCTGAAAGAGCAAACTGAGTCTCAGTAAATGTTTTGCCAACATTTGTATAGACAGGAAAAGGCAAAGGCTGGCATAACAAATTGATTGATTAATTACAAACTGAGTCTCTGATCAATATTTAGTGAAGAAACATAAATTACTAGTGTCGTATTTACAAAAGGAAAAGGCAAAGGCTAGCATTATTGACAACATGAAACATAAATTAGTTCTTTATATATTACTAGCGTCAACATATCAATATTTAACGAATATTATTGCACAAGATGGAAGTTCAATTTTCCTACAATTTTGAAAGGGGGATTAGTATCTTATAAGCAATTAATTGAAGTTGCACTCATTCCAGACCATGCCAACCAAACCCAAAGGACCAAATCTGCCTAGATACACAATATATTGAAGGCCTATTTAAAAGGATACATATACCTGTAATGCATATGTAAGACGAACATTCTCCTCCATTATGTCTTGTCTGTAAGAAATTGCTTTAGATGCAGCAAGAACAAGATCCTGTTGTTGCTGATCAAAGGCCTTTGGGGAAGGGTAAAGCCACAGAACCTCCATCAATATTCAGAATACACAAAAAGGTCTCATAAATAAGAAAATCCTACATACCAGACGCATATATGATATACGCTTCTCCAGGGCATATTTCTCATTCTGAATTTGTGCTTCCTAGCAAAAGAAGAAAATAATTACGAAGGCATCGGGAATGTATAAGTATAAAATAGAAATAGAGTGCCCAAAAACTTCCTTACCTTTATTGAGAATTCTGTAAGATGTTTTCTCAATTGTAAAATCTCCTGTTCATGTTCCTGAACCTTTACAGCAATATCCTATACAGGTGTATTAGCAAAATGATGATAGAGTAGTACATGCTAGCGCTGTCTGCTGGCAATTTCTTGGTTTTAAAGAAATGATGCATTTGACACTTTCAAAAATTTTGAAACCAAAGAATAATTTGAAATGATAATTCAGTTTAGTTACGAGGAGATACCTGCTTTGAAACAGTAGTATTATTAACCTCTGCCATTGAAACTGAATCCCTTCCAGGATATCTAACCTCTGGATCCGGATTTCCTTCTTGCTGATACCTATAAACGCAAAGAAACAAATTAGAAACTAAGAAAAAATCTGTACTTGGAATACATTATTTTCAGCAGATATTACATCTGATATACCTGGTAGGAGTAAATAATGTTATAGATGGTGACACAAACTGAGAGAGGCCTGAACTGTCCGGTGCAACTGGACCACCATGAACCATGTTCAATGATCCATTGACGTTGCTGCTATAAAATTGGTTTCCTACTTGAGTTTTCATACCGTGATCTTTATTACTTTGGACAATATCTGTTTGAAGAACAACACACCTTGGTAAACCATGTTCAGAATTGATGTCCGCATCTCCAACCCCACCTATTTGATTTCCTAAATGTAGAACTATTTGATCAGCTCTACCCGTTTCATTAACATTGTCAGCCCATCGATCACCCAATGGAGGACTTTGATAATTCATACCACCTGATTTCTGCAGTGAAAATAAGTAAACTAAACATTGCTCGCCAATAAAAGATGCACAAGAATATGCACCATGAATTTTTATAAAAGTATGAAATAGGCCTAAGTAGTTCAGTTATACCCAATCAAGGAGTTTTCATGCATGAAATATAATAACAATGTTCAGCCAAAAGAGTTCAAAGGTTTCCAAAATAAAAGCATTAAAAAAATTGAGAAAAGTTTAAAAAAGTTTCAGTATTTTAGTTCATCATATATAACTACAAACCCCAATTTCTTATCAGCTCCAACCACCATAGTCTCAGCCTCCATCATAACATGTATAAAGGAATGGTACAAAATTTCAATATTTCTTTCTCTTCTTTACTTTATTGGGGCTGAGGTGCTGAGCTGAGGACCAGATGCAAGCATGGATCTCTTCTATTTCTTCCATGGTTCAAAGTGACCAATAGGGCCGATCCAAGAATATCTGAAGATTCCTATTATATTTTGAATATTTACGTATCACAGACAAGATCGGATAATAATGCTGATACAATGATATTATTAGCCATATTGGGATAAAATGGGGAGATAATATCAAAAACAGCAAACTGTCGTGAATGCTATATCCATTTGAAATTAAAACTTTTTTTCAAAAACTCTTTGCAATATGATTCATTTCATGTATTGTAACATGTACAATGAATATTTTCTTATTAATATTATAAATTATTTTTTATTACAAATCCAAATTTGACAATAATTTTTATTCTAGAAATTCTTGACATATACTAATGAGTAGCAGTTTCTGTTATTTGTATTTTATTTTATGATTTATTAATTGTTTAGAATTTTCTGGCGTCCCATAATGCATTTTCTGTATCTCCCGATAGTATCCCGATATGCCAAGTCAATATGAGACACTATTATCAATATTATCGCCGTTACCATGAGTTTAAACTATGAATTCATCCTTCCTTCCAGAAATTCGGTGAGGGCTAGCTAAACAGGTGAAAACTTTCCTTGTTACAAAAAGAAAATTGCAGTAACCAGTCATAGTAGAACACAAAAGTCAGTTAAATCGTTGAATCCGGTTATCCAAGACACAACCTGAATAAAAACTCCCATATGAAAATAACAAAAGGAACAGTTTTCTTCAATAGCATTACTAGAAGAAAACAGAAGCTTTTCAAAGGGATAAATAGTCCCCTTCAGTTGGAAATGGAGACAGTAGTGTCCAAATGCGCAAAACACCTGCCAAGCAATGTGGATGCTCATAAACTACTACTTCTATGATACATGACGAACAGAGTAATCTAACAATTACTTTTACCACCAAAACATCCAATGATCACATGGAGAAGCATAAATATGACAAGTAGAGGCCTGCATACTCAAGGAAAGTATATTCATATAAGAATGATGGCAGTTTGCAAAAATGACCTATATCTTCTTTTACTCAACCCTAATTGAATTGTCTGGACTTATCATAAACAATCAGAAGTATTTTTTATCTGAATATCAGAACAAAATGTATCAAACCTAACAAAACAAATAATTGTAACCTAATAAACTTTTGGATCAGGCATCCAGTGAAGAGCTCTTACATATCTCACAAGCTCCTCAGTTTTTTTCTGAAGTTCAGATCTTAAACGATTGTTCTCTTCCACCTGTGAAGAGCAAAATAGGAAACAGTAATAGTTAATTGAGACTGTCACAATCAATCGGATCAGGAATGCAAACAAGTTGTTCATTTTTCATAGTATCATAACTATAAACTCGTGAGTACAAAAAGCAATCACTTAGAACAAAATAGTACTTGAAAAAGAAAAGAAATATGAAACACGACACCGATCAACTACAGTAAAAAGAGTAGATTTTGGATGTGACTTGTTTATTTGATCTCAAAAGGATGGCATATTGGATTACCATCAATTGAAAAAAACATTTAAAGATTAACTAAAGAAGTGGTCATCGTCATATTATTTTTTAACAGTATATGAATAGAAGGCTGCACCGGAGACAAGAAAAAGGTAAGAGAAACAAGTCAGGAAGCCATTCATTATATGCGACTCATTCTTGTGCTTGTAGGCTTTTAGTTTCAAGTCTCTCATTTAGCTAAGATGTGTAGGGTTAGAGGGATGTATGAGAGTATTGAGTCATCAAAGCTCTCTCTCTCTCTGTATTATCCCATGAGCAAAAATATATATGCAGCCAGATACAAAGAAACCTCCAAGAAAACATTAATTTCAATCTAAAATGGAAGTGTACATGGGAGTGGATTAAACTGTTAAAAACACATCTGCATCGTCAAAAATTATGAAGCACAAAACTTCCGTTTCATAGATGATAGAAAAAATAGAAAGAAAGAAAAAAAAAAGAAAGCAAACACAACTTTAACCAGTGATTTTCATGATTATGGACTGCATATTCAAAAACCCATGGAACAAAGCCAATTCATGAGCATCTCAAACATTAGTACGACAAACTTCGGCTAAAATTCTGCCCTTGTGACTGTTCATTTACTAGTATCCATTTGACTAATGTAGTTGCAAATACGAATTAGGTATTTGACCAAAATCTGGCTCCCACAGAAAGTAAAACTATAATCCCAAGAGGAAGACAAGTAGGATCAGATTGGAATGGGTTTAACATGAGATGCAATTGCAAACATATAGTCTCCCCCATCAAAATTTGATTGAACTGCGTCCACCAACCTACTAAACAATGAGTTCATCGATCTCTCTCAATTTGAAAATCCATTACCAATGTTTGAACTGATATCTAAATCACTAGTATGCCACTAAAATTGGCATATGGGCATCAATCTAACAAACTATTTTTTAATGATTGACCAAGTTCTCTTCTACACTTTTGGAGCTTTTGCTACTGGTCATAGTGCCATAAACAAAAGGTAGATAAATTACTGAATGTCCAGAACTTTGAGAGTGAATAGTTATCTCCCACAGCTCCGCCCCTGGGTGCCATTACTGGTTTGGAGGAAAAGTTAACACACTCATAAGGTCTCAATTCTTCCTTGTGAAACAGATTCTATTTTGTTGACATTTACGTTTGGATCAGTCCATTGAAAGTGCCGGAAGGACGCATACAGCTAGTGATGAGTACTTTGTAGCAAAGAAAGCTTGGCATCAATCTGATAAGCTATTGTATAACTGAGTCTGGTGGAGGTCCTAGATTCAGGTCTTTGTTTATCTTTTCAGGCTTTTGGAGAGTCTGGTGTAGGTCTAGATCTCACACATGAAAGGTGCATAAACCGTTGATCAGCTTAAACTTGGAAAGTGACTAAACGAAAGGTTTCTGTACACCCCGCCATTTACTATTAAATTCTTTACTGCAAATCTAACTACTGGTTATATGAAGTCAGTCCTCAAAAGGTCCATGCAGAGAAAACTTTAAAAACCTCTTAAAATAATATTTCTTCATCACTCTTTCAAATGTCAAATCCAGAACAAGTCTCTTTCATGAGGAAAGACCAGTTGCTTATTTAAGCAAAAGTCTCAGTCCACTTGGTTCCAAAATTTCCAGCTATTCAGGTTTTTAAAGGCAGAGTTCCCATACCTTATTCAGAAAGGGATGTTGACATACTTCCTATCTCATCATGAATCATTACAGCAGGGGATTTCGACATACTTCCTATCTTCATCATGAATCTTTATAGAAGCGGAATTTGACATACTTCCCATCTTCATCATGAATCTTTATAGCAAACCATTTCATGGAAGAATCTCATCTGAGTCATGTCAAACTGAACTTCAACTAAATCCGTAGAACAAAGATAAAGTTCTTACTCAACCTTTTGTTACATTTAGAAGGTGTTCTCATCTGTTATCTAGTATCTACTACACAAAGCTCAAGATCTGGGCTTTAGTACCTTCTTCTGTTCATATCTTAAAAATGTTTATTCTGGGCCATCAATCGAAAGAAACATATGAAGATTCACGAGGGGTGTTTCATCCCTCATGTTTTCTAATTAAGAGGTCAAACTCTATATTACACGTTCTTCACCAAGAATAGTTGATTATATAAATGCCTATATAAGAGCATTTTTCTATAATATAAGCGTTGGTAACTGATAAAGCTTTGTCTATTCAGAATGGGATTCGCTATGTTGAATATTTTCATATATGTTATGCATCTAAGGCTCACCCAATGTATATTACCACCTACTTCACCAGGGACTGATATTAGCATTTACTTTCTTCTTCCTGCTTAACACAAAGTTAAATGCATCCAGTTTTTCTTTAGCTCATAGTTTCTCAACAGCTATTTGCTTCTCCATCTGAACATAGAGGACTCTACTCTGCATATATTTCTTATAATTTTTCAAAGATTACCAATTGTTTGCATGTTAATCTCATGTCAATCGATCGATGATCTAACTTTTGTCATAAGATTATTCACAAAAGCAATGGGTTATAGTCCTGCAAGCCAAACTTTCTTCTCAACTGAAACAAAAATTCAACAGCAAGTCAATGTTACTTTGTATTTATCGAACGGCAGAATCATATGGCTCCTTGAACTTGAAATTCATTCAAACAAAAACATAGCAGGCAGTTCAACATTAAGTAGATTATCTCAACGCTATCAATCCAGGCTGGATATCAGTTGCTGTAGCAGTGTAAAAGATGAGTTCTGTCAAGCAGAGACAGTATTCATTTGTTCGAAGCCATGGAATAAGTATACTTGTCATGAACCACAGATCTGGGCTTTCTATCAACTGAAACTTCAAAAACAATTTTTTCCTTCAATATGTTTATGTCAAGCATCTCATGTAACTGCCTTTACTATCCTTTCAGGTTACACATTTTGATTCATAGAAAACAATTAAATAACAGTTCATTTCTACATACTTGTAGCTTTCAAAAAGGAGTGTCGAGATTGAAGGGATTAGAATTATGCAAAAGAGGCATACACAATAAACCATTTCAAATAGTAATTCCTATTTATTGCTTAAACTAGAGTTGTTCTTTTTTTTAACTATTTTGAATGCTTTACGGACAAGCATACATGTATATTGCACGTAATGAACACCTCAAAGTTCCGCTAAGCTTGAGATTGAATTTATGTTGCAAAATATTGCACTTAAAGCCATAAAATAAAGTAACAGTGATTTGAATCATGAAGGAAAAGACTGAACATATTTATTTTACTTATGTATTCAGCCTTTCATACTATATTTAGCATTCTTAGTAAGAAGCAGAATGCATTCAATACACTGCCATTCCGATACTGAGATAACAAAAATATCATAACCTTGCAAAAGGATACAAAACCAAATAAACAACTGAATTCATGCGTGCTTTTTAAGTTATACTCCACTATTCATAAGCAAAACGAGGAAGATCTACAAATTATTATTTTGCTCTCTTTATTAGAAAACTTGGTCCATCACCAGGAATGCAGTAGCTATTACCGGGCTGCCAACACAGTGACACTCAAGATCAAACGGAATATCATTTGGATTATAACACTTATTACTTTCTATTAAGTAAATGCGCAGTAATTACTCAATGGAGCTAGTCTGAATTGAAATGACAGGACAATCGTACTTTACGAAAGTAATAAACTGTTCGATCATGGTATTTGCTTTCAATATAAGCATGCATCCAGAAAAAGGATGGCCATTGTGATTCTAAAATTCCCCACATATACGCCAATAAAATACTTAGTCTGAAAAAGATAACATATCCAGAGCAGAGTCATCCACTAGGCAGAAGAATTAAAATTTAGAGAGAACCCCAACAGAATATGCCATGATGAGAGTAAAAACTAATTTACAGAACAATCTTATGACAGCTTCTCCAAGCAGACTCCCAGCCAAAAACTAGTAGTAAGACCGGTTAAAAGAGTTCACCCAGTGCATAGTTGCATAAAGCAGCCAATTGATAATTCGAATTAAAGGTTACTTCGCAGGTCCATCAAAACCCTGGTCAGGTGGCATACAGCTGGTACGATTAAAGAAAGGGGAAAATACCTGCTGCTTGATAGTGGCCTCAGCAGCTTCGACTGCTTTCATAACCTGAAACAATCCATCATTACCGTTGATATTGTAGGGATCAGTCACCGTCAACCCCGCAAATTTGCTTTCTAAATTGCCTTCTCCATTCTCCATCTCTATTTTTTCTTTTTCTATAGGCCAGACCAATTTGTGTGCTAGTGAAAAGTCAAAAGAAAATGAAAATACATCAATAGATAGAGAAATGAGAATTCCCAGAAAGGACATGAAACATCAATGTTGAACAACAATTGCACCTGGGTTCCTCTTGCTCAAAACGACATCATCCTGTTGATCTTCACGCAGCTGGAGCTGGAAATCGAGGTGATGCCCCCAAGAATTTGAAGCGATGGTAGGTCTGAACTTCTCCCTGAGCTATCAAAGGCCCAGCCCTTCCTCAGGCCAAACGATAACTGCGATCAAGCACCAAATCGGTTGTACCAATTGCCCTGTTTCTTTTCCTAGCTGCCTAACTGGATCCCGATTGTAGCAAGAGAGGCTTCTATCTATCTTGGAAAGAAAGAACAACCATGCACTTGCAAAAACCCTATGGCTATGGTTGTGAAGGGGGAGGAGGGTTAGAAGTAGAGAAGAGCGTGTAACTCCGTCCGCAATGCAAAACTCGAAAATTGCCGTTGTAAATTCGTCTTAAGGATCTCATACGGTTCTATATAAACTAGTGACGTGGGCTGGGGTGGGGGGGGGGGGGGGGGCATAATCACAAATCATGAGTTTACTTGGAATCTAATTTACCCATTTTTATGTTTCTACTATATAGTACATGCATATATGAATATGGTATGTAAAAAGTTATTACACCTATATACATATGGTAATTATAGTTTTCAACATACTAATTACATATCACAGTGATATAAATGTGGGTAAGAATATATGGTTGTACTTTGTTCCTTTTTTATGACTAATATATGGTTCTACTTATTTTAACATGAAAAAATATTTTTTTTATTTAAATTTTTTATAAAATCTTACTATTGTTATTATCTTTTTGTATATAAAGGGGTCGAATATAATTATTTATAAGTTCTTAACTTTGTATAATATATCATGATATGTTTTAATTTTTGTATGCGTCTCGAAGAAAAATGAATTTTTCGACAATTTTCAATAAACAATTTAAAAAAGGAAATGTTTGTTCTATGTAACACTTAATCGCAAAAGTAAGCTTACTAATGTGACTAAGTCTATGAGCCTCACATTCAAATAGTTATACTATGCACGGAAATTAGAGTTTAAATGATGTGTTTCCATGGCGAGAGAGGGGTGATCGCTAGTTTGCCCATCAAGTCTAGATTTAGTACTTTAGACCGAAAACCAAATGAACATATCCTAACTTTTTAGGAAGTAATTAGAGATATAGATAGGATAAGTTTGGGATATATATTGAGATTGAGTTAATATTGATTATATTAAGTGGCTCAATTTCATATTTACATGCATTGAAAAAATAATTGATATAACTAATATATGTTTATTTTAGACCATAATTTGAGATTGAAATGTAGACTAATTTGTATTTTCAAAAAAAAAATTGAGCTTTTTTGACTGGCACTATTAATAATTATTTTTTTTGGTTAAAATACAATATATATTTATATAAACAGTTAAATAATATATACATATATATTTTATATAAAAGTTAAACAATATAACTTATATTATAATATATTTATATAAAAGTCATATATATATATATATTGTTGTAAGTGGATCGGTCTCCGGCAAGATTACAAAGAAAAATAATTACATAAACTTAAATATAGTTACAAACCTTTCTAATACAAATTACAGTGAGCCTAATAAACAGAAATAAGGTTACAAGAGCAAGACCAGGGAAGAGCAACAGTACATGAACTGGAGACATAAAACAGAGAAACAGGAATACGGCTCAGAGCCTTAAGACCCAAGGCCTACCAAGGCCAGAGGTCACAACCTTACTCAAGGTTGCTCAAATCAGACAGAAAACCACAAGGTTTTCGAACCACAGAGGTTCCCAAAAATCCACTAAGGATATGCCACAGAAGGCTTTTACAGTTTCCACAAAGGAGAAGCCACAAAGGCTTTAAGGTTCTTACCACTAAGGCCTTTTTTTTATTTTTGGAGAAGAAGAGAAGAGGATATATTATTTCGTTAGCAATGAACCGACCAAGACCAGCCATTTAAAGAGGCTGTCATGGGGAAGGTTACTAACGGCCATTTTTGGGTAATAGGAAGAAGCTCAGAAGTCAAAGGGTTGGGGAAGAACCCTAGGAGTCATTTGAAGAGGGAGAGAAGAGAAGAGCACAGACGGGATAGAGAAGAAGGGGAATTAGGGTTTTCAGATGAAGAGGCAGAATAAATACCAGGCAACCGGGTCGGATAGTTAGTGGGTTCGGGTTGGTGGATAGTGGGCCTCTAGGCCGTCCATTGAGCAAAGCCCAGACATCTGGTTTGGGCCATATAGTTTTACATTTTCCACCTTGGTCCAAACCAAGATGGTGGGTCAAGGGGCTATCATCATTGCCTTTGCTTCCAGTACCTGCAAAAAGAAAAGTTAAGGAATAACAGTTTATAAGTGAAGAATACTAAGAAAATTTTTAAAATTTTCAATTGCTAAGCACTTTGTTCCCGTATCTGCTGGATTTTCTTCAGACTTTATCTTTTCAAGATTGATTATTCCTTTATATATAACATCCCTAATCAAGTGATACCTAACATCTATGTATTTGGTTCTATAGTGAAAAACTAGATTTTTACATAATTGAATACTGGACTGACTATCAGAATATACAACGAGTTTATTTTCCAGAAAACCAATTTCAGAGATTAAACCTTTGAGCCATATTGCTTCTTTTATTGCTTCAGTAGTTGCTATATACTCAGTTTCATTAGTGGAAAGAGCTACTATACTTTGAAGTTGGGATTTCCAACTTATGCATGCATCACAAAGGGTAAAAACATAAGAGGTAGTTGATTTCCTACTGTCTCTATCATTAGCATAATTAGAGTCCACAAAACCTTTAAGTTTAACACCTTCAGAGTTTTTAGAAAAGGTTATTCCAAGGTTTTTAGTTCCATTTAGATACCTAAAGAGCCATTTAACAGCTTCCCAGTGGAGAGTACCTGGGTTTGCCATATATCTACTTAAACAGCTAACAACATATGCTATATCTAGCCTAGTGCTTACCATTAAGTACATTACAGATCCTATAGCATTTGAATAAGACACATTTTTCATTTTATCTTTTTCAGAATCAGTTTGAGGACACTGTTCTTTACTTAATTGAAAATGTGCAGCAAGTGGCACTGAAGAGGATTTAGAATTTTCCATAGAAAATTTTGCAAGAATATTTTTTATATAAGAGGTTTGATTTAAGAAAATCATAAACTTAGATCTGTTTCTTTCAAAATTCATCCCAAGAATTTTCTTAGCATCTCCTAAGTCTTTCATTTCAAAATTCTTGCATAAATTATTTTGTAAGCATTTAATCAAACTAAGACTGGGACTAGCTATAAGCATGTCATCCACATATAGAACAAGAAACAAAGGCACATTATTTTCATATTTGAAATATAAGCATGGATCATAGGCACTGTTTTTAAAATCTAAAGAACGCATGAACTGATCAAATTTTTTGTTCCATTGCCTAGGGGATTGCTTCAAGCCATATAAGGATTTTATGAGTAAACACACAAGATTTGGATTTTTCTTATCAACAAAACCATGAGGCTGAGTCATATAAATCTCTTCATCTAAATTTCCATGCAAGAATGCAGTCTTAACATCCATCTGTTTTAATTCCCAATTAAAATGAGCAACTAATGCAAGCATTATTCGAACCGTAGTAAATTTCACTACAAGAGAAAATATTTCAGTATAATCTATGCCCTCTTTCTGTGAAAAGCCTTTTGCTACGAGTCTAGCTTTAAATCTTTTGGCATTATTTTCTTCTTTTATTTTAAAGACCCATTTACAGTCAATAATAGAAGCAGTTTTAGGTTTTGAAACTAAAACCCAGGTGGTGTTTTCTTTTAAGGCTTTTAATTCTTCATTCATAGCAATTATCCGTTCTTTTGAATTTGAACTCTCTACTGCTTCTTCATAAGAGCTTAGTTCTAAATTTTCAGCATTTAGAGCTAAGTGATAATCTTTAAACCTAGAAGGGATCCTACGTTCCCTAGGTTCTCTATCTCTTACTAACTGATAAGTGTTTGGATTTTCATTTTCAAGTTCTTCATTATTGTTTTCTTCTTGATTTTCTTCTCTATTTATTATTTCTTCCCTTTGTTGGTTATCCTCATTGCTAGGTTCCACCTTATTAAAGGTATTTTTAATATTATAATCTTCAGTATTTTTAGAGAAAGTGTTTAACCATGGCATTTCAGATTCATTAAAAATCACATCTCTGCTAACTACAACTTTAAAACCAGGTTGATTCCTAAACCATAATCTATATCCTTTTACTCCAGGTGGATAACCAATAAATACACATTTTTGGGATCTCAGATCTAGTTTATCACCATTAGTATGACAGAAAGCAGTACATCAAAAAATGCGCAGAGAAGAAAAATCAACATCAGAATTTGACCAAATTTTTTCAGGAATATTGCCAAGTAAAGGCACAGAGGGTGATCTATTTATCAAATATGCTGCAGTTAATAAAGCTTCACCCCAAAAGGTTTTTGATAAACCAGAACTTATTAAAAGACATCTTACTTTGTTTAACAAAGTCCTATTCATTCTTTCAGCTACCCCGTTTTGTTGAGGAGTATATGGTGTGATTTTGTGTCTTTTAATTCCATACTTATCACATAATTCAGAAAACTGTTTGTTACAAAATTTCAAACCATTATCAGTCCTTAAAGCTTTAAGCTTATGACCCGTTTGGTTCCCAACCACATTTTTCCAGTTCTGAAATTTTTCAAAAACATCAGATTTTTGCTTTATAAGAAAAACAAAAACTTTTCTGGAATAATTATCTATTATGGAGAGAAAATACTTATTACCCCCATGAGTACTTATATTAGCAGGACCCCATACATCTGCATGTACATATTCTAGAATGCAATTTGAGGAAGTGGGAGATAGGTATGAGGAAGTAGGAAACTGTACTCTATGTTGCTTTCCTAATATGCAATCATCACAAAAATTTAAACAGAGGGTTTTTCATGCAAGAAACCATTCTTGTGTAGTAACTCAAGTCCTCTAAAACTGATATGGCCCAATCTTTTATGCCAAATTTCAGATTTATTTTCTGTAGAAACATTTCCAGAAAAAGAATCATACTTAACAGTGCACAAATACAGATTTCTCTTTTTGACTGCTTTGATAATGGTCATGGAACCCTTAGAAATTTTCATAATCCCTTTACCCCATTTCCCCTCTAACCCTTCTTCTTCTAGGGCAGAGCATGACATCAAATTATGGGCAAGATCAGGGACATACCTAACATTCTTCAGGGTAATTTTTGAACCATTTTCAAAAGTAAGACATGTATCACCATAACCAAATACATCACATAATTTTTGGTTTGTCATTGACACAGAACCTAGCCTTTCAGTTTTAAAATTCATCAAAATCTCTTTGTAAGGTGCCATATGAAAAGTACATCCAGAATCCACAAGCCATTCAGATTTATTTAGAGAATTTTCAACAAAATTTACATCAGATACCATATAAACTTCATCAGTAGTTTCTTCTGAAACATTAGCAGATTCATTATTTTGTTGATTTTTTTTAGGCTTCTTACAGTCTTTAATGAAATGACCTCTTCCTCCACAGTTATAACACCTAAAATCTTTTTTGGTGTTTTTATCTTCATCTCTTTTATTATTGTTATTATTATATCTATTTCTAGAAGGACTTCTTCCCCTACTTCTGCTGCGACTTTTACTGTGTTTTCTGAATTTAGAGTTATTATTATTATTCCTAGTTTTAGGTCTTCCCCTTACAAAATTAACTTCATTGTTACTACTACTAGGAGTATTTGTTTTTAAATCCATTTCTTTTGATTTTAAACCATTAATGACAGTTTCTAGAGTCACATTATCACGGCCATATTTTATTGCTGCCTTAACATCACCATAGGACTCAGGTATAACATTTAATAAAACTATAGGGGTATAATCATCTATATTTTTTTTATCTCCAGTCAGTTTTATGTCTTGAATTAATTTAGTAAATTCATCAATATTTTCTTCAATGTTTTTAGAAAGATCTAACTTATATCTAAAAAAATTTTCTAAAAGAAATAATTTACTAGGAAGAGATGTTTTTGTGTAAAGTTCCTCAAGTTTATCCACAGTTCTTTAGCAGTGTTTTGTTTTCCTACTTTTCTAATCACAGTATCAGATAGATTTAGGATAATAGAACTATAAGCATATTCATCGTTTTCAAGCCGTTTTTCTTCAGAAACTGTTTCAGAGTATTTTCCATCAGTAGCTTTAAATATCTTTTGTTGTATTAAAATGCCTTTCATTTTCTGTTGCCAAATGGTAAAATCAAATTTTCCATCAAATGGTTGAAGGTTATATCTAGACATTTTCCAGAAAACAACAAGTCACAGCAATTTCATAGAGCAATGTACAGAGATACAGAAAACAGAGTACCAACAGAAAAACGAGTAACAATATCACAGTATATATTGTAGGGACCTTGACTACCTCTCCACTAGATACTTGACGGCTTCACGACCCCGGCCAAGGGAGTTTAGCAGTAAGGGTTTGGGGATCTGGGACCGAAAAATTAAAGGAGTTCAAGAATTAGAAAGATGTTACCGTGAGTGGCTTTTCAGGCCAGAGACTTAACCCCGCTCTGATACCACTGTTGTAAGTGGATCGATCTCCGGCAAGATTACAAAGAAAAATAATTACAGAAACTTAAATATAGTTACAAACCTTTCTAATACAAATTACAGTGAGCCTAATAAACAGAAATAAGGTTACAAGAGCAAGACCAGGGAAGAGCAACAGTACATGAACTGGAGACATAAAACAGAGAAACAGGAATACGGCTCAGAGCCTTAAGACCCAAGGCCTACCAAGGCCAGAGGTCACAACTTACTCAAGGTTGCTCAAATCAGATAGAAAACCACAAGGTTTTTGAAACCACAGAGGTTCCCAAAAATCCACCAAGGATATGCCACAGAAGACTTTTACAGTTTCCACAAAGGAGAAGCCACAAAGGCTTTAAGGTTCTTGCCACTAAGGCCTTTTTCGATTTTTGGAGAAAAAGAGAAGAGGGTAGATTATTTCATTAGCAATGAACCGACCAAAACCAGCCATTTAAAGAGGCTGTCATGGGGAAGGTTACTAACGATCATTTTTGGGTAATAGGAAGAAGCTCAGAAGTCAAAGGGTTGGGGAAGAACCCTAGGAGTCATTTGAAGAGGGAGAGAAGAGAAGAGCACAGACGGGATAGAGAAGAAGGGGAATTAGGGTTTTCAGATGAAGAGGTAGAATAAATACCAGGTAACCGGGTCGGATAGTTAGTGGGTTCGGGTTGGTGGATAGTGGGCCTCTGGGCCTTAAATGATTTGGCCGTCCATTTAGCAAGGCCTAGACATCTGGTTTGAGCCATATAGTTTTACATATATATATAGAAAGAGAGAGAGATGGCAGATGGGAGGGGAGAGGCATGGTGGTCGGAGATGGAGGGGGAGCAGGGTAACCCTAGGCTAGGCGAGGGAGTTGGGGGGACTGGGGAGGCAAGGGGCAACCAGGACAAGCGAGGGAAGCAGAGAAGCGAGGAGGCGAGGGAGATGGGTATGGCAGAGATGGGGGGAGAAGGGGCCTATGTTGGAAAATTTCAGTTTCAAGTAATCGAAAAAATATTTTGAAATATTACAATCGGATTTAGAAATAAAAAGCAACTAAAACTATGTTGGAACAAATAATATAAAACAATTAGAAACGCTATTTATGACAAGAAGTCGAAATCGAAAACTTACAACGAGAATTATATCGTAACGATTCTCAGTCTAATTGAAGTTGTTAATTTAACCGAATCGCAGATTATGCTTGCCTTGAAGAAAATACACGTCCCGTATCAATCGTGCATCGAGTTCAACGTAATTTCTCCCAAGATAAGACGGTTACAGTTCTTTCGATTTTAGCACTATATCGAAAAACACCTCGATTAAACATTCAAAAGCTCGTAACCAAAACTTTAAAGCTCAAATCTTAAAAAAAAATATAAAAGCCGAGAGAGAGAGGGAGAGAAAATTCAAAATGAGAGTTTGTTGTTTGTTGTGTGTTCAAAATGGTGAAGAGACAAGCCTTTATATAGGCATCCAAATTCAACAATTAAAACAACAATAAAGTGAAAAATAATGGTCATGAATTCCCGATCCAATACCAATCAAATGCATAAAAGCTGATTTTGAAAATGTTGTTGTTTCATTTCATTCAATTGCAATCAGAAACTGAAAATTCAACATTGAAATGAATGCTATTCAAATGCAAATGAAAATGTATGTTCAATTCTATGGGTTTTAAAATTCCAACAATCCCCCACAAACTCATAGATTTAAACTCAAGTTTCTGTAGTTTAATTTCAACAATGGTACCTTCTAGTTTGAACCACTGTCTAAGTTATCTGACGTCAGTTGTCACCAGGTCAAATGGAACTAAGCCTTGAATTTGAGCCTTTGAGTGTGACAACGTTTGTTAGTAACAACAAGCCACCAACTTTGTGTTGATTCACGTCCTTTAAGTCTAGATTTAGTACTCTAGAGCGAAAATCAAATGAACATATCCTAACTTTTTAGGAAGTAATTAGAGATATAGCCAATATATCTATGATTAGGATAAGTTTGGGATATATATTGAGATTGAGTTAATATTGATTATATGAAGTGGCTCAATTTCATATTTACATGCATTGAAAAAATAATGGATATAACTAATATATGTTTACTTTAGACCATAATTTGAGATTGAGATTTAGACTAATTTGTATTTTCAAAAAAAAAATGAGCCTTTTCGATTGGCACGATTCATAATTATTTTTTTTTGTTAAAATACAATATATATATTTATACACAATTAATAGTTAAATAATACATATAATATTTTATATAGAAGTTAAATAATAAAACTAATATTATAATATATTTATATAAAAGTCATATATATATATATATATATAGAGAGAGAGAGAGAGATGGCGGATGGGAGGGGAGAGACATGGTGGTCGGAGATAGAGGGTGAGCAGGGCAACCCCAGGCTATGCGAGGGAGGTGGGGGGACTAGGAAGGAAAGGGGCAACCAGGCCAGGCGAGGGAAGCGGAGAGGTGGGGGAGATGAGTATGGCAAAGATGGGGGGAGAGGGGCCTGCTAGGTAAGAGAGTAGGGGAGGGGAAGTGGGGCGAACAATGGCCACCTCCAGGGGAGGTGGTGGCAAAAGGAGGGGAAGAGGAAGGCAGATGTGTCAACGGCAGCGACCACAATGGTGAGGAGAGGAAGAAGATGAAAAGGCTGTCATTGTTTAAAAATAATAATAAAAAAAAGGCTTCCAAAACTTGGATAATCGAGGGAAAAAAGTAGAAATAAAAAAAAATCTAAAGCAAATGGTCAGTGGACTTAAATCCCATCACCCATGGTGGGATTTAAATCCACCCAATTTCAGTGTTAATACTGGACTGGCCTGACCTTTATCGGGCCTACCAAAAGCGAAGTAAATGAGTAGCAGGGACCAATTTTGCCTAATATCAAACCAGATCATTGATGAAGGATATGCGAAGGGTAGGGCAGCCATTAACGGACTTAAAATGAAATGGATGGCGAGATTTGGACTGGAGAAGTCGAACAGAGGTATCCGACTGGCTTGTCGACATCTTATCTCGTCGGCGGTTATGGCTCAAACAACGCAGCAGGCCTCGGTGCATAGATCCCTCTCTCTTTTTGATGGAACTGAGCGTGCTGGTTCACCGGCTGTTGAACGTTTGATGACCTGGAACGGGCTGTTGACGATGGGCTATCATAGCAGTAAGGAAGGTGATGATGTGGCAGCTCATGTGGACAATGAGGTGGATGATGACGTGTGCGATGATGTCGCATCCTATAGGCGACATGTGGTGGTTGAAAAGGAGGTGGAGGTGGTGGGTGATGTGGAAATTATGTCATCGAGTGTCAAATCCATTTCTATCGGGTTATTCGTTGGTAATATCCCGTTGCATGCTTGTCCGGAACCTCTTGTTGACGATAAAATCGCACAAGCATTCAACAACTCATCACGGACAGTTCTTTCATATATTGCTCCGATTGTGCAAAATGGTGAGGTCATCGTACGTCCTTCGATTGATACTATCTGTGCTGGATCGAGACGTTGGAAAACAACAGCTGTTGGGTATTTTTTGGGGAAAAAAATCCTATTTTCACCACCTCAAGGAGTATGCCAAATCTGTTTGGCCAGAGCTACGAGAGGTCACAGCTGCCCTCTAAAGTTGCATCCACACCACACCGGAATTAGGATCCCTCAATTCTCTTTACTAGAAGAAAATTATGGAGAAAAATACACATCAAGTGTGTATTCAAGAGGGGCGGCCGAGAGGTGGAGTTAGGGTGTAGGTAATCATTTTGTGTATTGTGTTATCTATTAATTCATTAGTCATTCCAAATAACTAATACACATATCTATACGTTTTGAATGGATACATATTTAACCATCCATAAGATAATAAAATCCTTTATTCCAAATAAAGGATAACTAACATGACACTTTTCAAAAGTGAATTTATTAGTTAATAATTTTCTTTTCTAACAATTTCCACCAACTTAATTAATGGGCTTGGACCGATTTTAATTAATTAAAATACAAAGCTCAATTAATTAAATCCAATTTAATTAAAGCCCACTTAATAATTCCATCATATATTTAATCCAGTTAAATATATGAACCCGATAACCCTTTATTAAATAATAAGGCCAAGCCTAATATAACTTAGTCCAATTAATTTATCCTTGGGCTTATCCATGTAATGGATCCCTCTCATATATAAGTAACCCAATTACTTATAGAATTAATTCTCAATTAAGCCCTCGTCCCTTCTCTGTGATTTGTGTGTGACTCTTTAGGTTCACCTTTCAACTGACTTGGGCTAGTGTCCAATACTATTATTAACTAAATTCAATTTAATTAATAATTCTCAATCAACACTTGATCAAGAAAGCCCGTCACCATAGGTGGCCATATAGCACCGGTCCATGGCACTAGAGATTAGGAGAATTTTCATGTGAACTTGTAGGCTCCCTAGTCCATACGGGTATGGTCCTTCAGTCTACCGTCTTCCGACCTTTAGTCTAGAGCATGAAATTGGGTGTCGGTTCCCATCCTGAAATAGGTAATACTTGAGATCGTGTTATGCCAAATTGCTCGACATAGGAACCTCTTTTTCCTATTCGACCAATGACTATGGCCACAACTTTATAGAGCATATTGACACATCTTCAAGTGCATAGGAGGTACCTCTGTCATGTTTTGATAGGTAATGGGCCCTCTTTTTGGAACTAACCGTCCTTGCTACATACTCTGACTGCACTGGACAAGGCTTATGATGACCATGTCTGAAATATGATCACCTCTTGCACAAATCTATGATACAGTGATCGCATGCACATGACTGCCATGATTCCTTAAGTCTGAGGACTACTCTCGTACTATTGGAGCCAAGGACTCAAGTCATACTTACCTAGATTCCCGTACGATCCCCATGAGTTAGTTCAGTCGATTCGACACCTAGCCAATCGATCAATTAAAATTGCATAGATGTCCTATGTTTGTCGTCGATGAAACACGACACTCATCAAATAAATGCGACTCTTAATGCAAGTCTCAGTAAGACTTTCGATGCCTAGTCTCAAGGTCCTTGACTTAGGACATTTCAAACCCAACCCTAAACAATTGGTTTCATGACCGCCACCCAATGCGCAGTCCAGTTGTTAATGTGGTCTTTGGACATCTATTGTGACGTCCAAGTAGTGGTTTACGTAATTTGGTAAGCACAATAGACATGTGTGCCGAAGACGAATACTTATATACTAAAATTGCACAGACGACGCACGTCTTTTGTTGATAAAATGTGGCTGCAGTATTTAGTACAAATCTCTATAGGATCCTTGATGTCTTATCTCGAGGTCCTTGACTTGAAATATTTCAAACTTACCTATAGAAGCAATATTTTTAGAATCGGATTGGGGAGCAAACCAATCAATTTATTGGGTCACTAGTCATTGGTCTGATCGGTTGGAGCAGATTAAAAAACCAGTTGGCTCGGACCATATTATATTTAAATTTCAAAAGTTTTAGAAATTTCAAAGTAAATTTCATTTAATTTACAACAACATAAATAATTTCTCACCAAAATTTGACTAAAAATACACAAAAATAAATTTAACAATTCAGAACAACAATATATAAAATGATATAATTAATTCCCCACAACTTTCAAAATGAACAAACTAAAAATCCAATCATATAAAAAATTAATATCAACTTATCAAAAACCTAAAATCAAAAATTAAAAAATGGAATATCGAAAAAAAAGATATAAAAAAATTTAAAATTAAAAAAATAACAGTTCACATAAATAATTAATAAAATAGTAACAATTAAGTGAGACTCTTCACATTCTTCAACGACAACAATTAAGTGAAGACTCTTCAAATGCTCCAACCTGTTTTTTAGGAAACAACATAGAAAAGGGGATAAAGCTTATTAATTAAGAAAACTACCCCATCTCATCCCTAAAATGAAGAGAGAAAGAGAATGAGCGATAACAGAGAGGAATTAGAAAAAGATTGAGCTTTGTTGCCGCCATTGAAGAGAAATGATACTTCCACTAAGCCCATCGCTATTGAGTGCGATATTTTTGTTGGGTTCAAACTTCAATTCATATTTCTGCTGAGTACGTGACCATTGAAGAGAAAATGTAATTTGTTGCTGTCTTTCTTGAACAGATGTCATTGTCGCCGCTAGAGCACATGCATGCTCCTTTTCTTCTTCTTTTCTTTCTTTCTTTTTTTTTTTTCAAAATGCAAAATGAGTTGATGGGTCCCGATTTTGGCTGGTTTTTACTGGTTTCCACAAGTTTTGACTGGTGGTCCACTTTGGTTTTGACCTCCCCGATTTTTGTACACTTACTAGGATCGGACAGAGCTCCTGGTCCTGGTTAAACCGGTCGAACCGACCGGTACGGTCCGAGTTTAAAAATGTTGCTCAGAAGTTGGTTTAACAGTTGACAAATCTATGCGCAACCCAACTTCATGGGTTTAACCTTACGGTTTGTGGGCATTTCGTTATGACATTGAAACCGCATCCAATGTTAGTGGTAAGCACAAAAACTCAATGCCAACTTGTTGAATTGTTACTATATTCATCAATTCAATATTATTTTATAAAGATCGGTAAATGAAAAAACAACCAATCCAATTAGCTTTTGATCACCCATTCTAACTGGTCACTTGGATGCTGACTAATTTTTCTACTTGAATGTGTCCTATAAACTCTCTTGTTTGAATTAATTTCGCCTACCATATCTAATAACAAATTAATGACCGGTCGGGCTTTGATGATGAAACACGCCATCCTCTCTACCTTCCTAACTCTTCTTCCTTCCATACCCATGGTAGAATATTAAGCTTCAATTTACTCCCTACATACACTATTCTCCTTTGTAAAAGGTTCGAGCTTCATATTTTTACTACCCTCTTTTAGAAAATTGTATTAGCTCCCCACCCACCTTCATTTGATTCAAATCTTGCAGTCTAATTTTTCAAAATCTATTATCCTCAGATTCCTATTTCATCTTAGGTCATAGACGTTGGTGTTGAGATGAAGAACAAGAACATGCATGCTCCGTTGCTGCAATTGAAGATTGGGACCCTGGTTGAGCTACAGTCAGTCACAGGCGAAGAAGACGCGCGTTTCTTGTGAATGCGTTTTACTGATTGGATTACGACTTTATAAGTTAGGCATATGTGGCATTATCGTGTACACCACGTGGAGCTGATGTGGCTCAGTTGGCTAATTAATTAATTTTTCTATTTTTCTATTCATCGTTCCGTTCATGTATTTAACAGAGTTTCTTCAACTTTCTGGGTTTGTGTCTGAATTCTCAGCTTGATTTGTTTTGATTACTTACTTTAACATGGTATCAGAGCCTTCATAATGAAGGTCTTTATTTTTGTCCTGCGTTTCAAACACCTTAGCATTCAACATGGCGAATGTTGAATATGGAAACGTAGATATGGCACAAACTACTCCTGATCTGGAGTCTATGCAGTTGCAGGCCTCTAATCACCTTAGGATTGTGATGGTGTTAGCAATGCTCACTGGTAGCAACTATTTTTCTTGGAGCAGGGCGGTGCGACGAGCTTTAACGATGAAAATGAAACTGGATTTTGTCGACGACACTGCGATTAGACCCCCAATGAACACTGATGACTTTAAAAGTTGGAATCGCATTGATTCCATAGTAACCACCTGGATTTTAAACTGTTTTTCGAAGGAATTAGCTAAATCATTCATGTACATTAGTTCCTTCAGTGAACTTTGGTTGGAATTAGAGGCGAGGTTTGGGGAGAGTAACAACCCCATGATTTACGAGTTGCAGCGAGAAATTGGACTGGTGATGCAAGGAAATATGTCGATTACTGAATACTACACAAAACTCAAAGCCTATGGGATGAACTTACTTGTTTAGCTCCTACTCTGAAATGCATATGTACAGGATGTAGCTATGGCATTAACAAGGCCATGACAGAAATGACTGCATCTAACCAGCTGATACAATTTTTGGTTGGACTGAACACTAATCAAGCACGGAGTCAGATTCTGCTACTAGAACCTTTACCATCAGTCACAAAGGCATACTCTATGCTCATTCGGATGGAGAAAAAAATGCAAATGAACATGAGCGGCTTGGAAATGAATAATGGTGCCGAATTTCAAGTCAAAACAAAGAATTTTAAGAAGAAATATGATGGGTGTACACATTTATGCCCTGCGAAAAGACCAAAATACCCTTCATTAAGGGCATTAGAGTCCTTTCATGATCAGAATCCGCGCCTTTTGTAATGGGCAGGTCGCGGAGGACCCGACCCGGATCGCACAAACAGACCGAAGACCCAGACAATGACAGCCGTTCGCTCAGAACGCAAGCCAGCAGGATAAGGCCACGTGGCCCAATCAATAGTATCCAGTTGTGCTCCATAAATAGACCCCGAAATGCCGTTATTAAGGTAACTGTTACGCATTTATCGTGATCGAACTTCGAGCTAGAACATTTTTCTCTCGATCAACCTAACTTGAGCGTCGGATGGTCATTGTCGGAGACGTGCCCGACGAGCTCACTGTTTGTGTTTTATTCTCAGGGAACCCAAAATTTGATCTAGGAAGAGTTAGACGTCTATGCTGAGATCGTTTCACGAGATCGCTAATTTCGACCCGGATCAGTTGGCGCCGTCTATGGGAACGTCTGAGAATTTCTTATTACCATGCAGGGTTCATCGAGGAGAAACGCCGGAGAAGAGGAGACACCGAGAAAGGGAGGAGCACTTGTTCAGATCACAAAGGACGAGCTCTAGAGAATGATAGAGGAAGCTAGTCGAAATGCCATTGTGGAGTATGAGAGACGAACTGCTACTCCACTGGTCAAAGAAATTACGAGGAGACAGTTATTCGAAAATGTAGAACCACCGAGAGAGTCAAGGGTGCAAGGCGAGCAGGAACACCGTAGCAAGCGACCCGCATCATCTAATGCCGGCTCCAGCAGCCACGTTCACGCGAAAAGAAGGGAGTCCATAATATCGCGGGCCGAGGTCGAGAGTGTGGGAAAACAGATAAATAGCTTGAACTGACAGATTGATGAGCTGAAAGAACGGGGAGAGATAGTGGCTCAAAACAAGAATTCTCCTTTCTGTAATGACATTCTGGTCCAAACAGTCGAGCCGGGTTTTAGAGTGCCCGACTTACGGAGGTATGACGGAATGAAAGATCCGCAAGAACACGTGGCCTTCGTGATGGTGCTGAATTTATATGGGCAGCCAGCCCCCATCATGGCAAAATTGTTTGCGACCATGCTCACGGGAAAAGCTCAAGAATGGTTCACTAATTTACCTCGAGTAAGCATCGAATCCTATGAGCAGCTCATACAAAAATTCAACTTTCGTTTTGCGAGCAAGAAGAAGCAGAAGAGGTTAGCGACCCATTTGCTCAATATCCGCCAGAGGAAAGATGAGACACTAAAAAACTTTATGGGAAGGTTCAGTAATGAGACATTAGAGGTGCAGGAATTGAGGATTGATATGCTTGTGAGCATCCTCATCCATGGGCTACGAAAGGGTCCTTTTACGTCCGCTCTCGCGCACGATCCGCCCAGTGATGTCGAAAAATGGCATTGGCCCAGAAGTACATAGACGAGGAGGAGATGAATGCGATGAAAGATTCCGAAAGGAGAGAGCGCGAGCATGTCAAGCGACCGCATGAGGGCAGAGAAGCTGGAGGGAGCAAACCGAAACTGGAAAAGCTGAAGGAGCCTAAGTATATCCCCAAATACCATAACTATACTCCACTTGCCATGTCGCGAGAGAAGGCATTGATGATGGTGGAGAATGCAGATGTCTTGAAGTGGCCGAGGCACACTAGGTACACTCCCTCTAAGAAGTTTTCTAACAAATACTGCAGATTCCATCCAGAGAGGGGACACAACACGGAAGAGTGCTTCCAACTGAAGGATTAGATCGAGAGGCTGGTTAGATAGGGGTACTTCCGAGATCGCGTCCCCCCAAATTGCAAAGTCAGTGGGGGAGCCCCTGCCGGCGAGAATAATGTACCCACCAAGGGAGTGATATACACGGTCGTGGGAGGATCGAGTGCTAAAGATTCAGGTCGAACACGAAAAAGGTGCGCTCGTACTGTAGGATCGAACAGGGAAAGGGAATTTGTGCTGAAGGTGGAGGATGAAGAGGCCATTTCATTCGATAGTTCCGACAGATTGAAGGATGGCGGAGACCTGAATGACCTGATGGTCGTTAAGCTAGATATCGCAAACTTCACTGTCCACAAGGTGCTGATCGACAGTGGTAGTTCAGTAGATATCATTTTCAAGAACGTGGATGGGGTTAGAGAACGCAGGACTCGAACTCGTAAAAACCCCGCTAGTTGGCTTTGGTGGAAGTGAAGTAGCCTCATTGGGAACGATCGAGCTGCCCGTGTCCATGGGAGAAGAGCCAAAGAGAAAGATCTTGATGGTCAAATTTCTAGTAGTGGATACCCCGTTTACCTACAACGTCATCTTAGGTAGACTGGGGTTGAACTCGTTCCGAGCGGTCATCTCCACATATCATATGAAGATGAATTTCCCCACAGAATACGGGATTGGGGAGGTATCGTGCGATCAGAAGGAAGCTCGGAAGTGTTACAATTTGTCATTGAAAGGAGAGCCGAGGCAGAAGAAGCAAAAAACGAAGAAAGACGCGGAACCCCGACCTTATGAGGCAGAACATTTGAAACCTAGCGAGGAATACAAGGCAGTGCTGCTCGTGCCCGAGGAACCTGACAAGACGACCCGAATAGGGTCCAACATGAAGGATGGGGAAATGGCCATGATCGAATTCTTTAGGAGAAATGCCGATATGTTTGCATTGAGCCCATCAGATTTTACGAGAATCGATCGGGAGGTCATTGTGCACCGATTAAATGTCGACCCTATGGCCCGACCAGTACAATAGAGGAAGAGGTCGTTTGGCAGCGATAAAAATAAAGTTATCAGACAGGAGGTCGAAAAACTGCTTAAAGCCAGGTATGTATCCGAGGTCCAATATACTGATTGGCTTTCTAACGTAGTGCTCGTCCCCAAATCCTCTGGGAAATGGCGCATGTGCGTTGATTTTACAGACCTGAACAAAGCCTGCCCAAAGGATCCGTACCCTCTACCCCGGATCGATGTGATGGTGGACTCAACAGTGGGGTTCGAAATCTTCTCGATGATGGATGCTTATCAAGGATATCACCAAATTTGCATGGCTGAGGAGGACAGAGACAAAACCTCGTTCGTTACTGAGAAGGGGATTTACTGCTACAACATGATGCCATTCGGACTGAAAAATGCAGGCGCGACCTACCAACGATTGGTCAATAAGATGTTCGGTGACTTGCTGGGGAAGACCATGGAAGTATATGTCGATGATATGTTGGTCAAGAGTAAGAGGTCGCAGGACCATCTCAAGGACCTCGCACAAGCCTTCAGCATAATGAGAACGTATGGCATGAAACTGAGTCCTGACAAGTGCACATTCGGAGTTGGAGGAGAAAAATTTCTGGGATACATGGTTAGCGAGCGGGGAATAGAGGCAAATCCAAAAAAAATCCAGGCTATTATGAATCTGCGATCTCCAGCTTCAATCAAAGAAGTGCAGAAACTCACGGGCAAGATCGCATCGTTAAGCAGGTTTATATCCCGATCGGCGGACAGAAGCCTACCTTTCTTTAAGGTCTTGAGAAAATCGAAAAACTTTGCATGGACCACGGAATGCGACCAGGCATTACAGGAGCTGAAGGAATACCTCACGAAGCCCCCCTTACTGGCGAACCCGAAAGAAGGGGAGATGCTGTTTTTGTATCTGGGAGTATCTGAAAATGTGGTCAGCTCAGTGTTGGTGAGGGAAGAAGGAAACAATCAAAACTCGGTCTACTACGTCAACAAGATGCTTCAGGGTGCGGAGTCTAGATATTCAGAGATGGAGAAGCTAGCTCTTACTTTAGTGGTAACAGCTCGAAAGCTGCAACCTTACTTCCAGTCGCATAAAGTGGTCGTACTGACAAACCACCCCCTCAAACATGTGATGTCACAAACCGAGGCCCCCGGGAGGTTGATTAAATGGGCGGTCAAATTGGGGCAGTACGACATTGACTATCAGCCTAGAACAGCCCAGAAAGCGTAGGTGCTAGCAGATTTCGTGATGGAGTTGTCCAGCGCACAGAAAGAGCCTGAAACAGTTGAATAACCTTGCCTGAAATGGATGCTACATGTAGACGGATCTTCTAATGCCAATAATGGAGGAGTAGGCATATTAATTCAGGGGCCAAAGGGAGTGGAGATCAAAGTTGCAACTCGCTTATCTTTCCCAGTGACTAACAATGAAGCAGAGTATGAAGCACTCATACTGGGTTTAGAGCTCGCACATGAAGCCGGCGCCCGGGACCTAGAGGTTTTTACAGACTCTCAGTTGATTGCCCTACAGATCGAAGGAACGTACGAAACAAGGGAGAGGACGATGGCATCGTACAAAGAGATCGTTCAACGGTTAATGAGTAAATTTTAGAAGTGTTCTGTTTTGCAGGTTCCTAGGGCTGAAAACGACAAGGCGGACGCCTTATCTAAATTTGGAGGTGCATTGGACGGAATCAGAGATCGCACTATCACAGCCCTAGTACGCGAGCGATCGGCCCTTTCGAGCAGAGCTGAGGTGCAGGTGGTCTCAGAGACAGGGTCATGGAAGGACGAAATTGTGAAGTATCTGAGGACGGTACCCTGCTCGTCGACCCCATTACTGCGAAGAGAGTCAAATTTTGAGCTACCCGGTTCACTTTGCTAGCCGGCCAGCTCTACAAGCGAACGGTGGATGGGCCTCTCTTGAAATGCTTAGACGAGGAAGGAGCCCCATATGTGATGTGAGAAATCCACGAAGGGAGTTGCGAAAACCACTCGGGCGCGAGATCGCTGGCCCAAAAGATCATGCGACAAGGATATTTCTGACCCACCTTGGTCAATGATTCCAAGGATCTGGTGAGGAAATGTGAGAGCTGCCAAAAATACGCGTCCCTGATCCACCAGCCTGCGACCCCAATGGAGCCGATCAGAATAGCGTGTCCATTTGATCAGTGGGGAATTGACATTGTAGGACCTTTCCACTCGCCCAAGCTCAGAAGAAATTCATCATTGTGGCGGTCGAATATTTCTCCATGTGGGTCAAAGCAGAAGCAGTGGCAAAGATCTCTGAGAAGGAAGTCATCAACTTTATCTGGAAAAACATCATTTGCAGGTTCGGGATACCTAGAATATTGATATCTGACAATGGCACCCAGTTTCAGGGAAGAAAGATTGCGGAGTGGTGCAAGGAACTGAAGATCGCGCTACACTTCATAGCGGTCGTGAACCCTCAAGCGAATGGACAAACCGAGGTGACTAACCGGACGATTTTGCAGCACTTGAAGACATGCCTCGAAAACAAGGGTTCGTGGGTCGACGAACTGCCTGGAGTTTTGTGGGCTTACCGCACAACTCCACGATCTGCCACGGGAGAGACCCCATTCTGCCTGGTGTACGGAACAGAGGCTATCATTCCGGCAGAGATTGGAGAGGAGTCCCATAGAATCATGCAATATGATCCTGAAGCCAACTGGGATGGGCGAAATTTCGATCTCACTGTAATTGAAGAGAAGAGAGAGGTCGCGTATGCTAGAATCTTGCACCACAAGGGGTTGATGATGAGGAGCCATGATCGTAGGATTCGACCACGCCAACTGCAAGTAGGAGACCTCGTGTTGGAAAAGGTAGAAGCCTCCAAGCATGTAGGAAAGCTGGAACCGCCGTGGGAGGGACCGTACAAGGTGGTCGAGATCAAGAAGAAAGGTACATATGAACTACAGGATATGCAGGGCCGAGATCTGCCGCACCCATGAAATATACAGAATTTGAAGAAGTTCTACGGTTGAGCATCGGAGTTCGCATTATGGTGTCTGTGAAAGGCCATCAACAAAGAGATCGAGTTCTGGTGCCTGTGAAAGGCCACCAATGAAGAGATCGAATCCGGTGCCTGTGAAAGGCCATCAACAAAGAGATCGAGTTCTGGTGCCTGTGAAAGGCCACAATGAAGAGATCGAATCCGGTGCCTGTAAAAGGCCATCAACAAAGAGATCGAGTTCTGGTGCTTGTGAAAGGCCATCAATGAAGAGATCGAATCCGGTGCCTGTGAAAGGCCATCAACAAAGAGATCGAGTTCTGGTGCCTGTGAGAGGCCATCAATGAAGAGATCGAATCCGGTGCCTGTGAAAGGCCATCAACAAGGAGATTGGATTCTGGTGCCTGTGAAAGGCCGTCGACCACAAAGGGATCGAATTCCGGAGCCTGTGAAAGGCCACCAGTTATGTAAAGGTTAGGAAGATCGCATCTCGTATCTTGTAAAGGTTAGGAAGATTTGAAAAAGACGCATCCAATTAAATGCGATCTGAAAAAGACGCATCCAAACAAACGCGAACTAAAAAGGACGCGTCCAACTATGCGATCTGAAAAAGACACATCCAATTAAATGCGATCTGAAAAAGACGCATCCAATTAAACACGAACTGAAAAAGACGCGTCCAATCATGCAATATGAAAAAGATGCATCCTTCTTTCCAGCTGGAAAAGAGGCATTTTATTATGCGAACTAAAATGCGTTCAGCACATGCGATATGAAAAGAGATGCAATCTTCAAATGAAGGAAAGCAGTAAAGGGAAATAGAAGGAAGTAAACACGCTAGATGAGAAAAAATGATTTCATTGATGAAGTTTCATTTACAAGTCCCATCACAAGAATATGCCCCAAGGGTCAATTCCCCAAATTTACAAGTCAATGTTGTCAAAGTATCAGGGGGAAGAACGAGTCATACAAAAATATGTTCAAAATCCTATCAAAAAGAGGAGAGATCAGGCAACATCATCATCGTCATTGTCCTCAGCCTCAGCTTCTAGATCTACGCGCAAAGCAGCGAACTTGTCATCCTTCAGATCAGGGTCGGGGGGATAAGGTTGGAGATCGCCGTCGAGAGTGATGTCCAACTGGCTGCGATCAAAGGACTCTTGGAATCCGCCAAGCTTCTCGGTTTGAGCTTCACAGGTCTTATAACTCTTGGTGAATGAGTCAGCAGACTTGAGTTCCAAGGCAGTTGTGAAGGTGTCTGTCTTCAAGAAATCGCGGACGACAGCCATACGAGAGCCAGCCAGGAGTTTTTGGTGTTCTTCCAGAGTGATGCGACCGGACTGGCCTTCCTCAAAACCTCGCTTATGACCTTCGGCCAGTCCAGCCTCCCAGCCAGCCTCGAATCCTTCCTTCCTGCCTTCAGACAAGGCAACATCCCTCTCAGATAGAGCGATCTCCTTCTCCTTTTTAGCGACCTTGCTCTCTAAGTTCTTGATCTTTTCTACGAGGGCCAGCATGTCGTCCGCGTGCTTAAGATCCTGGTTATCTCGTTCTACCAGCTGGGCTTGGAGCTCCTTCACCTTCCTATCAGTCATGATGTAGTTCTTACGATAGGATGTGCATTTCAGGGACAAGCTCCGCAGAAACGTTAAGCCCTACAAGATCACGCAAAGTTATTCAGGTTCGAACTTGTGAGCCGATTCAAGAATGAAAGATTACCTGCAGCATGGCATGAGCCCCGTATTGCTCGATTGGAATAGGGTTGTTCGTCACCAGGGAATTCTGGTCGCGAAGGGAGGTCAAAGAAGTGTACAGGTCAAAAGGTTCCCCCCTGCTTCCGAGAAAAGCACCGTGCTGAAAGAGCAATCCCACCTCGGAGCTGCCCTATCTCCTTGGGGTGCAGAGGACTGCGACTGAGGACCCTTTACAAATTCCCGAGTCTCCTCCCAACGCAAAGCGAGCTGCTCCAACCTCAGGAACCTGTCTCGCTCGTCCTCTTGGCTAGATTTGTCTGCAGCTTCCTTAGCTATCCTGCTCAGAGTTTTAGGCCGTTGGGATTTGGATTTGGAAGAACCAGAGGGATCCACCGGTTCTTTCCGCCTCGAAGCTTCCCCCTGCCCATGTTTTTGCGAGGCCCGCTTCCTTTTCTTTGACTTCTCCCCGCCATCGTGATCTGGCCTCTCAGATTCACCCCTTGGTCTCCGCTGACGGTGTCTAAATTCAGCTCTAGGTTGCTAGAGTTATATCCATGGAGGGGTTGAGAAGGAGTCTCTTCGCTATCAACTTGGATAGGCTAACGAGTAGCGGGGCTCGCTGGCTCACGGGCTCGAGGAGGAACAGACACAGGAGGAAGGTCCTTAGCAGGAAGGTCTTTAGCAGAAGCGACCTGCTTTCCCTTGGCCTTGGCCTTAGCTATTTTATTCGCGGCTGCCTTCATTCGTAGATCATTATGCGAACTTATGATTATGCTATCTGCAAGAAAAATCAAAGTGTGTAAGCGAGTTCGAACAGAATGACGAAAACATTGCTAGAAAAGAAAATCACCTAAAGACTCTTCGATGTGGAGGGACGCTGGAGAGAGCCCAGATAGTTGCAAAACCTTCTCAGTGAGAAGCTTCCTGCGGTCGTATTTATAAGCCGTTAGGCTATTTATCTGATCTCCCTCCAGCCCCCTTCCACTTGTTTTTGGAATGGGTTTATATTTGGTCCATTCGTTTTTAAAGGGCCAGACACCTCTAGGAGATCAAATGAAAATATAGCGATCTAACCAGACCCCTAGATTCGACTTCAGGGCGCTCAGATATCCACAGTCGGGCTTGGCCGAAAGATAAAAGAAACCTTGACTACCGGATCATTTTGAAGTAGTGAAAGAGTACAGGCTCCAAAAATTATCAAAACTGGGTTCTATACCTAGGAATTGCATTATTACAACAAAAAGGACAATATGAGAAATAGAATTGGGGGAGAGTTGCATAGGGCACAACCCCAATTTATTCAAAATCGAGGCTATAGGGGGAGCCAAGGAAATCGAAGTCCAGCATCGAGGTGTTTGATAGAAAAAGCGCTGAAACCCTCGGGAGGACGGTGCATGTGATCAAAGTAGCAGGAATAACAATGTCGTGATTGGAGGGTATGTGATATTTCTCCCTAATCCTAAGAACGGGTGTCCTAACTTTACTGACTACGGCTTCCCAAGGGTATTTAGCAAGCCTATCTTGGAATTTTACAATAGTAGAAGGACCGGCCTGTTCATCAGTTAGTTTGGAAATAGGGAACTTTTTGTTCCTTTTTGGGGAGGTAGAGAAAGACCCATGAGTAGACCCAGACTCAGACCCAGACGCAGACCCAGACACAGACCCAGATGGGGACCCAGACGCAGACTCAGAAGGGGTCGCAGAAAACCCAGAGCCAGGGCGCAACTTAGAGTTCGAACTAGAGTTGGAAGACATCATACCTTAGAACAGGATGATTCTAGAAGCTGCAGATCGAATGCGAACTTCAAGTTGTGAGCACTGGTCGCCGAAAGTTTATATGTGGGGCAGGCGGAAAGGTTTGAATGACCGATGTATTTATAAACGAACCCCTCTGGAGATGCGCGCCGTAGGTCACTAGACGAGATGTTGCCACGTGTCCGCCTGGGAAACCGATCGACAGATGCGACTGTTCGACTTCTTCAAAGGCAACGACATTGCACTTTGAAAAAGTGAGGGAGTAATGATGGGTGTACACATTTATCCCCTGTGAAAAGACCAAAATACCCTTCATTAAGGGCATTAGAGTCCTTTCACGATCAGGATCCGCGCCTTTTGTAACGGGCGGGTCGAGGAGGACCCGACCCGAATCACACAAACAGACCGAAGACCCAGACAATGACAACCATTCGATCAGAACGCAAGCCAGTAGGATAAAGCCACGTGGCCCAGTCAAAAGTATTCGGCTGTGCTCTATAAATAGACCCCGAAACGCCGTTATTAAGGTAACTGTTACGCATTTATTGTGATCGAACTTCGAGCTAGAACATTTTTCTCTCGATCAACCTAACTTGCACGTCGGAGGGTCATTGTCGGGGACGTGCCCGACGAGCTCACTGTTTGTGTTTTATTCTCAAGGAACCCAAAATCTGATCTAGGAAGTGTTAGACGTCTGTGCTGAGATCATTTCACGAGATCGCTAATTTCGACCCGGATCAAAATCCTTGTTAGATAAGAGACACCTTTTCTATGAACATTGTCAAAGATTAGGCCACTCCAAGGATACTTGTTTCAAACTCCATGAAGTGCCTGATTGGTATAAGGAGATGGTGGATCAAAGGAAGAAAACAGGGGGTAGGGGACGTGGTTTTGTTGCTGTAGCAGCTAGTGAGTAAGGTTCTGTGATGTCAGAAGGGATTTCTAACATCACTGACATTATTCGAACAGAAATGAAGAGACTAATACATGATGAGATGCTTGTTGATCCCTTGAAAGTCAATTTTGCTCAATTGGATAATTTTGCAGGTACTAGCATGAACTCTACTTGTATTGTTTCTGGTTCTTGGATTATTGATAGTGGGGCAACAAGCCACATTTGTGGAGATATTCATTTATTTCAATTTTTCAAAGCACCTACACATCCTCTCACCATCCACTTATCATTTCACATATAGGCTTAGTTGCAGTTTCACCTGAAATTACTCTATGTCATGTTTTTCACATTACAGCCTTCTCTGTTAATCTACTTTCCGTTCGAAAATTATGTCAAGCTATGCCTATTGAATTTCTTTTTCTGAAATCTCATTGCATCCTGCAGGACTTGAGGAATAAAAAGGTCATGGCCACAGGAGAACTCATAGACAATTTTTATGTTCTATCCTCTGTATTAAGAAGCAACCTTTCTGTACTAATTACTATTGATTGTAATGCTGATTCATATGTTGTTGTTGCTTTGAATAATGGTGATCTTTGGCACAAAAGGCTTGGACATTTGTCTAAAGGATCCATGAAACACATTACTTCTTTGCCTCAATTAGATTTTACAGACACACTTAGCAAAATTTGTCATCTTCCTTTACTTCGAGTTCCATTCATTCATCGTCAATATTCACTCTTGTTCACACAGGTATCTGGGGACCTTAGAAAGAACCCACCAATTCTGGTTGTCATTATTTCTTGACAATCGTAGACGACTTTAGTAGGTCTACATGGACTTTCTTCATGCGATACAAGAGCCAATGTCTGGAAATGTTTCAGAATTTCTGCAACCTTGTTTTCACCCAATTTAACAAACGTATCCAATCACTTCGAACCGATAATGGGTCTAAATTTTTGAGTTCACAATTCCAGTCCTTTCTTCATAACTCTAGCATCATTCATCAACGTAGTTGTGCTTATACTCCGCAGCAAAACAGAGTTGTAGAATGAAAACGTAGGTTTCTTCTTGATGTTGCTAGGTCTATCATGTTTCAGTCGTCTTTTCCTCAACGTTTTTGGGGCGATGCCATCCTCTCAGCCACTTATCTAATCCATAGGTTTCGCACTGCTATCCTAGGATGGAAGTCCCATATGAAATTTTATATAACAAACCTCCTTCTTACACTCATCTGTGTATGCCACGTGGAGCTGACGTGACTTAGTTGGTTAATTAGTTAATTTTTCTGTTTTTCTGTTCATCGTTCCATTCATGTACTTAACAGAGTTTCTTCAGCTTTCTGGGATTGTCTTTGTATCTGTACAATTCTCAATTTGAATCAATACACTCTTCACGTCTTTTCCATGAAATTCTCAGCTCGAATTATTCTGATTACTCACTTTAACAGTTGGGAGCAACCATTCTTATCCTTCATCTATTCTCTCATGGTGGCTTTGTTTAGGAGTATAGAAATTGAAGAGATCAAAGTTTCATTCAGTTCAAATGTATATGAGAGTTCAACTATTATGAAACTATACACTTTCCAGAACTAAATCCTTGGATTGCTTCTCTTGTCAAACAATTTGCCTTGTGTTATGGTAAAGAAAGTATGAAGCTTGTTGAAGGCAGAGGGAATAGGAGGGTTGGTCTCAATCATCATAAGCTGGGGGTAAGTTTGACAAAGAGTTAGGAAATTGGTAACCAAATATAGCAAATTAATGTTGACATGATGAGCCTTATGTTAGGATAATATTCTACTTTCCAGCTTTATCCACTTGAATTAGATGTGAAAATAAAAAACAAAAACAAAAACTTAAGGCAATTTGAAATATTATAAATATTAGATAATCATTAAAATACAATTAATCAATTTATCACATTATAATTTGTCAAAGCGTAATTCCATCCCATTAACTGAAGGTACCTTAAAGAATTAAGTAATGAACTCTAAAAAAAGAATTCGAGAGATTGGTTGAATGAGAAACAGAAAATTGAGAATCAAAGAGAAGGTGAAACAATTCGATCTCAAATAGACAAGTACCTAGTTGAAGCTGCAGTTCAAGCTCGAGCGCAAATGTCTAGCTACCACATGTTCATGAAGGACATATTATCTAGCATTTTGTTTGAATTGATGAATATGAAAATGGCGATTTCAAATCCTTAATTTTGACTTTATTTGAATAATTCTGTATTAGAGAGCACTTCATATGTGATGGGTATACATATATCATCCCTACAAAAAGACTGAAACGCCCTTCATTAAGGGCATTATGGTCATTTCCGCGATCAGGATCCGCGTGTTTTGTAGCGGGCGGGTCGCAGAGGACCCGATCCGGGTCGCAGAGGACCCGATCCGGGTCGCATAGACTAACGAAAGACCCGGACAATGACGACCGTTCGATCAGAATGTGAATCAGCAAGATACGGCCACGTGGCCCAGTATTTGCCGTACAACTGTGTACTATAAATAGACCCCGATACGCCATAAATGAGGTAACTGTTATGCATTAATTGAGATCGAACTTTGAGATCACATACATTTCACTCGATCAACCTAACTTGAGCGTCGGAGGGTCATTGTCGGGGACGTGCCCGACGAGCTCACGGTTCGTGTTTTATTCTCAAGGGATCCAAAATCTGTTTCGGAAGACTTAGTCGACCCGCAGTGAGATCGTCTCAGGAGCTCGAATAATTTGACCCGGATCAGTTGGCGCTGTCTGTGGGAACATCTGAGAATTCTTTATCGCTATGGAAGGTTCATCGAGGAGAAATGCTGCGGAAGAGGAGACGCCCAGGAAGGGAACAGGTGCCACCATTCAAATAACTCCGGACGAGTTGCAAAGAATGATAGAGGAAGCAAGCCGAAAAGCAATTGTGGAATACGAAAGGAGAACAGCGACCCCCCTGGTCAAGGAAACTGTTAGAAGGCAGTTATTCGAAAATGTGGAACCATTGAGAGAATCAAGGGTGCAAGGCGAACAAGAACATCGCAGCAAGCGCCCGACGTCGTCCGATGCAGGTTCTAGCAGCCACGGACGCGCGAAAAGAAGGGAGCCGGTGATATCCCGGACCGAAGTAGAAAGTGTGGGCAAACAGATACACAACTTGAATAAGCAAATCGACGAGTTGAAGAAGCGAGGGGAGATTGTCTCGCAGAACAAAAATTCCCCTTTCTGTAACGACATCCTCATTCAAACAGTCGAGCCAGGGTTTAGGGTCCCCGACCTGAGGAGATATGATGGGATGAGAGACCCGCAGGAGCATGTGGCTGCCTTTGAAATGATAATGAACCTTTATGGACAATCAGCCCTAATAATGGCAAAACTGTTTGCGACCACACTCACGGGGAAAGCTCAAGAGTGGTTCACGAACCTGCCTCGAGGAAGCATTGAATCCTACGAGCAGCTCGTGCAAAAGTTCAACTTCCATTTTGCGAGCAAGAAGAAACAGAAGAGGTCCGCCACACATCTCTTCAACATCCGACAGAGAGAGGATGAAACTTTGAAAAATTTCATGGGTCGCTTCAACAACGAAACCCTGGAGGTGCAAGAGTTAAGGATTGATATGCTCGTGAGCATCCTCATTCACGGGCTCAGGAAGAGCTCTTTCGCATCCTCATTCATGGCGCTAGCATAGAAATATATCAACGAAGAGGAGATGAACGCGATGAAAGACTCGGAACGAAGGGAGCGAGAGTACGTCCCTAGGCGACCTCAAGAGGGCAGGGGAGGAGGAAATGACAAGCCTAAAACAGAGAAACGGAAGGAACCCAAGTACGTTCCGAAGTACCACAATTACACTCCTTTAGCCATGTCTCGAGAGAAGGCCCTGATGATGGTAGAGAATGCCGATGTGCTGAAATGGCCAAGACACACGAGATACACCCCCTCCAAGAAAACTTCTAACAAATACTGCCGTTTCCACCGAGAGAGGGGACACAATACAGAGGAATGCTATCAGCTGAAGGATGAGATCGAAAGGCTTGTTAGGCAGGGGCATTTCCGAGATCGCGTGCCCCCAAATTGTAAAATCGGTGGGGAAGGAAGGAGGAGCAGATCGAGAAGCCGTGATCGCGACAGAAACCCGGGCCCATCAAAAACCGACAGGGCCCCGACGGGCGGGAACAACGCTCCCACCAAGGGTGTTATATACACGATTGCGGGAGGACCGACCGCGGGAGACTCGAGCCGAACACGAAAGAGATGCGCTCGAGCGGCCGGCTCGGTTCGAGAAAAGGAATTCGTGCTGAAGGTGGAGGACGAAGAGGCTATCTCATTCAACAGTTCGGACAGATTGGAGGAGGGTGGAGAACAGAACGACCCCATGGTTGTCAAGCTAGATATTGCGAACTTCACCGTTCACAAAGTGTTGATTGATAGTGGGAGCTCAGCGGACATCATCTTCAAAAATGTGGTGGATCGGATGGGGCTGGAGAACGCGAGGCTCGAACCCGTAAAAACCCCGTTAGTCGGCTTCGGGGGAAGTGAAGTGGCCTCACTAGGGACGATTGAGCTGCCAGTGTCCATGGGAGAGGAGCCAAAAAGAAAAACTTTGATGGTCAAATTCTTGGTGGTGGATACTCCTTTCACATACAACGTCATATTGGGTCGGCCGGGACTGAACTCATTCCGGGCAGTCATCTCCACGTACCATATGAAGATGAAGTTCCCTATCTAATATGGAATCGAGGAAGTGTCATGCGACCAAAAGGAGGCTCGGAAGTGCTACAACTTGTCGATAAAAGGAGAGCCGAGGTCGAAGAAGCAGAAAGTCAGGGAGGACGCGGAGCCCCAACCGTATGAAGCCGAACACTTGAAGCCCAGTGAGGAATACAAGGCTATACGGCTCGCAACAGAGGATCCCAGCAAAACGACCCGGATAGGGTCCAGCATGAACGAGGGAGAGATGGCCATGATTGACTTCCAGCGAAAGAACGCGGACATGTTCGCATGAAGTCCATCGGATTTCACCGGAATTGACCCGGAGGTCATTGTACACCGATTGAATGTGGACCCGATGGCTCGACCTGTGCAACAAAGGAAGAGGACTTTCAGTAGCGACAAGAACGAAGCTATCAGGCAAGAGGTCGAGAAGCTGCTGAAAGCCGGATATGTATCGGAAGTCCAGTACACGAATTGGCTTTCCAATATAGTACTTGTCCCGAAATCTTCAGGAAAATGGCGAATATGGTGTAGATTTCACGGACCTAAACAAGGCCTGCCCGAAAGACCCGTACCCGCTACCTCGGATCGATACCATGGTGGATTCGACCGCGGGATTCGAGCTCTTCTCAATGATGGATGCATACCAAGGATATCACCAAATCCAAATGGCAGAGGAGGATAGAGACAAAACTTCTTTCGTCACAGATAAGGGGATTTATTGCTACAACATGATGCCGTTCGGACTGAAGAACGCGGGCGCGACCTACCAACGTTTGGTTAATAAGATGTTCGGCGATTTGCTCGGGAAGACCATGGAGGTGTATGTCGATGACATGCTGGTCAAGAGTAAGAGGTCACAGGACGACATCAAAGATCTCTCTCAGGCGTTCAACATAATGAGGTCGCATGGAATGAAGCTCAATCCGGACAAATGTACCTTTGGAGTGACAGGGGGAAAGTTTTTGGGGTACATGATCAGCGAACGAGGAATAGAGGCGAACCCAGAAAAAATTCAAGCTATAATGGGTCTGAGATCGCCCAATTCAATCAAGGAGGTGCAGAAGCTTACGGGAAAGATCGCATCCTTAAGCAGATTTATATCTCGATCGGCGGACAGGAGCTTGCCGTTTTTTAAGGTCTTGAGGAAACCTAAAAACTTCACGTGGACCCCAGAATGCGATCAGGCTCTGCAGGAGTTGAAGGAATACCTCACAAAGCCTCCACTGCTCGCGAACCCGAAGGAAGGGGAGACTTTATTCTTATACCTAGGGGTGTCCGAAAATGCGGTCAGCTCGGTATTGGTAAGGGAAGAGGCCAGCAATCAAAATCCGGTGTATTACGTCAGCAAAATGCTCCAGGGGGCCGAATCACGATATTCGGAGATGGAAAAACTCGCCCTCGCCTTAGTTGTAACAGCTCGAAAATTGCGACCATATTTCCAATCGCACAAAGTGGTGGTACTGACGAACCATCCTCTCAAACATGTGATGTCACGACCCGAAGCTTCCGGGAGACTAATAAAGTGGGCAGTAGAATTGGGACAACACGACATTGAGTATCAGCCCAGAACGACCCAGAAAGCGCAGGTGCTAGCGGATTTCGTGACAGAATTAATCGGCGATCAGAAAAGGCCCGGAACGGTCGAACAACCTTATTCGAAATGGATGCTGCATGTCGATGGGTCCTCCAACGCGAATAATGGAGGAGTAGGCATATTGATCCAAGGACTCGAGGGAGTTGAGATAGAAGTGGCTGCTCGTCTATCGTTCCCAGTGACAAACAATGAAGCGGAATACGAGGCATTGGTATTAGGACTGGAGCTCGCATATGAGGCAGGTGCTCGAGATCTGGAGGTTTTTACCGACTCACAGCTGATCGCTATGCAGATCGAAGGAGCATACGAGACGAGAGAGAGAACAATGACACAGTATAAAGAAATCGTGCAGTGATTGATGGGAAAGTTTAGTAGATGTTCCGTTTCGCAAGTTCCCCGAGCAGAAAACGACAAAGCGGATGCTCTGTCAAAATTTGGAGCGGCGATGGATGGAATTCGGGATCGCAAAATCACAGCCTTAGTACGCGAGCACTCGGCCATCGCGAGTAGAACAGAAGTCCAGGTCGTATCAGCGACGGGGTCTTGGATGAACGAAATCGTAGGGTATCTTGAGGACGGTACCTTGCCTAGCGACCCGGTGGCAGCAAAAAGAGTCAAATTTCGGGCTGCCCGATTCACACTGTTGGAGGGCTAGCTATACAAAAGGACGGTGGACGGCCCTCTCTTGAAATGCTTGGATGAAGAGAGAGCCATGTACGTGATGCGTGAAATACATGAAGGAAGCTGTGGCAATCATTCAGGGGCGAGATCGCTAGGTCAGAAAGTGATGCGACAGGGGTATTTCTGGCCCACCCTAGTCGAAGATTTCAAGAACTTGGTGAGAAAATGTGAAAGCTGCCAGAAGTATGCTTCCTTAATCCATCAGCCCGCGACCCCAATGGAACCGATCAAGATAGCATGTCCGTTCGACCAGTGGGGAATTGACATTGTAGGACCCTTTCCACCCGCGCAAGCTCAGAAGAAGTTCATCATTGTGGCGGTCGAATATTTCTCCAAGTGGGTCGAAGCGGAAGCGGTAGCCAAAATATCTGAGAAGGAAGTTATCAACTTCATCTGGAAGAACATCATATGCAGATTTGGTATACCCCGGATACTGATATCTGAGAACGGCACACAGTTCCAGGGTAGGAAGATCACGGAATGGTGCAAGGAGCTAAAGATCGCGCAGCACTTCACGGCAGTTGCGGACCCTCAGGCGAACGGACAGACCGAGGTGACGAACCGGACGATCTTCCAGCACTTGAAGACGCGCCTCGAGAGCAAGGGATCGTGGGTTGACGAACTGCCCGGGGTCTTGTGGGCTTACCGCACAACACCACGAACCGCTACGGGCGAGACCCCTTTCTGCCTAGTATACGGGACCGAAGCCATCATTCCAGCCGAAATCGGGGAGGAATCGCAAAGAGTCATGCAGTACGAACCCGAGACGAACCGAACCGAACGAAGCTTCGACCTCACCGTCATCGAAGAGAAGAGGGAGGCTGCATATGCCCGAATTTTACATCACAAGGGCCTAATGATGAAGAGCCACAATCGCAGAATTCGACCGCGCCAATTGCAGGTGGGAGATCTCGTGCTGAAGAAAGTGGAGGCCTCAAAACACGTGGGAAAGCTGGAGCCGCCCTGGGAGGGCCCTGACAAAGTGATCGAGATCAGAAAGAAGGGCACATATAGATTGCAAGACATGCAGGGTCGCGATTTACCACGCCCTTGGAACATACAGAACTTGAAGAAGTTCTATGCTTGAAACAAGGAGCCTGTGAAAGGCCATCAACCGACGGATCGAACAAGGAGCCTATGAAAGGCCATCAACTGACGGATCGAACAAGGAGCCTGTGAAAGGCCATCAACCGACGGATCGAGCAAGGAGCCTGTGAAAGGCCATCAACCGAGGGATCGAACAAGGAGCCTGTGAAAGGCCATCAACTGATGGATCGAACAAGGAGCCTGTGAAAGTCCATCAACTGACGGGTCGAACAAGGAGCCTGCGAAAGGCCATCAAAGGAACAGGTTGTACGCGAAGACTTCTAGCAGATTACCAATTGTATATTTCCAAGGTTAGGAAGATTGCGTCCATGTTAAACATTGCGTTATTAAGCATTTGTACCCACTGTAATTTACCCAACGGGATTTATCAAATTTTATTTGTTTCGTGCTTATATTCATGCGTACAACTTCCAACATCTTTACTATTATTTGCTACTTAAACCGTCCAAGAAAAACGCGAACTGGAAAAGACGCGTCCAAAATGCGATCTCAGAAAAACGCACTCAACCAAAACGCGAACTGAAAAAGACGCGTCCAAAATGCGATCTGAAAAAGACGCACTCAACCAAAACGCGAACTGAAAAAGACGCGTCCAAAACGCGATCTGAAAAAGACGCGCCCAAGCAAAACGCGAACTGAAAAAGACGCATCCAAAACGCAATCTGAAAAAGACGCGCCCAAGCAAAACGCGAACTGAAAAAGACGCGTCCAAAATGCGATTTGAAAAAGATGCACTCAAGTAAAACGCGAACTGAAAAAGACGCGTCCAAAATGCGATCTGAAAAAGACTCGCCAAAGCAAAACGCGAACTGAAAAAGACGCGTCCAAAATGCGATCTGGAAAAGACGCACTCAAGCGAAACGCGAACCGAAAAAGACGCATTAATGTCATACATGAACTAAAAGAACGGCTGAAAAGAGGCAAGCTTCATACGATCAGAAAGACATGCAAGGGGCAAATAAAGAAGCAAAATATGCGAACTGCCAAAAGTTATATTAATAAAGTGTCATATACAGGGGTCGTAAAAAATCCTCACCCCGACGTCCTGTTTACAAAAAATGATGTTTCTAAGAATCTCTAGGATTTACATTTCGATCAGTCAGCTCAAATCCTATTACAAAAATAGATCGGGATAGATCAGGCATCAGCTTCCGCCTCCAGCTCGTCCCTCAGGACCATAAATTCGTCATCTTTCAGCTCAGGATCCGGGGGAAGGGGTTGGAGGTCGCCATCAAGCGAGATATCTAATTTGCTGCGGTCAAAAGACTCGCTAAATCCGCCAAGCTTTTCGACCTGAGACAAGCAGGTCTCATAGCCTTTGGCGAACGAGTCCGCAGACTTGATCTCGAGTGCGGTCGTGAAAGTATCGGTCTTCAGAAAGTCACGAACCTCGGACATCCTAGAGCCGGCCAAGATGTGTTGATGTTCTTCCATTGGAATGCGGCCGGCTTCGCCCTCCTCCACCCCGCGTTTGCGGCCCTCCTCGAGTCCAGCCTCACGCCCGGCCTCGAATGCCTCTTTCTTGGCCTCCGATAGAGCCACTTCGTGCTCAGAACGGAGGATCTCTTTATCCTTCTTGGAAGCATCGAGCTCGGCTCGCAGCTTTTGGACCTCATCACTCAAAGCCAGAAGATTATCCTCCTGTTTACGCTCTTCCTCGTCTCGCTCGGCCAATTGAGCCTTAAGATTCTGCACCTTTTGGTCAGATTGAATGAAACTCCTCTGGTAGTGGGTGCATTTAAGACTCAGGCTCCGGACGAATTGTGCCATGTGTACCATTCGCCTTGTACTACAATTGTGCCATGTGTACCATTCGCTTTCTATCTTGAATACCAGCATTAAATTCATCCATGGCCATCCTAATGTCACCTGATATGCCACACACCTCATTAAGATCTCGGGCAACATTAAAAAATCTCCACCCACCAGCCACGGGACGTTTGTACACAGCTGAGCTAACATCTCCAATGTAGTCCAAAGAGACCGACGGGCGACGACCTCATAAGCACCATAAGCAACAGTAATAAAGATAGGTTCATCGATAGCCCTATTAGTGACACGACAATGCACAAACTGTTCTCCCAAGTCAAGAATATGGACATCAATAAAATTTTCATCCGAAGCCAACCAAATACGATTTTCCACAAAAGCATAGTTAGCAAACCATTTCCATTGAGGCAGCAAGAAAGATTGAATATATATGATATTATTCAATCGAACACTGGTTTCAAGAATGCCCAAGAAATGTAACCTGTATTCAGTGACCAGGTCCTTTAAAGTTAGCTGATGGTCCCGTTTGTTCAGCCCACGGACATTCCACATGTCAATGTTCAACATGGATCACCTCCGACGGGGCTGCATATGTTAGGACCCCTTGAAATCTTGTCTGCATCATCAATTAAGTGCAAAGTATCAAAGGCATTATAGAGAATAATTGCCTTGCCCCTATCCTCGTGGTTAGATATAATTCGTTCAACATGCACTTCACCCATAGTAGGTTTCGGTACAACAACTTTGTGTTTCTCTCGTTCCTTTTTCAGGCGGCGGTGGAGTGGGGACATTTACTTTTGGTACATACACAACAACTGGGGGCTTTGTTGGTTTCTGGGGCTTGTTAATTGCACACTCCTTTACCGTGTGCCCCAATGTCATACAGGTTGTGCATTTTGGGGGGAAGCCATTCGTATTCCACATCAACTTTGCAAGGTGTTTTCCACTCCATCTTCATCTGACGTCATGATAATAATGTGTTTTGTCAGCTTCTGTGTAACATCAATCAACACACATACACGAGCAAAGTTCAGTCTCTTGCATGCTCTCGTTTTCACATCTGGGTAAGGGGGCTTGCCCACTCCACTTGCAACAGTACTCAATCCTTCCGTCGTCCAGAATTCCATCAGAAGGTGTCGAAGTTTGATCTAGATCAGAACTTGTGTATGCTTCAGCTTCCTCATAGCCATACCCGGTTTCCATTTCTGTAGTACAATCATTTGTCCTTGGAACAACCACGGACCTCCTTCTATCACCTTTTCCATATCAATGACATTTTTAAATTGGAAGAAAAAGAAACAATTGGTTGTTGTTGTGACCTCTCTTAATGCTGGCCAAATCGACTGAGCATATTCCTTCAAGTGGTGATAATACGGCTACTTCCCCCAAAAATATCCAACTGCCGTGGATTTCCAGCGTTTAGACCCATCTTGCACTGATTCTAATGAAGGATGAACCACAACTTCCCCATTTTACATTGTTGGGGTTATGTATGAAAGTGTTTTACGAGAGGAGTTGTTAAACGCAGGGCAATTTTATCATCAATAGTCATGTATAGATTTGCGTGCAATGGAATGTTCTGGACAAACAATCCCGTCGGAATGGCACCTAAATGTGTAGTAGTAAAGCTGTTTTTTTCCACATCACCAGTGACATCAGCGATGACATCAGCAGAGGTGACATCAACCAAGACATCAGTAGAGGTGACATCAGTGATGATGTCATCCGCTGATGAAATCTCCATATTAGTAGTGGCTGCAACCCATGGTGTTTCAGCTTGTCAACCAGCCAAATTTCTTCGCCGGCGTCAGAATCTGGGCAAATGAGGTCCCTCAACTGAACAGCAATCTTTTTCGATCAGGTAAGCCGTCTTCTCCCCAAAACCAACCGTCTGCACACTCGTCGCCGGTGGAAGGCTAGAAGTCATGGTCATGGTGCTCAAACCCTCCCTTCTCGAGTTTCCTATCGCCGGCGCAATGAAACACTGGCGAGCCATACGAGGTACACGTCTAAAAGGCAGATTCATCATCGCCGGCTGTTACGATCCGCCATTGCCATACTTTTCCTCCCATTGATTTTTGAGCGCCTCCAAGGCCTTCATTGCAGAAGTATCACCAGTGTCAACAACTCTGTTCACAAGACAGAGAAACTCAGAGATGTTGAAGTCGTGAGGGGAAGTCACAACCTTGCGTCCGCCATTGATGGAGGTTGAAGAAGAGCTTCCAAACCCTAAAACTGGCAGCGCCCACCAGTGGCTAAGCTTCCTCCTTTTTCGTTCAGAATGGTTCCCCTTGTCTCCATAAGTTCAAATCTACCCTCAGTTTTTGAGAAAACACCGGCTATCGGCGTATTCATCTTCCAAAAACTCCTGATTTGGCTGCCATATTTTCTCACCGATTTCAGTGGCCAAATGACGTTCTTTCTGAGCCAGATATGTGCTATCCATCTCCCCGACCCTTGCTTCCTCCTCAATCACCGAAAAAATGTTGGCCGCCGGGGTATCTAATGTACCCTACCCTTCGACTTCCACACAAAACTGCTCCAAAACCTGCTGTTTTTTTTGTGATCATTTATTTAATACTCCATTTGATGGATGACTCAAGAATTAATTAGTTTTTGGGCTCAACACCTTTTTATTAGTTGGATTAATTTATTAGGTTTGGCTTAATTAATTGATTGGATCAATTAATTAGTGATTGGGCTTAGATTTATTTAATTGGATTAAATAAATCCTTGGACTTAGTTGGATTAAAATTGATTTAATTAATTATCATCCAGTGAACTTTGGTTGGGCTATATTTAATTTGATTAAATCAAGCCTAGTGCATATTTGAAGTCCAAGCCCATTTGAGGTTATTTCATCATGGTTGGAGGTTATATGCATGTGGTTGTATCGGTTACCTTGGAGGCAAAACACTTGGTAGTTATTGAATTTTGAATTCAATTGTATATGATATACAAAAATACACACGATCCCACATAACCACCACCTAAGCCACGAATTTGCTCTCAGTTTTTTCTAAAATATATTCTCCTTTTTGTTCTATATTGAATTGGATTCAAGTTAGAACATAAAATAATCCAAAAGCACTAAACAATAATTTTGTGTTTGGAGTTGCTTTTCTTATTGTTCTTTGTTCTATTTAACAATAGAAAAAGAACTATATCTTTTCTATTTTGTGGTGTGAACAACTTAGAGGAATTGTAGTTTGAATTCTCAAGTGATTAGAATGGCAGAACATAAAGGAAACAATGCACATTGCTGTTTTTCTAAAGAAAGGAAAAGATAAGTTTCATGTTATGTTTCTATAGTATTTGTTATATCCTCTAGCCACATGACTAGCATATATATAAGTTTATTATTATGCTTTTGACAAATACCGAAGGTCCGAGAGTTTCAAAGAGAACACCTTTTGAAACCAGTTTTAACTTTTTTTTTTTCATGCTTCCATTGCATACCCGGTCCATACTGATTCTGTCAATGGTATCAGAGCCTAGTTCGGTGTTGTGGCTTTGGATTAATATGTTATTATGTATTGAGCATGAACAACATGTTTAATATGCTTTTGAAAAGCATGGTTTATGGCATTGAAGCATGATTATATATTTAGAAAATATGTATTAATTTTGCTTTTAAATTATGAATATCTATGCATTTTTTTAAAATTGGATTTTCTGTAAATGTATAATTTTATTTCAGCTTTTAATTGCAGAAATTGAATTTTTTTTTTTGGGAAAACGCAGCACTACAATCGTTGCTGCCTTCGGGCCGAGCGTGCGTAGGTAGTAGCTAGCACGTGGGCGATGTGCGGGTAGGGAAGCCTGCACACTTGCGCGCAACGTGCGGGCAAGGGCGTGAGCTAGACAGTAGAGGCCATCTACTGTTTCGAATGACTGGGCCGTTTTGTGCCATTTTCTCTAAAAAAATTGATTTTCCTGATTTCTGCAATTGCTCTGAAATTATTAATTTTGGCTAATTTGAATTTTAGTTAAATTAGATTTTTTCTAAAATTAAGTTGTACTGTGAATTAATTTGGAAATGATTTCCATACAAACAAAAAAAAAATTATACATTGGATGTATGGTTGATATCCATTTTTAATTACATTCTTAGTACATTATTTTCTGTTTTTAATTATGTTTTTGGTATTTGATATTAGATATCTATTATTAAATGCATGGATTCTATTTATTTGTTTAACATATTTTTATTTAATATAAATGTGTTAATTATTATTTTTTGGATAAACAATCGGGATGATCAAAGCCCATTGGTCGAATTTATGGTTTATTTTTATGTTGGGTAAGGCCTACGTGCCTCTTTGTTTTAATTCCTTCTTTCGTTTTTAGCCTTGAAATAATAAAGTTTGTTTTCTCCCTCCTTTTGTACTCCCCCAACTTTTGATTGGGGTTTTCATTTTCAGTTATAATGAATGTAGTTAAGAATGTAAAGTTTTATTTATTTTGAATAAATATAAGCTTCCAAGGAGATTAAGGCCTAGGCTTGTTAGACGGAGCTCATGAAGGAAGAAGAACAAAGAGGAAGGCCCATTGGAATGATAATGGGTAACTATTTTGTAATAGTTAGGCCACACCCTAGATTGACCATAGACTCTAAGGACTTAGTGGTTCACTTAGGGTTGGGCTTGTGATCATCCAACAGGTGTGTGCTAGGCTTGTTTTTGCATGTGGTAAATGTTTTAATTTTTGGTGTATGAGGTATTTGGAATGCATTTATACTCAATCAATAAAACTTTGTCATGCAAAATGTTATAATGATGAGGTCTCGGTCTCAATAAACTTGAACTCTCACTTGGATGGTCCAAGTAAATATTAGGCTCAAAATAGAATTAAATAAAATGGTTTGATGATTCCAAGCCTTCCATCCAGGACAATGTAGTGTGGATGCTACTTCTACCCTTTGAGGTCTCACGAGTCGTGGCACATGTGGGATAGAAGAAAGCTACACTATTATTATGAACAAATAGAATATGCTCTTGTTTTCCTGTCTCACAAGTCGTAGGGGGCGAAGTTGAGATATTCATTTGGTTGATGCATTGAGACCTAACTTTGAGTAATGTGATTCGCTTGAAGTCCTCGGCATCACGTGAAGAGGTGAGGCAAAATATCATAGGGATCTCATTGAATGAGAATGATAACGGTTACCCCTGACAAAACTTTTTTTCTTGTTAATCGTAAAAGCGGGACATGGAGAATTGTATTTGTGGATCCTAAGCCCACTATGAAATGGTCTCCTGAAACCCCACTTGAGAGTGGTGGGCTTTTGAAGAAATAGTGAGAGCGATTAATGACTAAAGACCAAGTTTTAACTTGTACTTAACGTTACAATTAATTCACTAATTTCTACTTTACATTTTGAATGTAGATGTCTAAGAATCCACTAAATATGATTTTGGAGACAAAGAAATTTAATGGAAAAACTACAATGATTGGCTTAGAAATTTAAGGATTGTGCTTGATTTCAAGAACTAGACTTACATTCTGGATAAGCCTCTTCTTAAGACTTTACCGGAAGGTTCCACATCTGAAGAACGTGTGATGTTTGAAAGGTGTCACGAGGACAGCCAGACGGTCTACATCATCATACTCGTGTCGATGACAAACGATATCCAGAAACAGTACGATAGGCACGATGATGTCGCATCGATAATTCTCCGCCTGAAAGATGTTTATGCGGTTTCGGATAGGAATATTAGATAGCCGCCACAAAAGTATTTTTTGGCACCAAGATGATTGAGGGATCCTCTGTGCAAGAGTATGGGATCAAGATGCTTTTTCTCGTGGAAAAGCTCGAGGATCTTCAAGCTAGGCTTGATAATGACACGTACATTGACATGATCCTCCAGTCACTTCCTCCATCTTATGACCCCTTTGTCGTAAACTACAACATTAATGGGTTTGATAATACCATACACGAGTTCATTAACAAGTTTGTCCAATACGAGGCAACGATCGAAAATTCTGCACCGTCAGTGCTGGTTGGGGAGGCTTCGAACTCTAAAGTGAATGGCAAGGGGGCCAAACACTAGAAGAGAAGAAGTGTAAGGCAAAAGCCATTGCAAGTGCTTTGAGCGCTCCTGTTGCCCTGGTGGGGATGGGAAAAGATAAATGGAAGGTGGGTTCTAAGTCAATAAGGGCAAATGATGTCTGTATGCATTGCCGGGAAAAGACCATTGGAAGAGGGAATGCCCCAAGCTCCTCTCTAGTGCAGGTACATTTGTTGATGAGGTTAACATGATAACTAACTCTACTTCTTGGGTATTAGATACCAGCTGTGGAGCTCACATCTGCAATGATTTGTAATTGCTAGAAATAAACAGAAAGCTAAGTAGAGACGAGGTGGTCCTGAAGCTTAGCGGTGGCAAGGCTGTTGCTGCTGAAGCTGTAGGGACAGTTCACTTAGCTGTTAATGATCAAGTTAGAATAGAATGAAAAGATTGTTATTATGTACGTAGCATGATCAAGAATATAATTTTCATTTCATTGTTGGATAATGTTGGTCTTGAGTTTATGATAAAAAAAATTATTTTTATTTGATGAAGAATGGTTCTTCACATCTGCTAGGCAAACTTCATAATGGTCTTTATATTCTCCATCAGCATAATTTCATCATGACTGCTAAGAAAAACCATAAAATGGAAAATCAAGAAAACGTGTAGAAATAACATGCTAGGCTATGCCACATCTCTCAACATAGGATTAAAAGGTTGGTAGACTCAAAAAGTCTAGAGCTAGATATTTGGATCACCTACCATCCTTCTGATCTTATCTGAAAGGAAAGACGACCAAGAAGCCTTTTGTAGGACAAAGCACGCTTGCTAGTGGTTTGTTGGATTTGATCTATCAGACGTCTGTGGGCCATTGAATACACAAGCCAGAGGTGGGTTTTCCTACTTCATAACTTTTACCAATAATCACTCACGGTATGGCTATGTTTACCTAATGAGGTACAAGTCTAAGGCCTTTAGAAGGTTTAAAGAGTTCAGGTTTGAAGTCGAAAATCCAAGTAGTTGCGAAATTAAAACCCTTCAACTGGATTGAGGTGGTGAGTATTTAAGTGGGGAATTCTTAGATTACCTAAAAGAGAATGCAATTCTCTCTCAGTGGACTCCTCCTGGAACGCCACAACTTAATGGTATCTCTGAAAGGAGAAACCAAGCCTTGTTGGACATGGTTCGGTCCATGATGAGTTTTACCGAACTGCCCTTATCATTCTAGGAAATATGCTCTTGAGACGGTAGCCAAATTGTTTAACATGGCGCCTTTTACGATCGTGGCCCAGATGCCATATCAGATATGGAACGGCAAGCCTGCGTCCTAGAAGTACTTGAGAGTGGGTAGCCTAGCATGCATCAAGAGATTGGGGGGGACAAATTAGACTCGAGGTCTAGTTTGTGCAGGTTCATGGGTTATCCTAAGGAAACTGTCGGGTCTTATTTCTATGATCCCTCCGAATAAAATTTTTGTCTCGTGAAACGCAGTGTTCTTGGAAAAAGGTTTTTCACTGGATACCTGACGTGAGGAATTGCTCCTTGAGGAATCCAATGAGGTAACACCTCAAACGGATGTAGTGACACCATCTATGCCTATAGTTCCCACTAATGATATTCCTGTCCTCCGAAGATCAACCGGATTATCTCAACAGCCTGAGAGGTATGGATTTTTGGGTTTGACTGGTCATTAGATAATGATCCAAAGACCTATGGAGAAGCGATGTTCGATATCGAATCAGCAAAATAGGTTGAGGCCCTCTGGGATGGAATCTTTGAGTTCAAATAAGGTTTGGACCTCGGTAGGCCCACCCAAGAGTGTTAAACCTGTTGGGTGTAAATGTGTATAGAAACATAAGCTTGGTGTTGATGGGGAGGTTACTACCTTTAAGGCCAGGCTTGTGGCAAAAAGGTATACTCAACAACCTGGGGTCGATTTTGAGGAAACCTATTTGCCCGTAGCTGTGGCAAAGTCCATTCAGATTATGCTCACCATAGTTGCATGGTATGACTATTGAATATGGCATATGGATGTGATAACGGCTTTCTTTAATGGGTTCGTTGAGGAAGACATCTATATAGATCAACCGGAGTGTTTCACATTTGTTGGAGAAGAGCAGAAGGTCTGGAATCTTCAAAGGTCCATCTATGATCTCAAACAAGCTTCCAGAAGCTGGAATATCTATTTTGATGAGGTTTTACGGGGTTATAATTTCATCAAGAACGACTTTGACCCTTCTGTATACAAGAAGGTCAGTGGGAGCTCAATTGCGTTCCTAGTGCTTTACGTGGACGATATCTTGCTCATTGAGAATGATGTCAAGATGTTAGGTGATATTAAAGCATGGTTGTCCACACAATTATCCATGAAGTATTTGGGGTGAGATTTCCTACATCCTAGGCATCAAGATTATCTGGGATAGATCTAAAAGGATGTTAGGTATGACCCAAACCTCATATGCTGAGAAAGTCTTGAAGAGATTAAAGATGGAAAATTCCAAACGAGGATTCCTTCTTATGAGGCATGGGGTTAAGCTATCAAAGAAGCAATCTCCCAAGACTGATAAGAGCTTAGAAAAATATTTAACATACCCTATGCTTCAACCGTAGGCAACATACAATATGTTGTGCAGTGCACAAGGCCAGATATCGCTTTTGCTTTGAGCGTAACAAGCAGATATCAAGCATGTGCTAGTGAGGTTAACTGGACTGCAGTCAAGACCATACTTAAATACCTGAAAAGGACTAAAGATATGTTCTTCATTTACGATGGTGGAGAGTTAATTTTGGAAGGATACAACGACGCTAGCTTCCAGTCTGATGAGGATGATGCCAAGTCTCAATCAGGGTTTGTATTTAGGCTGAATGGTGGTGTAGTGGCTTGAAAAGTTCCAAGGAGGATACCACGGCGAATTCCACCACTAAAGCTGAGTACATAGCAGCTTCAAAAGCAGCTAAGGAGGCGGTTTGGATGATGAACTATATCCAAGACTTGGGTGTAGTGCCTAGCATTGTGGAGCCGATGCTTATCTTGTGTGATAACAATAGGGCTATAGCACAAGCGAAGGAACTGAGATCTCATCATAGATCCAAGCACATTCTTAGACGCTACCATCTGCTTAGAGAGATGGTGGAATAGGTGATGTTTGGATGGACTGAATCACGCAGCAAAAATATAGCAGATCCATTGATCAAGCCGGTGCCGCAGATTGCTCATGCTCAACATCTTGGAAAGATGGGTTTGAGAATAATGAGTGATTGGTTTTAGGGTCAAGTGGGAGTTTGTTAGTATAGGTGACCAAAAAGCCAATTGGATTGGTATTTATGTAATCTGTTTCGACAATTTCGGTGTAATTGCAACATTATTTATGAATAAACTAAGTATTCATTATTTGGCAATTGTATTTGTTGTGCTCAGTGATTATGTTTATATGCTTAACATCACAACAAAGCCTACAAACCAAATTGTACAACCTATGTAATTGGGCTACGCATGAGATGGTGGCTATGAAACCAACTTCTGATGGTTAGATTTGAAACGTTCCAAGTCGAGGACCTCGAGAATGGGCATCGAGAGTCCTATTGAGATTTGCACTGAAATTAAATTCATTAGATGAGTGTCGTGTTTCATCGGCGACAGACGTTGGATGTCTATACAATTTTAGTGGGTGGTTGACAAGGTTGTCATGCCAATTGAACTGACTCGTGAAAAATGGTCATATGGAAGACTTAGAGGCTTGGTCGGTATGACAAGATCTCTCTGGCTCCGATAGTACAGGATTAGTCCTTGGAAGTGTGGAACAACGGCAGTTGCATGCATATGATGGTGGTATCTTGGATCTGATGAAAGATGATTGTATCTTGGATGTGGTCATTACAAGTCTTTTTCAGTGCAATTAGAGATGTAGTGAGGATGGTGGGTTCTAAGATAGAATCCGTCACCTGTCAGTATATGACAGTCGAATCTCCTATGCACTGAAAGTTAATACAATTGTATTAAATTAATTCAAGGAGAAGATATAAATGATTGGATTATTTATTTAATAGTCCATTTGATGGATGGCTCAAGAATTAATTAATTGGATTAAATAATTTTTAGGTTTAACACTTTTAAATTAATTGAATTAATTTATTAGGTTTGACTTAATTAATTGATTGGATCAATTAATTAGTCATTGAGCTTAGGTTTATTTAAGTGAATTAAATAAATCCTTGAACTTAATTGGGTTAAAATTAATTTAATTAATTATTGTCCAATGGACTTTGGTTGGGCTTGATTTAATTTGTTTAAATCAAGTCCAATGCATATTTGAAATTCAAGCCCATTTGAGGGAGGTTGAAACTCAAATGGAGTTGAAACTCCTCACTATGATGAACATTATGGAGTGGTTATTTCATCATGGTTGGAGGTTATATGCATGTGGTTGTATAGGTTGCCTTGGAGGCAAAAGTTGGTAATTATTGAATTTTGAATTCAATTGTATATGATATACAAAACTACACACATATCCCACATAACCACCACCTAAGCCACGAATTTGCTCTCAATTTTCTTTCAAAAATATTCTCCTTTTTGTTCTATATTGAATTAAATTCAAGTTAGAACATAAAACAATTCAAAAGCACTAAGAAATAGTATTGTGTTTGGAGTTATTTTTCTTCTTGTTCTTTGTTCTATCTAGCAATAGAAAAAAAAATTATATCCATTTCTATTTTGTGGTGTTGACAACTTAGGGGAATTCTAATTTGAATTCTCAAGTGATCGGAATGGGAAAATATAAAGGGAACAACGCATGTTGCTGTTTTTCTGAAGAAACAAAAAGATAAAGTTTAATGTTATGTTTCTATACTTTTGGTTTCATCCTATAGCCACATGTCTAGCATGTTTATATGTTTATTATTATGCTTTTGACAAACACCAAAACCCCAAGAATTTTAAAGGGAACACCCCTTTGAACTTGTTTTAAATTTTTTATTTCACGCTTCCACCGTATTCTCGGGCCATACCGATTCTTTCATACTTGAGGGTGTGGGGTAGTCCCGCATACGTCAAGAGGCTAGTGGGAGACAAACTAGAATCTAGATCTAGTCTTTGCAGGTTTGTCGGATATCTGAGAGAAATTGTGGGATACTATTTCTACGAACTGTCCGTACAAAAGGTTTTTATCTCGAGAAACACAGTGTTCCCAAAAAAGGTTTTTTTTTTTTTTTTTTGCTGATAACCCATGAGATGAGGTACTACTTGAAGAGTCAAATGAAATACATCGGCAAAATAATTCGATACCATCTAAATTTATAGTTCCCACTGATAATGCTCCAGTACTCTGTAGGTCAACCAGAGTCTCCCATCCACCTGAAAGATATAGATTCTTAGGGATGACTGGACAATTGGATAATGATCCAAGGAAATACAGAGAAGTGATGTTTGACACCGACTTGGAGAAGTGGCTTGAGGCCATGAGATCCGAAATGGATTCGATGGATTCAAACCAATTTTAGACCTTCGTAGACCCACTTAAAGGCATTAAGACAATTGGATGTAAATGGGTCTACAAACGTAAGCTTGGAGCTAATGGGGAGGTTACCGCCTTCAAGGTAAGGCTTGTGGAAAAAGGATATACCCAACGACTTGGGGTGGACTTTGAGGAGACCTACTTGTCTGTAGCCATGGCCAAGTTTATTCAGATACTGCTTTCCACAGTAGTATGGTATGACTATGAAATATGACATATGGATGTGAAATGGCCTTCCTCAACGGCTTTGTCGAGGAAGAGATCTACATGGATCAGCCGAAGGGTTCACCTCTATTGGAGAAGTACAAAAGGTCTGTCGTCTCCAAAGGTCCATCTATACCCTCAAACAAGCTTCCTAGAGCTGGAACACACATTTTGATGAATTCATGTGAGCGTATGACTTCATTAAATACAAATTCAATCCTTGTATATACAAGAAGATCAGTGGACCTCAGTTGCGTACTTTGTGTTATATGTCAATGATATCTTGCTCATCGAAAATGATGTTAAGATGTTGGGAGACATAAAAACGTAGTTGTCCTCTCAATTTTTCATGAAGGATATGGGTGAAGTTTCCTACATCCTTGGCATTAAGATCTACAGGATAGATCCAAAAGAATGTTATGATTGACCTAATCCTCGTATATTGAGAAAGTCTTGAAGAGATTTAAGATGAAAAACTCACAATGAGGATTTCTTCCGATGAGGTATGTTAAGTTGTCTATGAAGCAGTTTCCCAAGACTCATGAGGAATATTAAAGGATGTCGGACATCCCCTATGCTTCGGCTGTAGGCAGCATTCAGTATGTTGTTCAGTGCACTAGACTTGGTGTTGCGTACGCTTTGAGTGTAATAAGTAGATATGAGGTGTGTGCCGGGGATGCATACTGGAGTACAGTCAAGACCATACTTAAATACCTAAAAAGGACTACAGCCATGTTCTTGATCTATGGTGGTGTAGACTTGATACTAGAAGGCTACAACAATGATAGCTTCCAGTCGGATGACGATTATGCCAAGTCTCAATCGAATTTTATATTCAAGTTGAATGGTGGTGTGGTTACTTGGAAGATTTCCAATCAGACTACCACATCGAACTCCACCACAGAAGCTGAATATATAGCAACTTCGAAAGTAGCTAAGAAAGCGGTTTGGATAAAAAACTACATCCAAGAGTTGGGTGTGGTGCCTAGCTTTGCTGAACCAGTAGTTATCTTCTGCGATAACGACGGGGTGATAGCACAAGCAAAGGAACTGAGATCTCATCACCGTTCCAAACACATTCTTAGATGCTATCATCTGCTTAAAGAGATGGTGAGCAGAGGTGGCATTCGAATGGGTCGAGTCAACAAAGCAGAAAACACAAGAAATCAACTTACTAAATTAGTGTCACAATTCTCTCATAATCAACATCTTGATAAGATGGGTCTGAGATCAATGGGCGATTGGCTTTAGGTCAAGTGGGAGATTGTTAGGATAGATGACCAAAAAGCTAATTAGATTGGCCTGAATGTAATCTATTCTGACAATACTCGGTATTGTGTAATATTATTTAGTGAATAAAATGAGTATTCACTTAATAGATTTTTTATTTTTTGTGCTCATTCTATTTTTTTATATCTGCATGAATATCACAACAAAACCCACAGACCACTTTGACAACCATGTAGTTGGACTGCACATCGAATAGTGGTCATGAAATATTCCAAGTCGAGGACCTTGAGATTTAGCATCGAGTGCGGAGAAAGAGGATGCAGCTGATTGTGTAAGAGGAGGAAATTCAGATGTAGAAGGGGTGTTATTGGGTGAGTCAGCTCGGTGAGTATGTTGTGAGTTGACTGGGTGAGTTGGAGAAAAATGATTCATGATGGGAAAATGGCCACAGGAGAAAAGTAATCAGAGACATGATTGCTCCAAGAGGCAGCGAGCACAATGGTGGGCTACCGGCAAGTAGAACACTGACGATAGAGAAAAGGCGACCTGAAGGATGCGATTGGGTGAAGGATGGGTATGAAGATATCTGGCTATAGAAGCTACGATAGAGGATGGATAAGGCTGTGTTCGAATCTTTAAAGAGAGGCGAGTAAGGCTGTGTTCGAATCTTTAAGGAGAGGCGAGTGGAATGGTGGTGGTATGAGGTCGTGGGTCGTTCAGATGGCGGAGATCGAGGCGGCAAAAGAAAGGGGATCAAGGTTGATTCGAACCTCGTTGGGTGCGATTGCAGGCGCGTTTGAGGTCTAATGGGGCCACGCACGATGGCGCTGGATCGCGGGGGCATGGAGAAGCTGGAGGTAGGGCACGTAGGCAGATAAGCGCCAGAGAAAATTTTCAACGGCCGGCAGGTAGCGGCGCGACGATTGGAGGTGGTTGCTGGCAGTCAATGGTAGCTTGTGGTGGTTGAGGGGTGATTACCGTCCACTTACTAAATGTGTTTTATATTGTCCAATGTAATATTTAAAAGGACAATTTTATGAGTTTCGCTATTTAAATTATTGTTGAATTAAATATCCCATTTGATTAAAAAATATTATAGTTGGCTAATTAAATTACTAGATTTGTTAGATTTAATCATCACTATAGTTAATTTACTTAATTTCAACGGGCCTATTAACCAAATACGTAATTACATGTATTGCTGTTTAATTAAATTATATAGTAACGAGAAACTGATAGAAAATTCATAGAAATATTCGAAAACTATATTTAAGAAATATTAGGATATTATATTTGAGAAATATTATGGTTATCGAAAGAAAATATGAGATATTTATAATAATTTAAGTTAGAAATATTATTCAGAATAGTAGTTATAAAAATATGAGGGGTTTGATAACATGAACTCTGGTAAACAAATAGATGAATCAAATATATACATGAGAAATTTAGAAAGTTTAGTTATTTAAAAGAAACTAGAATGGAGGGATAAATTTCAATATAAATAAAATGTTAAAAAGTTGGTGAAAATATATGAATATAATATAATATTTTATTTAAATTTTATGATATTTACAGTGTATTGATTATATATATATATTATAATTTAATATAGGACACGAACATAACTATTTGATATTTGAGTTAAGTATAGTTCATTAGATTTATATACATACATAAATCTATATATTTACTTAAGTTATATATTTAATCATATGTTATTAATTGTGTATTTGGATTATCTTATTGTGCTTCGGAGTTGCCATTATATGTTATTGCGATTATGTATAAAGTAAATATTGTGTTATATAATATTTGATTGTTGAACGGGTTGGGCAATGACTTATTGATGAAAATTAATTGTTGGATGAAATTAAATGATAAAAATACTGATGGTTTTATCGGGAAATGAAAATAAAAGATGGTGCTTACCTTGTCGGGAACATAGTCAATGGTTTATGATGATACGATTGATAATGATGTGATTGATGATATGATATGAAAAATAAATGAATTAGGCTAGGTACCATGGTGTGTAGGGTACTAGGGTATTCCGAGTAGTGGGGAATATCTTGTATTGTTAGCTACACACTGTGATGGTGTGGAGATTCCATATTTGTTGTGTTATCCTATGTTGATATTGCTATACACTATGATAGTGTGGGAATATCACATACAACAGCTAACCTGTATTGTATATGATATGACATTGATTGAGATGATGATGGCCAGTAAAACTATTGACTGTTATACTCCAATTAGAGTAAACAGGGTCCTCAGAAAATAAACGATAACGTCAAATATTATGTTTTGGACTGGTTTACAGTTGTGGGCATATGTTATTTCTTACATCTGTTGTTATTATATGAAGAGTAGTTGTTAGTTGATGTGATTGCTTTACACTTGACTTACTGCCTATGTATATAATAGAGACTAGTTAGCTATACAGTAGGCAACACATCACTTGCCGTGTATTTTTTCAGGAGATAGGTCATACTGACTAGCCATATTGGATTTTAAGTCGTGCCGTTATTCTTATTAGGTGGGCCAACCGTGACATTTGAAGTCGAGACTTTTGGTTATGTGAATATTAAATGTACTAGTCTTTTGTTCGGTTGCATTTAAAATTTTGTACAATTGGTTGTTGCGTTATTTTCCTTTGAGGTTATGTATGTGAGTATATCTGGAGAAAGTAAATATATAAGCTTTTGGTGGTATCTATTATCTCTTATGATATTTATATATTATATTGATAAAATAGAATTTATATTACGAGTTAAATAGAAATTGCTTATAGAATGAGTTGTACTTAAGAAAATAATATAATAATCAGTGGTAATTAGGTGTAGGGTGCTAGAACAATTGTTAAGAACAACCTTCAAGACAAAAGATTTAGGTAGCTTTATTATTCCTTATGGTGTTGGTAATCAATAGCGCTATGAAAGGTTTGTGTGATTTAAGGTGTAGGTCTAGTTTTGATAGGGATAATTACAGTTTTAGTTCTCATATATTGCCATTAATTCGTTTTAGGTCCTTAAACATATTGAATTCTATTTTACCCCTTCAACTTTTAAAGTATTAATAGTTTTGGTCCTTGGGCCTAATTAGTGATAATTTTGCCCTTTCAAAGAAAATATATAGTCCAACTATCTTTTTACCTATGCTCAAGATCAAAACCAACATATTTTCGAAAATAAATTTAAGCCTCCACAAATTCATATCTTTCTTTGACTTCCTTGTTGCCAAGTATTCAAAGTCCTCGATTTTATGGACTTCCTCCAATCATATTACCGCAACAAATGGTTTGTAGGCACTTGGCTCCTTCAGCAACAAACAACACAGTCTTATTTTTTTTTCCTATCTTAGGGTGTAAAAGTACTCCAACGTAGAGATTTAATAAAATTTTGGATAAACAAGTTGAATAGAAGCATTTACTTTATTGAAGAAATTTTGAAATATTACATCAATACTTCTTCCTCTATAGGAGGAGACAACTGTTTTAGCTCTCATATAGAGGGCTATACTTATGGGGAAAACACCCATAAAACTGATGATTTAAAACTACAAAGATTTGGACACTCAAAATATTATGTTTTGAAGAGTCGGAGAAATTTTTTTGATGATTCTTATCTGCTCCATTGCCTCCTTTTTTAAAGTTGTCCGTGGACTCCAAACTTGTTTTTTGTTGACATCGTTGTGTTCGTCATTGCTGCAACCTTTCCAACTAGTGACCATAATGTCTTGTCGACCCTATACTTGCTAGCTGGCTTTTCTTCTTTCTAATTGTTGGTCTTTGTCTTCTTTTGCCGACAATCTTACTTTTTTTTTTTTTAATTTTTACATTCTACAGGTTTTACTTTACTTTGTAAAAAAATGCTTTCTTTTATCCTTGTCCTATTCTGATTTGGATTTCTTTTGGATGATTCGAATTTTAGTGCCGAATAAGGGCTTTTCTTGTTTTTCATAGCAAGGACATATATGGTTGTACCACCGCCTAATATTGTTAGAATAGGTGACCTGAAACCCAATTGAATTGGCATGCTTGTAACTATTCTGACAATAACTCAATTTTGTGTAATATTATTCAGTGGATAAAATGCGTATTCTCTATTGGCATATCATTTATTGTGCTTATTACATTTATGTTTGCGTTTTTGTTAAACATCACAACAAAGCCCACAGACCAACTTGAACAACTGTGCAATAGTTGGCTTGTGCATTGGGTGGCGGTCATGAAACCAACTGTTTAGGGTTGGGTCTGAAATATTCCAAGTCGAGGACCATGAGAATGGGCATCAAACTGTCTTATGGAGACTCGCATTAAGAATCGTATTCATTTGATGAGTGTCATGTTTCATCGGTGACAGATGTAGGACGTCTATGCGGTCTTAATAGGTCGATTCGACAATTGAATTGACTCGCGTGCATCATAATATGGAAGGCTTGGGGCTTGGTTGGTATGACTTGAGTCCCCGGCTTTGATAGTACGAGAGTAGTCCTCAGACTTGAGGAATCATGAGTCATGTGCATTCGATGACTATACCTTAGAATTGTGTGAGAGATGATTGTGTCTCAGACATGATCATTATAAGCCTTATCTAGTGCATTCAAAGTATGTAGCAAGGACGGTGAGTTCCAAGAAGAGGATGCGTCCCCTGTGAAAACGTGATAGAGGTATCTCCGATGCACATGGAGATGCCTCTACGCTCTATAAAGCTGTGGCCACAGTCATTGGCCGAATAGGAAGAGGAGGTTCCTATGTCGAGCAATTTGCATAATGTGATCTCAAATATTAAGCATAGACGTCTAGTCCAAGATGGAAATTGGCGCTCAATTCCATGCCCTAGACAAAGACCGGGATAAGGTAGATGGAAGCACTGTAACCGTATGGACTTGGGAGCCTAAAAGTTCACATGAATTTTCGCCTAGTCTCTAGTGCCATGGACCATTGCTAGACCGCCACCCATGCTAACGGGTTTTCCTGATCAAAAAGTTGATCAAGAATTTATTAATTAAATTGAATTTACTTAATAATAGTGTTGGACACTAGCCCAAGTCTAATTAAAAGGTTAACCTAAAGAGTCACATACAAATTACCGAGAAGGAACGAGAAATTAATTGAGAATTAATTTCGTAAGTAATTAGATTACTTATATATGAGAGGGATCCATTAGATGGATAAGCCCAAAGATAAATTGATTGATTAATTTATATTGAGTTTGCCCTTATTATTTAATAAAGGCTTATTGGGTTCATATATTTAATTGGATTAAATATATGATGAATTTAATTAAGTAAAATTTAATTAAATTAAATTTAATTAATTGAGCCCTGTATTTTAATTAATTAAAATTGACCCAAGTCCATTATTTAAGATGGTGGGGATGATTGGAAAAAGAAAATTGTTGACTAACAAAATTATTTTTGGAAAATGCCATGTTTATCATCCTTTATTTGGAATAAAAGATTATTACCTTATGGATGGTTAAATGAGCCTAGACATGTTTATTGCATCCATTCAAGATAAATATATATATATATATATGTATATTAGTTATTTGGAATAACTAATGAATACATAACAAAGAAAGAGAATAATTTCCTCTTCTCCCTATTCATTCCACTTGGCCAGACCCCCCCTCTTGTTCACACTGGTGTGTTCTTCTCCTTGATTCTTAATCTCATGTTTCAATTTGGTGTGGACGTGACTTTAGAGGGTCTCTACGTTGATGCCTTAGGGGAAGGAATCAATGAAGGAGGTTCGAAATAAATCGAGAAAAGGTAACTCTTGATGTACGATTTTTGTTCCTCTCATTTTTTATTATATCAATAGCCCCGTTAATTTTATTATCGTTTAATTTTATTAACTACATCGAATGTCCGAAAATTCCAAGGGTATACCCCTTGGAACTTATGGTTTCATTGCAATTTTATTTTATTTTATGCAATTTATTTTAACCGCTTCCAATTACGCATTCTGGGGCCAATCCACTCGCACCGCATGGTGGCTTTTAAGTTGTATCAGAGCCCGGTTCGATGTAAGGGCTATCGTATTGTGTGAATAAGCATGACAATATATTTTTTATTGCTTTTGAAGCAAGATATATTTTTGCTTATTCTTAGATGATTATATGAGAAAATTATTTGTTTAATTTTTTCATTTTGGATGATTTAAGTATTTAAAATTGGATTTTCTGATAAAATACTTGTTTTAGTTTCAGTTTAATATATGGAAATAAGAAAAAAGGAGAAACTGGTACTGTAGCAGTGCACTGCCGACCGATAGTGCTCAGCGTGCGTGCAGGTGAGAGCCTGCACGCAGGTCTGGCCAGCGCGCGCAGGCAGCAGCCCATTGTGCGACTTTCTGCTGCTGCTGTTGCCGACGGTTGGGCCATTTTTCAAAAAATTCGATTTTAAATTTATGCATATTTTTTGAAAAATATTAATTATTGCTAATTTAATTTTGGAGAAAATTTTAGATTTTTCCTATAATTAAATTGCTTTAATTAATTTGGATTAATTGTGCGCGTTGGATGTATGAGGCTTAATCATCTATTTGAGATGCAAATTTTAAACTTATTATTTACTGCATATATTTTTTTGGAAAAAATGCAAGCAACCCCCTTGTGATATCGCAAATGAGCAAATTACCCCCTTATGAAAAAATAAATAGCGATTTACCTCCCTTTAATTTTTTAAATACAACAATTTACCCCCAAATGATTTTTTAAAATAAAGCAATTTATCTTCCTGTATAAGGAGGTAAATTGCTTCATTTTAAAAAGTATAAGGGGGTAAATTGCTATATTTTTTTCATAGGGGGGTAAAGAGCTCATTGTCATTATCACAGGGGTATAAATTGCAATTCACCCATAATTGTTTCTTGTGATATTGTGAATCTTCATCTTCTTGTCTAGCATGATTAATCGTTATTATATGTTAGAATAAATATGAACGGATGATCATGGAGCCCTAGACCGCAAGTATGTCTTCTAATTTTTGTTGGGTGGGCCTATGTGAACTTGTGATTTTATTTTCTCCTCCCTCCTCGGTTTTAGCCTAGGAATAATAAGGCTCGATATCCCCTCCTAATGTACTTTCCCCCACTCTAATCGGGGTTTCTTATTCAATTGTAATGAGAGTAGTATAGGATATTTTTTGTGAGATTTTTCATTTTGAGCAAGCCCATGGAGAACAAGGCCCACGAAGGAGCAGTCCCATGGAAAAGGCGGCCTATCGAGATGAAATAAGGCCCATCTATATGTTGTTGGGTGATATTACTTTGTAATAGCATAGGGCCACTTTAGACTCACTGCAGGCTCAATGGGTCACATAGGTTGTACTCGTGATTATCCAACAAGGGTATGCTAGGTTTCATTAGTGTTTATTTAAATGCTTTAAATATTTGGTATTTATGCATACAATATTTACATGTGATGAGGTCTCGGTCAAACAACTCATAATTAACTCTCACTTGGTTGGACCTAGTTGAAGTGTTAAGGCCCAAAATGGACTTAGATCAAAATAGTTTGATCTGTCTAAGATTTCCATCCACAATAATATGGTGAGGAAGCTACAACTAGCCAAGTGTGGTTTAACGAGTCGTGGCACATTTGGACTAGAGGCAAGTTACACCATCATTGTGAAGAAAGGAACATGCTCAATGTTTTCCTATCTCACGAGTCGTGGAGGGCGAAAGCTGAGATGTGATTTGATTGATGGGTTTGAGCCCAACACTAAAATATTAAGCTCATAAATGGACTTGGATTGAAATGGCATTTTGATCTGTCCAGGCCTTCCATCCATAGCAATATCATGAGGAAGCTGTCGTTATCTAAATGTAGTCTCACAAGTCGTGGCACATTTGAAATAGTAGGCAAGTTGTATTATTGTTATGAACATAGGAATTCACTCGTTGTTTTCCTATCTCACGAGTCGTGAGGCAACAATTGAGGTATGATTTGGTTGATGGGTCGAGCTTAACATCGAGTAGCATGATTCGCTTGGAGTCCTCGGGATTATGTGAAGAGGTGAGGCGAAAGATCTTGGGAATCTCATGGAAGAATGATATTGGATATCTCCCACGAGGCTTTTGCTATGTGAATCGTAAAAGTGGGGCATGAAAAATTCTCTTTTGGATCCCAAGCCCACTAGGAAAGGCTTTCGGAACCCCATTTGAGAATGGTGGGCTTTCGTATAAATAGTGGGAGAGCTATAGACTAAAAACCAAGTCTTTAAGCTTAATCATAATATTACAATCATTCGTTGATTTCTGTTTAATTTTTTATTTTCTAGAAAATGTCTAAGAATCCTTTAACCATGATAATGGAGACTAATAAATTCAATAACACGAACTACAACGATTAGTTGCAAAGTCTAAGGATCGTCCTAGATTTCGGGAACTAGGGCTATGTCTTGGACAAGCCACTCCCAACAATCTTGCTGGAAGGGTCCTCGTCTGAAGAACGTGTCACGTTTGAGAAGTGGCTTGAGGACAACCTCAAGATCCATAAAATCATATTGGCTTCAATGTCCAATGACATCCAAAAGCAATATGCTAGGCTGGATGATGTTCCCTCGATAACGATGGCATGAAGTTTATGCGGTTCCTGATAGGCATATTAGATATACCGCTATAAAAGCTTTCTTCGGGACCAAGATGGCCGAAGGATCCTTTATACAAAGTCATGAGGTTAAGATGCTATTCCTAGTAGAGAAGCTCGAAGACCTTAAAGTTGAGCTTGACAATGACACGTACATTGACGTGATCCTTTAGTCATTTCCTCTGTCCTATGACCCATTTATTATTAACTACAACATGAATAGACTTGAGAAGTCTATTCATGAGTTAATTAATATGATGGCCCAATACGAAGCGACGACCGACAAGTCTACGCCGACAGTATCGGCAGGAGGGGCTTCAACCTCCAAAGCGAATGTCAAGAGGGCCGGACGCTGGAAGAGGAAGAAGGGCAAAGGACAAGCCATCGCAGCCACTGCTATTGCTTTAAGTGCCCCTACTGCTCCTGTGGAAATGGGCAAAGGGAAATGGAAGGTTGGCAGTTCTCAACGGTCAAAGGCAAATGATGTCCGCAATCATTGCCCAGGGAATGGGTATTGGAACAGGGAGTGCCCACAACTCCTCTCCAGCCCAGGTACGTTTGTGATTGAGGTGAATATGATAACTGATTCTGTTTCTTGAGTATTGGATACTGGTTGTGGAGCTCACATCTCCAATAACTTACAGGTGTTGGAAAGAAGCAGAATGCTAAGTAAGGATGAGATGATTCTAAAGCTAGGCAATGGGAAGGCCATCACTGCAAAAGCCATGGGATCTCTCGACTCAGCTATTAGTGATCATATTCGGATAGAATTAAAAGACTGTTATTATGTATGGAGCATGATCAAGAATATTATTTTCATTCTTGTTTTACACAATGATGGTTATATATTTACGATCAATAAAAATAGTTTTTATTTGATGATTGATAATAACTATCATCTGCTTGATCTATTGGTGAATGGTCTATATATTCTCCAACAGACTAATTGGATTATGACTGCCCAACATAAACGAAAAATAGATAATCATGAAAACGCACAGTTATGGCACGCAAGGCTAGGCCATATCTCAAAAGATAGGATGAGAAAGTGGGTAGAATCAAAGAGTCTAGAGATAGACGATTTGGACAGCCTACTGACTCCTGAATCCTATTTGAAAGGGAAAATGACCAAGAAGCTCTTTGTTGGACAAAGAGCGCTTGCCAACGGTCTTTTGGATTTGATCCATACAGATGTCTGTGGACCATTAAATACTCCAACTAGAGGAGGATTCTCGTATTTCATAACCTTTACCAATGATCACTCACGGTACGGTTATCTTTACCTAATAAGGTACAAATCTGAGGTCTTTAGAAGGTTTAAGGAGTATAGACTTGAAGTCGAGAATCAAATTGATCGTAAAATTAAAGCCCTTTCGGTCGGACCAAGGTGGAGAGTATTTAAGTGGTGAATTCATTAATTATTTAAAGGAGATTGGAATTCTCTCTCCTAGAATGCCACAACTGAATCGTAGCTAAAAGAAGGAATCAAGCCATGTTGGACATCGTTCGATCCATGATGAGTTTTACAAAATTTCCCCCTTCCTTCTAAGGTCACGTTCTTGAGACGGTGGCCAAATTACTTAACAGGCGCCATCTAAGATAGTGCCCTGGACGTCATATGAGATCTAGCATGGCAAGCCTACATCCTACAAGTATTTAAGAGTGTAGGGTAGCCCGCATACATCAAGAGGCTAGTGGGAGACAAACTAGACTCGAGGTCTAGTCTGTGCAGGTTTGTCGGATAGCCAAAAGAAACTGTGGGATACTACTTCTGTGATCCTTCTGAGCAAAAGGTTTTTGTCTCAAGAATGCAGTGTTCTTGTAAAAGGGTCTTCCTATTGATAGCCACGCGATGAGGTGCTACTTGATAGTTCCCACTGATAGTGCTCCAACCCTCCGTAGGTCAATCAAGGAATCGCGACCACCTGATACATACGAAGTCCTAGGGTTGACCAATCAATTGGATAATGATCCAAGGACGTATGGAGAAGCGATATAGGACATCTATTCGGATAAGTGGCTTGAGGCCATAAAATCCGAAATGGACTCGATGGGTTCAAATCAAGTTTGGACCCTCGTAGACCCACCTAAAAATATTAAACCTATTAGGCGCAAATGGGTCTACAAACGTAAGCTTGGAGCTGATGGGAACGTTACAGCCTTTAAGGCTAAGCTCGTGGCAAAAGGATACGCTCAACGACCTAGGGTCGATTTCGAGGAAACCTATTTGCCCATAGCCATGGCCAAGTCCATTCAGATTCTGCTTGCCATAGCAGCATGGTATGACTATGAAATATGGAAGATGGACATAAAAACAGTTTTTCTCAATGGTTTTGTTGAGGAAGGGATCTACATGGATTACATGGATCAGCCGAAGGGTTATACTTCCCTTGGAGAAGAACAAAAGGTCTGTCGTCTCCAAAAGTCCATCTATGGCCTCAAACAAGCTTCCGAAGCTGGAACACACGTTTTGATGAAGTCATACAGGGTTATGATTTCATCAAGAACGAATTTGATCCTTGTGTATACAAGAATATCAGTGGGAGTGCGGTTGCGTACCTTGTGCTTTATGTAAATGACATCTTACTCATTGGGAATAATGTTAAGATGTTGGGCGACAATAAAATATGGTTGTCCACACAATTTTCCATGAACGATATGGGTGAGGCCTTACATCCTCGGGATCAAGATCTATAGGGATAGATCTAGAAGGATGTTAGGGTTGACCTAATCCCCGTATATTAAGAAACTCTTAAAGAGATTCAAGATGGACAACTCAAAACGAGGATTCCTTCCCATGAGGCATGGGATTGAGATGTCCAATAAGCAGTCTCCCAAAACTGGTGAGCAACTTAAGAGGATGTCGGACATCCCTTATGCTTCAGCTGTAGGAAGCATTCAGTATGATGTCCAGTGCACCAGGCCTGATGTCACATACACTTTGAGCGTGACGAGCAGATATCGGGCATGCACCGGGGAGGCGCACTGGAGCGCAGTCAAGATAATACTTAAGTACCTAAAAAGGACTAAAGATGTGTCCTTGATTTACGGTAATGGAGAATTGATATTGGAAGGTTATAGCAACGCTAGCTTCCAATCAGACGATGATGATGCCAAGTCTTAGTCGGATTTTGTATTCAATTTGAATTGTGGTTTGGTTGCTTGGAAAAGCTCTAAGGATACCATAGCGGATTCCACCACGGAAGCTGAATACATAGCGGCTTTGGAAACAGCTAAGGTAGCGATTTAGATGAAAAACTACATCCAGAAGTTGGGTGTGGTACCTAGCATTGTTGAGCCTGTAGTTATCTTCTGTGATAACAACATGGCGATAGCACAAGCAAAGGAACTGAGATCCCATCACCGTTCCAAACATATTCTTAGACGCTACCATCTCAGTAGAAAACATAGCGGATTCACTTATTAGTCGATGTCTCAAATCGTCCATTCTCGACATCTGGATAAGATGGATTTTTTGAGGTCGATAGGTGGTTGGCTATAGATCGAGTAGGAGATTGTTAGAATAGGTGACCTGAAAGCCAATTGGATTGGCATGCTTGTAAACTATTATAACAATAACTCGATTTTGTGTAATATTATTCAGTGAATAAAATGAGTATTCGCTATTGGCATTTCATTTGTTGTGCTCATTACATTTATGTTTGCGTTTATGTCAAACATCATAAGAAAGCCCACAGACCACTAAACAACCGTGCATCAGTTGGACTGCGCATTAGATGGCAGTCATAAAATCAACTATTTAGGATTGGGTCTGAAATGTTCCAAGTCGAGGACCATGAGAATGGGCATCGAAATATCCTATGGAGACTTGAATTAAGAGTCGCATTCATTTGATGAGTGTCATGTTTCATTGGCGACAGAGGACGTCTATGCGATCTTAATGGGTCGATGGACTAGGTGTCAAGTCGAATTAACAGACTTGCGGGGTTCGTCACAAGGAAGTCTTAGAGTCTTGGTCGGTATGACTTAAGTCCCCGACTCCGATAGTACGAGAATAGTCCTCAGACTTGAGGAATCACGGCAGTCACATGCATGCGATGACTGTATCTTAGATTCGTGCGAGAGGTGATCGTGTCCCAGACATGATCACCATAAGCCTTGTCTAGTGAATTCAAAATTTGTAGTGAGGATAATGAGTTCAAAGAAGAGGATCCATCCCCTGTTAAAACGTGACAGAGGTATGTACTATGCACTTGGAGATACGTCTACACTCTATAAAGTTGTGGCCACAGTCATTGGTCAAATAGGAAGAGGAGGTTCCTATGTCGAGCAATTTGGCATAACGCGATCTCAAGTATTACACATAGATGCCTAATTCAGGATAGAAATTGACGCCCAATTCCATGCCCTAGGCTAAGGATGGGAGACGATAAATAGAAGGACCGTACCCGTATTGTAGCACCCCCTTCGCTACAAGGGCTATATCTACCCTAAACGTCATACTTATAATAATCCCTGTGTTTATATATATAAATGCACATAATCATCTATCCATATGCATACATAGTCACAAAATCATAACGACATAGTCAACCCACAACCTCACGTATATACAAATCAAACACCACAGGTGATCCACCACAGTTGATCGCTACGCCTATGTTCTCTTTATACAAACAAAATAAGATTTGTACTCTAGCTGACAAGAGGAGAAAACAGCATACTGGCCCGACCTGCCTGGGTATAGTGCGTAGACCTATTCTTCAACAGTCAAACACCTCAAAGTCTACTCCTGAAAGAAAATGTTAACAGAGGGATGAGTCTGCCACTCAGTAGGTAAATAATCAGCCCTATCTATATATGTATATCAAACACAGCCCAAACAGGACAAGTAGGCAACATGCATGGGTTACAGTCAATTTAACACCAACATAATCAATTGTAGTACACCACATAGCTATCTCACAATAAAATAATCAACTTCCTTTTTCCTAGTTTGCTTACCAGAAGGTGATATCGTATTTTTCCCGTCAACTCAATCTCACCGTTATATAAATTTAAGTGAATCCCTTTGACAGCCGGCTCATCAATCTCATTTCGCATCATAGCTCTTTTCAATTCGTATCATAGCTCTTTTCACATCACATCTTTTTCATATCGCATCAAAGCTCTTTTCATTTCATTTCGCCTTATAGGCTTTTCAACACGTCAAGGGGTATTCACGCCACCATTATATTCAATTTCCACCACTCCCTCATTTCCAAATATCACAATTCTTGTAAGCAACTAGTAACGTAAAACAATATATCATTACATTCTCATTTTCAGACACCCACAACACAACATACAACAAACATGATATTTCAACGTATTTTCTCATTCCACGTACACAATGCCATCAATCAAATCAAATCATTCACCATGCATATATTTTCAAATAAAACAATATCAGCATGAACCACAAAGTCAAATAATACCACAAATAAAGAGAACATATATAGATAATACTAATTATTTACTTACCTCAATCTTACAACGTTTCTTTCTACTCAACCGCTAATTGTCAGTCCTTTCACCTCACCTCCGTATCCTATAATGAGTTATACCATATTCAATTAATATATCGATAATATCGTAATTTCTTTTAAATATAATATTAAATCTCTTTAGTACGATTTCCAATAATTCTTTAATACTCCACTTCTATCGAAATATAAATTTTCGTTCTAGTTCTTCTCAATAACTAGACACTATAGGCTTCATAAAAATATTTATGATTTATCAAGTGACTCATAGGAATTTATTTAACTAAACCCCTTATACATTTATAACTATCATTTTTAATAACATCCTTAAATTAAATTATCATTAAAACCTTATTCTTCCTCTTTAACAATATATTATTTCTTAAGTATAGTTTTCGGAATATTCTTACGAATTTGTTATTAGTTTCTCACTATTATATAATTTAATTAAATAACAATACGTAGAATTGCGTATTTGGTTAACAATTCCCATGGAATTATATAAATTGGCTATAGCAACATTTAAATCTAATAAATTTAATAATCTAATTAACCAACGATATCATTTTTTTATCCGATTTGATATTTAATTCGGTACTAATTTAAATAGTCAAAATCATAAAGTACTCCAATTAAATAGTATATCGCTTAATATAATCAACATTTAATAAATGAACTAATTAAATAATATAATTACATAAATTAATAAAAATTAAAATAGCAATTTTCTTACCTCCGTCTGTTTTTCTTCTCCCGCCAAAAAATTGCAATTTGTTGTGTGTGTTGTATGTGCATATGTTTGTGTGTGTATATTAAAAACAACAAACAAACTAAAATTAAAAAAAAAAAGGAAAAGAGGGAGTGAGGCGGTGGGAGTTGGGCCCCACCTCCACTCTCAATTCTCTCTCTCTCTACTTATATATATATTATTTTTAATATAATATTATTATTATTTTATTTATTTAATTAAATTTTTCTCAAAATACCATTTACGTCCTTCCTAATTTTCTTAATTAATATAAATTGTTCCAAAATATTATAATGAACTCCAATTTAATCATTCAAATGTTATTATATTTCAATTATGACCCATAATTTATTTACTAATTAATTAAATTTTATAAAAATTTATCAATTCATCCCTCAATTATATATTATTATTTTCGGGGCGTCACACGTATGGACTTGAGAGCCTAAAAGTTCACCTGGATTTTTCCCTAGTCTTTAGTGCCATGGATCGTTACTACACGACGACCCATGGTGACGGGCTTTCTTGATCAAGGTTGATCAATAATTATTAAATTAATTAGATTTAATTTATAATAGTGTTGGACACTAGCCCAAGTCTAGATGAAAGATGAACCTAAATAGTCACATACAAATCACCAAGAAGGGACGAGTAATTAATTAAGAACCAATTCCGTAAGTAATTGGATTACTTATATATGAGAGGGATCTATTTGATGGATAAGCCCAAAGATAAATTGATTAGATTAATTTATTGCCCTTATTATTTAATGAGTTGGACTTATTATTTAATAAAGGCTTTTTGGGTTCATATATTTAATTAGATTAAATATATGATGGATTATATTAATTGGGCTCATTATTTAAGTTGGTGGAAATGATTAAAAAAAGAAAATTATTAACTAACAAAATCATTTTTGAAAAATGTCATGTTAGTCATCCTTTATTTGGAATAAAGGATTATTAACTTATGGATGATTAAATGAACCTAGACATATTTTAATGCATCCATTCAAGGTATATATATGTATGTTAGTTATTTGAAATAACTAATGAATACATAAGAAAGAAAGAAAATAATTTCCTCTTCTCCCTATTCATTCCACTCTGTCGAACCCTCCCTCTTGTGCTCACTGGTGTCTTCTTCTCCTTAATTCTTTTCTAGTAAATTGAACTGAGGAATCCCACGTTCCGGTGTAGTGTGGACGCAACTTTAGAGGGTCTCTATGTTGAGGCCTTGGGTGAACGAATCAACGAAGGAGGCGAAATAAATCAAAAAAAGGTAATTCTTGATTTATGATTTTTGTTCCTCTTGTTTGTAATTATACCAATAGCCCATTAATTTTATTATCGTTTAATTTTATTAACTACATCGAACACCCGGGAACTCCAAGGGTACACCCCTCGGAATTTGTGGTTTCATTGCGATATCATTTTATTTTACACAATTTATTTTAATCGCTCCGCTTCCGTATTCCCGGGACGATCCAATCGCACCCCGTGGTGCCTTTAATATGCAGCATATTGCATGTCTTGATCCTCAGCTTCAGTCGCTGGTATCTTATTTCCCAATATCAGCATCCTCCTCTTTTCAAATAAGCTTTCTGTGAACTCAATACTTTTCCATGTCATGAAATTGAACAGGAATGATCCATTTTAACTTGTTCAAGAAGATTTTAAAAGGATACTTCACTTTGTCCATATTAGTGAGACAGACCCATAGTTCCTAAGCTCTCCTGATAGAAATATCATCCTCACTTTTGGCTGATACTAGTGGAGCTTCTTTTGAAGTAGTTTTGATTTTGTTGAAAGCTACCATGTCTAGCCTCTGCAGCTTCATAAAATGAAATGTTGAGTGAGACCCTTTCCTTGCAGTTTCTAAAGTTGTTGATACGAACTTTAACTCTAGAATATCGTCCCATTTTAAGTGAGGGTTGTTTTGCCATGAGTCGTTCATCCCACTAATCTACTTTGGAAGCTTTAAAATTTCCGGAAAGCCTTAGTGACATAGTATGAACTGAAGTTAGAGCTATAAAATCATACCATTCTCGGACATCTTCTAGTTTAGGCACTTCTAGCATTTAGACTCTGTTATATTTTCCAAATGCTTCAATTAAGGTCTTAGCTGAATTCACTCCTTTGTGAGAAATTAATTTTTTCTACATTCTCTGGTAGACCTGCCAAGTAGAAGAAGAAGTTATTAACTCATTAGTGTTAGCCATAGTGGTTTCAGCCATTGGCTTAAAGCTAATTTCTCCCTTTTTAACCCCAAAGGTGCTATGTTGACTTGAATCATCAGGAGTTTGTACTTCCTGTGATCCAATTGTTGTCGTTTTACTAGAATCTGGTGATGACCTCGTGCAAGTGGTACTTGAATCCGCCGCTACAGGTCAAGAGCCCTGTACTCTAAGGGCATGTTTAGGGTCATGCTCCCTCAATGGGCTTTGTGATCATTCTCATTTTTTATCCAATAAACAATAATTAACATACTTATATCAAATATAAATATGTTATACAAATAAGTACAATCCATGTATTTAACAATAGATATCCAATATCCAATACAAAAAATATAATTAAATGCAGAAAATAACATACTAATAATGTAGTTAAGAAATGGATATCAACCATACATCTAATGTACAATTTTTTTCTTTGTTTGTTTAGAATCCATTTTCAAATTAATTTAAGACACAATTTAATTTTAGAAAAATCCAATTTAACTAAAATTATAATTTTTCAAAATTAATAATTTCAGAAATATTGTAGAAATTAGAAAAATCCAATTTTCTGAAAAAAAATGGCACAAAACGGCTCAACCATTCGGAACAGTAGACGGCCGGTTGCTGCCAGGCATGCGCGTTGGGCACACTGCTCTACCGGCACGCACGCTTAAAGCCATTAAACATGCTTTCCAAAAGCAAATTAAACACGTTGTTTATGCTCAACACATAATAACATGTTAATCCTAAAGCCACAACACCGAATCGGGATATGATACCACTAAAAGAATCGGTACAATCCAGGAACGCAGCAAAAGCATGACGTAAGAAAATAATTAAAACAATTCAAAGGGGTGTTCCTTTTGAAATTTTCGGGCATTTGATGTTTGCTAAAAGCATAATAATCAACATATAAACATGCTAGACCAGTGGCTAAAGAATGACACAAAAAGCATAGAAACAAAAATGAAACTTTATCTTTTTGTTTCTATAGTTGAGCAGCAACGTGCATTGTTCCCTTTATATTCTCCCGTTCCGTTCACTTTTGGAGAGGAAAGAGAACAAATTTTGCAGCTTAGGTGCTAGTTATACATGATATGTATGTAGTCTTGTATATTACATACAATTGAATTCAAAATTCAACAACTACCAAGTTTGCCTGCAAGGCGACCTATATACACACATACATATAACCTTCAACCATGATGAAATAACCACTCCATTATCATCATTGGTGAGGAGTTTCAACTCCTTCTTAACTTGCTCCAACCTCCCTCAAATGGGTTTGGACTTCAAGTATGGACCGGACTTGATTTAATCAAATTAAATTAAGCCATAGACTTAGAGTGTCTAAACCATCTTAGAGAGCATAGGAAATATATTCATCATATACTGATAAGGGATAAATTCTTTCTTGAAATCCACCGTCCTCAATACATAATCTGACTACACTGGAAAAGGCTTATAATGACCACATCGAAGACACAGTCATCTCTCGTCAGATCTAAGATATAGCCATCATATGTATGCGACTGCCATGATTCCTCAAGTCTGAAGACTAATCCTGTACTATCGGAGCCAAGAATTCAAGTCATACCGACCAAGCCTCCAAGGCTTCCATGTGACGATTCCCACGAGTCAGTTCAATCAACTAACAATCTTGTCAACTAATCGACTAAAATTTTAAAGACATCCCATGTCTGTCACCAATGAAACACGACACTAATCAAATGAATGTAATACTTAGTGCAAGTCTATCTAGGACTCTCGATGCCCAGTCTCGAGGTCCTCGACTTTGGATTTTTCAGACCAACCTTCAGACGTTGGCTCATAGTTGTCATCCAATGCGCATCTCAACACATGGGTTATTCAATTGGTCTGTGGGCATTTATTGTGATGTTAAAACATCGTTCAACGTAAATAGTAAGCACAACAAATACGTAGTGCCACAGATGAATGCTTACTACATTCATTAAGATAATATCACATTCATAAAGATTATGAAATGATTCCCAAAACTGCCAATCCAATTAGCTTTCCGTTCACCATTTCTAATAATCAATTCATCCTCGTCTTGTGGTATGGTGAGCTTGGGAAGGTTATTGCAAACCTGTTTCGGCTCAAGGACCCTTTAAGTGTGGATTTCTTCCAACTTCCACTTCGAACTTTCAGCTTCTTTCAAAAACAGTCTTAAATTCCTTCTGTATTTCGCAAGATCTTTGATAAAAATTCCTGCAAAATTAGCACTCCTAAGAAGGTCTACAAATACTTCTTGTCCTTGAGAACATCCAAAAAAATTGAGAATTTTCTCCACAATATGTTCCTGTAACTCCATCCCTATTTCATCAATAAGAATCTAAGGATTCAATTTTATTGATTATGGTAGCAACTTTCTTTTCCAGAATGAACTAAACTTTCTCTATGGTATGCATCAAAAAATATCTCAAGATGTTTGATATAATCCTTCATAATTTTAGATGCAATCGTTATGTTGTCAATGTTGACGTAATTTAAAATAATCTTTAAAAAGATTATTCATTTTTTTTAAATATGTGGGGTGCATTAGCTAATTCCATTAGAAGCACATTCTAGATATATCGTCCATGTGGTGTGGAGAATACAGTAAATTATTTTTATTCACTCTCCATCTTAATATGATAAAATATAGATTTGCAATAGAATTTAGAAAACACTTTACACTTTTAATGAAATAAATTAAGTGTTCTCTGTTAGGAATGTAATAACTATCAAATTCTAATATTTTATTAACACCTTGATAACTAATTACCAACTTTAGTTTACCTCTTTTAATCTCACAATGATTTCTTATAAAAGAAACTAGGGCTATTGTAAGCAGATACTCTAGGCTTGATGAGTTTAAGCTTGATATTTTCCTTGATGAGTTCCTACATATCCTTCTTACCCTCCATGTTCATCTGGATAGACTTGTATGGAACATACTCGTACTTGCACTCTATTTTTTACTTTTAAAGTAGCTTCGATCTTGTTCTTATCCCACTATACCAGAGAGTTTTCACTAAAATTCCTATGGATGAGCCTCTTGACATTTTCGAGAGAAAACCTGCTTTCCTCGTTTATGTTTAGTGATTTTATCTCCAGTAATACTTCCTTGGTGTTCCTAATCTCTTCTTCAGATTCCTCATAGAAGCTATCGCTATCGATGAGTCCCTATTGATTGAAAGACAAAAGAGCTTTACCAAATTTTCTCTTATCCTGCATTTTCGAGTAAGTTAGTTTAAGCATCATAATCACAAACGTTTGTTGTGAAAATTTATGGGCATTATCCTGTTAAATACCTTTTCTCTTTGTAAAACTTGTATCTCACTATCACACCAATAGTAAATATCAACAGATTTTATGGTATCCTGTTCATATTTTGCAAAAGTTTGAATAAAATTATTACCCAACAAAATATCAGCACCTGTATCATAAGAGTAGATAGGAGGCGTTTTCACCCTACACCAAGGTGTTCCAAGTGCTCCTCCCATCATGATTTTTGCCTCTCATATTCTCTTATTGAGTATTAGAATTTTCTGTAAAAAAATCCCTTCCTCGAATAACGGGTAAGATTTCCATAGCTTCTCCAGAAAAAATTTATTTGTTGTGCAAATTTCTGAACCTGAATCAATATAAACTGCAAAATATTTTATGCTATATTGATCATATAATATACCAATCGATATATATAGACAAGGGATTGGTCATTCAATCCATCTGGTAACACTTTCAAGACTAAATTCCATACCATTACATTTTCTTCCCCATGGTTTATGATCTTCGAGGAATCTTAATTCCAAAGTCATACTCCCATTTTCTCGTCCTACAAGTAGAATTTCATGGCCTGTTATTTCTAATATGCCTTCATATCTAATAGGTTGTTGTAAATGATATAAGTCCTCACAAGATAAAAAGTTTCTTTCTTAGTGAGGCCAAATATAACTTGTATTTCTTTCCATCCTTCAGGGTACTTAAGTTTTACATTATCTATGCTAATCTCTTGAGTACTTAAAGCTTTTAACAACTTCTTATCCTTTCCTTTGTAGTCTGTAATCCTGTCTTCCAAAAAGAACATCTTGCTACTAAACTCAGTTTCAGAGCTACGTGTTCGGTCTAAAATTGGGTGATCTTTTATGACGATATCAACACCACCTATTCTAGGTATCCTAATTGGATCTGGTGTCATTACCTAAGCAAATTCGATTGAAAATTCTAGCTCAATATACTCTTTCCTAAAAAATAAATTAAAATGATGTGTGTTGGAAAGGGTAAAAGTTATTCTATAAGTTATAGAATGCGGTCTATTACCTTCTTTCATAAGGTTTTTTCCTCTTAAACTCCTAATATAGGTTAAGACTCTATTGAAATCTGAGTCTGCTAGGTTCTATGCAATTCTAGGATGAATATCAAACATTAATTTTCATCCACACAAATTTCTTATCATTGTTCCAACCATCTCTTAAGTTATTGATTCTTCTATCCATTATAGATTAATGTATTTGAGAATTCAATTCCTTCCTCAGAAGTTGCTTTTATTAGTACTTCAATAGTTCCTATGTGGATCCATTTCGTAGTAACAATAACTTCTTCTCTAAACTTACTTAATTCTTTAAGAATTTCTTCTTTAGAAATATGTTGCATTTCCATCACATTACTCGTAAGTTCCATGCAAATAGCAAACTCGCCTAAACTTACTTTATAGATTATGTAATGTTTCCTCTGGTTTAGACCTATCTGGTTGAGGACTTTCTCAATTCCTCGAATCCTAAATCCATCATATGGACTTAGGCTAGAATCTTGAACATGATTCTTTTCATAGTTTTGTTAGACACTGTTATCGTTGAAAAGAATGCTGACAAGCTTTCAGAGGTTTGAAACTATCTCCCTCGTTGCAGTTATTCTAACTCGGTTGAAAATCCATCTGAATCAATCTCTATTTCTTCCTCATAGACGCTTTCATTTAAAGGAGGGTCATCGAATTGGTATATAGGTACCAAATCCCCATAGTAAACTACATCTAGGATGTCATGCGTGGCTTCAAACTTCGTAGTTCACCCACGTTTCTACGGGTAGTCTGGAGATATATGTCCCTTTGCTTCGCATGTCCAACAGTTGTAGTCTTTGAAACTTTCATTAGCTCGCTGAAAGATCTCCTCGTAGGAGTTCTTCCGTGGATCTCATCTTTGTTCGTCTACATCCTTGAGATGAAGCCCTTGTTGGTCTGATCTTCTGTCTAAATTTGTATGATCTGACTTTTGATTTAGACCACCATGATCTTCGCTTGAAAGAGGTTCTATTGGAACTCCTAGGGTAGGAGTCATCGTTCTGCTTCTTCCTCTTCCTTGTCTCGCTTGATTTTCCTATCATTGTAGGAAAATCATTATTATCGCACTAGAGAGGAGTTTTTTTCATCTTACCTCTGAGTCTCTTCATATTTTTTTTGGATGGATACTTGATATCACCAACCCTTCAGTTTGCTTTAAGAATAGACATTCTCTTTGCTACTGAGTCAAGTTGTCCTTGCAAATATTCCTTAATTCAAGGCTAAAGAAAGCTTGTGTGTTTTCTCTAGCCTTCTTTGTTCTACTTCCTTGAAAGTATCTTTCTCTACTGAAGTGTATCTTAATAAGCCTTCCTAGTCATTCTGTCATTGTGCTTTTTGAATCTCCGGCAAGGAAGCCATCTTTTGGGGTATTATCCCATTAATTCTTCACAGAAGCCTCCAAGCTTAACTCCAATAATCTTATGAAGTTATCTTTTTTCGAGTTCTAGGGTTATTGTTGCTGTCTTCATAGCTGCAACCCATTCATCTATTAGTTTCTCGATATTTTGGAAGTCGATAACATCAGGTTGAGTATAGTTCCGTATGGATGCAAGAGTTGGAGCATACTCCTTGCCCAAAGTGTATTTTCAGGCACTCTCCTTGGATTTTGTCTTGGATTTTCTCTTAATCTTGTTCACACGAACGTCGGGGTGGTGTGGGTGTGGAAATATGTACTTTATCTCATTAGATGATCCTGTGGAGGATCATTGGAACTTGTACTTCCCTTCAACGGTAGTAGTGCTGAAGTGATTTCATTGGTTTGAACATTGACCAAGTCTACAATCCCAAGTTGGGAAAATGATTCAGTCAAATCTTGGAGATCAGATAGATTTACTCTCGTTACCTCCATTATTTGATGGATTTGATGGCTTCAAGGATCAAATCATCTCTTATCTTTAGCTTTGGAATTTTCATTGCATTTACCTTCCGATGTAGAAGAGATACAGGTCCAAGGGCATCCTTGATTCCCTCTTGTTTGGATCTGGATATTTTAGGGTTTTTTCTCTGGTTCTTCTTTAAATTTGTGACTTCAATCTTCAGATCTGTAAGATCCATGTATGGATTTAGAAGGATCTTAAGAATCTTGTCCACCTTTTGGCTCAAAGTTTCTATTTTTATAGGTATATGGATTAACCTATGTCCATAGTCTTAACTGTCTTTTGGATCTCTCTTAGATTTTGAGAGATTTTTAAGATATACAGTTCAAGTTCTTTTCAATCAGTTCCTTTAATCATAATTTTTTAGAACTGTATTGATGAAGGAATGTACCCGTTTCTTTTCTCCTGGTTGGGATTCTACCAGGACTTCGGTTGAGTGTAAGCGCCTCACCGAATTCTTAGTTAGTATCTAGTGAATTTGAAAATTCCTCATCCATTCATGTTCTTCTTCCACGTGAGAAGAGTCATTTCAATCCTATATGGACTGTTGTCATATTTTTTGAGAATTTCCTTTAGAAAATTCCTTCTTTGTATTTCTAGAATGTGGAAATATTACCTGTTGTCATCATAGCTCGAATTTTCGTTCGATTCCATACTTTTAAAAGTCTCCTCCGTTAGTGGTAAGAAATATCTGAATGTAATATAAACATATATTTTTTCAATAAATCTAGACTCTAATACCATTTCTTGGGGGAGCTCGGATGAACATTTTCATATGAGAATTGAAGGACTAACATGCACATTTTAAGTTAGAAAAGGGGTAAAATTGTCAAAGATCTTGTTAAAGAACTAAGACTATCAATTTTCTAGAAGTTGGGGGGATCAGCCTCAAACGAAACGAGGAAGCAGTCCAATCTATTCCATACGATCACTGATCGAATCGGGCTTTTTCATACTCCTCCAAATCAGCAACAGGCACTACGGATACTACTTTCATGGTGATCAGTTTTCACCTCCTTCCCCGCCCACCTCTATGTCAGACTACAAGCACAGAAGCTAAGGGCACGATTGCCCTACGGAGGAATGCCCTAGTTTCAGAGCAGAGGTGAAGAAGCTTTCATTCGAGAAGAGGAAGCATCAGGGATGGATGTAACTATTTTTTACAAAAGCTATTTAGAGCGATCCCGTAGATTAGAGAAAACAAGGAAATTTAGAAGACCAAATTGAATAAGTGATCAAGTATAGAAACTAAAATTATAATTGCCCCGTTATGATACCACTATAAGTTTTCAAAAAACTTGTATTCCGAAGGAATGTCCAGGATGTTTTGGTAAGAGTAGGAAAGTTTATTTTCCCTGCGAACTTTTTTAATTCTTGATTTTGATGCAGATACATCATCCTCCGTCAACCTTTCTTGCAACAAAAGAAACATTGATAGGTATGACGGAGGTCTATTTGATCATATGTCTATTGTCTAGTGAAGAGCAAGTTATCTTCAATGTGTAAAGTAAATTAGAAAATGATCATATATGATATCTTAAAATTTTCATCAAGTTGAAATAATAAATTGACCAAAAAAAAAAAAAAAAAGGTAACCACAGATTATAAAAATGAACATAACGCAGATGGCAACTGTACTTTACCCTATATATTATTCCAAATGTAATCATACAAGTAGACAATCTATTTGTTGGATAATACAATCTCATCCCTCATTATCCATCTCATGTATCCCGCCCACCTACATAAGGCCTTAATGTTCACTTAACGTATCAAATTCCTCCCTGCAACAAACAAACCAGTGACGTACATTATCATTTTATTCTTATTTTTACAATACATGTTTAACAATAAACTCTGTTCAATTTTGAAATGTACCGAGGTGCCTTACTACCTAAGCGTAGAAAGTGTTTTGGAAAATGATGCGGGAGAAGAAAAGCAAAACAAATAAAAAAGAAGTGTTCCAGTTCATTGAGGATGTGGAAGATTAACGTTGTCGCCAACAAGGTTTTCCTCTGGACCATGGCTGCAAAACCACAAATAAGCTAATTAATAATTAATACAACACTGCCAAAATCAAGCGAACGTGGAACATAGAAGCTTTCTATTTGCAGTGAAACGGGGTATCAGCAAAATACGACAAAATCTAGGTAACCTGAGGTAGCTTAAGGCAGACATCCTGTACAGACAGGTGAATACCAATACGTGCAACCCAATGGTGTAGAAAAATGCAAAGCTTCTTGCATACCTGCAAGAATTTGAATCATTAATTGTGAATAAGGCAAATAGTCAATTTACAGTTTTGAGTGCTATAAATATTTGATCATACGTTTATTTTGATAATATTTCAAGAAAAAAATCATTCACATGTTACATTAGTGACCCAGGTTTAACCATACATTGCATGGGGATGCTTGTCAGGAAACGTACAATCAACGACCTTGTATGAAATTCTCTATTGGAACGAATATGTCGGGTTGAAAATTTCTAGTTATGATGATACAAGACTAAGACTAGTCCTTTGACTTCAAACACCATTAATTAATTTGTCGTGCTTTGTTTTGTTCTCATATCAAATAATGCTCATAAAGGGAATATATATAACTGCAGCAATATTGTATATGAATGTTAAGGAGTGGCATTTGAATGATCCACCACCTATCTAACTAAATAGGCAAAATCTCCTATGCATTCCACTATTTTGTATAAGCCAAACATAGGATTTTCTAAATTCATATTGAGTCAAGTAATTTGATGGAATGACCTTATTTACATGGTGCTCATGAACGGAAAAAAAGTGTTTTTGAATTGATGGATTAGGATTTGGAGGAAGGATTTGGAAAAAGGATTTCAAATGACTCTATTTGAAAAGAATTTGAAATCCCATCCATTTTGATAATCCATATTTATCAAAAGATTCAAAACTAAGTTTAGAGTTAAAATGGAAGGATATGAAATCCTTTAAATTTAGAATTATCCAAACATATTCAAATATTAAGGAGATTTCAAATCCTTCAATCCAAATGTAAACCAAAAGGTCCCTCCACTTCCTTAAAGATTAAGGTTTTATGGCTTGTTGTAGGCTAACCATGATTCAGGATTCTTATATATAATTTAATAAAATAACGGTTGCTCTTGAAATCATAAGATTTGAAATCCCAAAATTAACCTTAAGGTAAACCTAAAGAATCACATATTTACATGGTGAAGTCTATCTCTAATATGGATTATCAATTCAAATATTAAGTTAATAAATGAATCAATAGTTATTAAATTGACGAGATCTTTGAAGTTAAATGTAATATTGGATCACACGTGATGCATGATTACATTAATTAGTGTAGTTGATTTAATGTATAGAAGTGATTAATTCAAGTAGACTAAGTTAACCGGATTAAGGTGACAATGTTCAATTTGAAGCCACCAAACTCAAGTAAGAAAACAAATTCAATTGATAAACACTTGTACTTATATTAATTTCCTAGATAAATTAATTCATTAATTGGAGCATCCAATTGTTTGGGATTGACAGATAAAACCAAATCTAAATCTAATTGTCAAAAAGTTCATACGAGGCAACTGGAAATTAAGACAGGACAATTAATGCAAGACAAGGGACTTTACTGCGAAGGGCACCCACTTTTACACTATGCAAGATGAAAAGTTCCGCTGATCTCAGCCATCACTCCCAAGTCCTTTAACCTTTTTGCTCTCTTTCTTTACAATTTCAATCATAGAACTTGAGGATAGAAAGTATGCCTACAAACTTTGATTGTGTCATAGACATCTGAATCTCAGACACATCTCATTCAAATTAGCATAGTTAGTTGATCACTTACTAATGCAATGATTATTGGCCGTCAATCAAGGTGCTAATATCGTCAAAAGAGCAACCTCAAACACTTTCAAATCAATCAATTCAAGGAGCTCATCGAGACACGATATCTAAAGGTATCTTAGCACATCATGCAAAAGGAGTGCTTAGGTATAAATTTTTAAACACTCCAATTTCCTCTAAACAACTTAATCAAAACGGCTATAGCATTTATCTGCGCGTAATCTTGCATGCACTGTACTTGTTGAAACTTTAAATTCTATGGCATTTTTCATCGGACATCTTATGGATGAAATTATTTGTGCAGAACAATGGTTCTTGGATTAGGTTGGCTAAGGTATGTGAGTTAATTTACAGTGAACTTGCAGCATAGAAAAGAATCTTTTACTTTGTAATAGTTGAAGTAATAAAAAATTGAGAAGCAACAGAGGATGCTTTTAGATCAAGTGAAGCTGGGCCATCCATACCCGATTGTGTCAAATGGCAAAGATTGAGAAGGAAATTAAAATCTTAGAGTAAATTATTTAATATCTTTGTGCATATGTCCTTGCGTGTCTATACATACAAACAGTTAAATATCTAATATTGATTTTAGTGAAGATGTTACTAAGGCCAATATCTTCCACAAGTACCAAAGCTCGATTATCTGGGTCCAGTTACTCTACCATCCATATTGATTGGCTCTCAGAAAGTTTCACCTAAATAAGTTAACCAAAAGAGTTATTTGGACCCTAAATCTCATCTCTTTCCTCTTACTTGCTGCTGCCCCTATCTCTGTGCAGTCTCTCTCTTCTCTAACTCTTTTCTTTCTTTCAGCAGCTTTGCTTTCTATATGTCTACATTGCCCCTGCGGTTGTTTTTCCTTCCAGACAAACTCTAGAACCTTAATCCCTGCCAATCCCACTTTTACTCTCCCTATCTCTGTGCAGTCTGTCTATTCTCTAACTCTTTTCTTTCTTTCAGCAACTTCGCTTTCTATATGTCTACATGACCCCTCGGTTGTTTGACTTGCAGATAAACTATAGAACCTTAATCCCTGTCAATCGCACTTTTACCTCTTCCTCTCTCAACACTTCACTAAAGTTGGTAGATCTAGCTCTGTTGACGTCCGCATTCAACTACTAAAGATGAAGGCATAATTTAACAAACAACATGTGTTCTTCAACAGCACCAGCTGTAGTTTCCCACTTCACTTTCTTGATATTTTATCCTCAAATTAAATCGTATCAGACTGCACATAAAAATTTCTTAGAGCTACTAGTCATTGCTCCAAACTCAAGTGCCAGTTTTTGATCCAAACAGCAAGCCGTAATATGAATCTATCAGTGCATTAACTACAGACTATAGACTATAGAATTAGGAAAAGTTCCTCTATAAGAACATTGCTATACTAAAAGAACAACAAGGATAGAAAGAGCAATGGCATTTGAGAAAGCAGAGTCGCATTAAATAAAGCCAAAGAATTGGGAAACATACTTGTTGCCAAGGAGAAACCGTCCACTGCTAAGGGTTATTTTGTCCCTCAACCCCAGTTCCTTGTACCTCTGATCTCTTTCCTATTTTTTTATAAACATTAGAAGATATAATAAACAAAAGTTCAGCTTGATTCTATATCTGTGAACTTTAAACAACAAACAAACTAAAAGTGCGGATACTCATGTCATGAAAGCTATGCAGCATAAGCCATAAAAATGTTGATAAGGAGACCAGGTAATTCTCTATCTTGGGGAACCAAAAATAATCCACACTACCTTGCCGTGATGTGCAAAAACAAATTTCAACAGGATACACAAAAACATCCAAACTGAAAGCATTACTTCAATTTGGAATTTATATGTGACATAATCTTAGGAGACCACTACTGCAATCTAGAATTACAGAGTTGAAATGTTATAATTCTTAAGAAGTTGTAAAGGACAGGAAAAACTATAGTCAAGTTCATGAACTAACTGCAGATTAAAATTGGAAAAACCTGTCAAAGGCCATGAGTTTATAAAAACTGATCACTGATAAAAAAAGAAACAATGAAAACAGGAGAAAGAAAATCCACCAAGGGAATAATCAAAAGAGAAAGAGAAGATCCACCTTCTTCGAAAATGCTGCAAATGGATTAATATCATCCTCGTATATTTTTTTATACTTCGATTCCACGTCAGAACTAAGCCCACTTTCCAGGTCTTCAGCATACTGAAAATGATGACATGGCTTATAGTTATTATGAGCATAAAGTGGAGACAAATTTAATGAACCATCTGCAACTATGCACCTTTTTTGATCCTCTTGATATTACTTTCTCAGAATTGTAATCCTGCACATAACGAATTTTTCCATAGAGTTTGACATTATCTGCTTTTGTTTTCTCGAGTTCAGTCGTCAGCATGCCAATCTTCTCGTTCAATTTTCTTATTTCCTGGCATAGTTTTAATTAGTTGATTGAACAAATAAAAAATTGATTAGAAACTGTATAGAATCACTGCAAAATGTCCTAGGGCTGCAAGAAAAACGAGGTTGCCGGGTCAGCAGGGTGGAGGTGGGGTTCAGACCTCTTCAGTCTCCCGCAAACGCGCCCGAAATCGATCCCGTTGATTGCAGATCACCTTAAGCATAGAGCTTTGGTCTAGATCGGAGGGAACACGCCTTTGTTCTGCACTCTGTCCCAGGAAATGTTAGCCACAACAGTTGAAATAAAAAGGCTGCATGCATAAAATACATAAGAAAATTGACATAATTGACAACTCTTTTGTTTTCGCAATAAACTTTTTGGTCTGATGCTGCATACAGAAAAAAAATGCTGGTCTAAAAAAATTAAAATAAACAAAGATTGCATAACAATACAAGTTCACTGGTTCTTTCTAGTTACAAATCCTAGGACACAAAAAGACATAAGACAGCAAACATTAATCAAGAACAGCATGCCAAACTTCTTGGCAATCAATTCCAATTAACTATTACATCATCTTTATGGATAATTTATGTAACTGCATTACTCGACCACTTAACTGACTTATGCAAGTATCAGTTAATGGCAAGGATGGAGATAATGATTTGCCATATTAAATAAGTTCGGATGGACCATATTGTTTTGGCAGGATTTCATTGTCCCTTGATAGAAACCAAATCTTATTTAATTGGCCCCATAATGTGATTTTCAGACACTATTTACACGTGAGTTACATTTATGCTTCCATTCATTTGGAAAGGCCTTGTTAAGAGTCAATACATAAGCCGCTGATTTTGCACACATCTTCTCTAGCACCCATCACACATCAGTGGAGATGAAGAGTCGAGCATGTGTAGAAGCCCGTGTTTTGCTCCTACTTGCCAAAATGCACTTAAAAGTTTTGGGGCCATTTGACAATTGCTGTCCAAGTATTGGTCTTGACATCTCTTCTGATATAGAAGTTAAGTATACAGCAAATTGAAATAACCCCAGAAAGTTGTTTCATGTTTGCTTCAAAGATACGAACAAACGCATAAACATCAAACACAAATAAAAGTGAAAGCCAATACACTGAACATCTCTCTAACTTGATGCTCCTGCACGAGTTTTTTTATTTGTACTTTATTTTGCAGAAGAGGAAGTGAGAGAGATCAGCAACCATCATGGGTCTTTCTGTAAGGCATCACCTTTGCTCAACTAATGCTTTTTCTTATCAGTTTCTTCCTTCAACTCCAGGATCTAAACAAAGCATTCGCTTTATTCACTATTCCCTCCGTTCATCTGGTTCCATGGTTTCTAATATTACTGTAAATAGTCATAGTATATCACATACCCTAAGAAATACACCATGGAGAGGTTTGTCATTTCATGTTTCTCAATGCAAGAACCATTAGATTAGTTGGCTACAGAATATTGCACTTCAAGTCACTGCAGACAAGACATTGATACAAAATAATCGGCAGGTGTTGGGCCAAAGGAATAGACCTGTTGCTCTAAAGTTCTAGTATTTTACGTGTTACCAAATTAAGATTTCAAACTTGGCATCGTAACGTAGGAACAATTTTCAGGCAACATATACTGTTGAATGTGAGCTATAGAAGCCACCAGAAAGGGAACATAATAGAAGCATACGAGCATTTACACGTTTACAGAAAGCAAGCATATAATGGATATGAGCAAAGTTTGATGCATTGCAGTTTCAGCATATCGAGATCAGCAAATGCAAAAGGAACCAAGAGTGACACAGAATTTACCTCGACTTGGTTTGTGCCTCCGGACTCCGAAAGGTCCCAGTCATCAAAAAAACTGCCCTTTTTCTCATTGGAACTGTAACCCTGCATTTTAAATTTAATTAAAATTATTAATGGAGAGGACAAATCTTTTTACATCAACAAAGGACATTTAGATTGCTAAAAGTTTGGCCTAAACCTCAATCCATATATAAGCAACAGCAAAATAAAAGATTAGATCAAATTTTCAATAGATAAACAGCATATGCAAGCAGTTACCAAAACCAGCCATCATATCAGGAAGAAAACAAGGGGAAAGGAAAAAAGTAAAGTAACCTTTAGGATATCATCTTCAAGTTTCTGGATAAGCCTCTGCTGTTCATTGATCTGTTCTGCTAGTTCTCTGATCTTAACTTCCGCTGCTTCCAGCAAAGATGACTTTTCAGCAATTTTGACCTGAGAGCAATAGAAATACACTGTTTACCCCACTACATACTTTAAAAGAAAAAGATCTAAATGGCACAATTTTCATGTCTTATGACATAATTAGCTGCAATACTAGAGTTTGCATCCCATAGTTACGATCATTTAAGAGTCATTAGCAATGAGGAATAATGTGCTCAAGGAAAATCAGCTGCTGCACAGAATCATACCTTGAATTGTGTCAGTTCATGCTCCATTTTCCGGTTTTTGTCAAGAAGTAATGACTCCATTTTGCTCATCTCTTCTCCACTTGTAGCTGCTTCCCAATCCTCAGCTTCAATTGAATTATAGCCGACAGCCTATGAAAATTAAAATGGTTTGCTAAACAGGAGGAGATAGAGCAGTGTAGGTGATACTTTCAAACAATTTCTTAAAGGAAAGTGTTTACTAGCTAAGTCTATTGACATAAGGATTTTTTCAGCAACCAACAGATCTTTTTCCACCTAGTGTTTCTGTCAGGAAATCTGTTTTTGTAATGAGAATCCGCGCTAAGGATAAAAGTCCAGAAGGATCAATTTTTAAGGATGTAAAGGTTTACAGTGAGAATGTGGAGTAGTTCATAAACTAGCTGAAATTCAATGTTAATCATAACCGTATGAACATCAGACCGTAGACACTAACTTTTACACCTGACAAGATAGACAATATCAGTCTACATCTGGAAAGGCTAAAAATTGGATATCTGATACTTTTAGATGGATTAGAATAAAAAAGCTATGATAAGTGGCTTTCTGAATTTATTTATAGACTCATATGAAATGGGATGAGGAAAATTGTGTCGCTTGCTGATTATATAAACCGAGAATACAACTTGAATTATTTAGCAGCAGAAACAGAGTTTTCCATTTATCGAAATAAAACTCAGCGTATATTGAAAAATCCATTCTCATGGTTCCCATATAAACTCAAGGTCCTTAGATTTTGATTGCTAAATTTGGTTCTTCAAAAAGTGAAATCTTATAAACGTCTATCCAGAAATTCTTTTGCCTGTATTTCTGTCTTCACACCTTAGTCAATCACATACAAGATAGCTAATGTGAGTCTTTCACGGAAGTAGGGAGTTCATCACCTGCAAAATTTTTAATTTCTTTCGCAAATCATCAACGAGTTTTTCAGTTGGTCTCGCCTGAAGCTCTTTCTTCAACTCCTCAAGCTCAAGCTCCTGTGCGTTTAAACCAAACTAAATATTAGAAAAAGCTAATACAAGGGGAATTCAATTTATGCCTTCGCAAAGGCAATCTAAAGAGAACAAGACTGTCAACCAGACTCTACTCAATTAATTGAAGTATGCTGAAAAAGATGAATGAGCAGGGGTCATTCATGAAGATACATTCCTACACTGTAGCATGAGCAATTCAGCTAACATGCTAAGAACTAATTATATGTAGAGAAGCAGCCCATTTTGGAGCTAAAACGTTTTATGCCAACGAAGAATCATGTAAAAACTAATGGTTCTACGCAAGACATACTAGATTCTGGGACAGTGTCCCTGAACTTAAGCAGGGCATCTAGGTTGATCATAAACCTAATGTAAAGGGACCGAATAATTCAGCTTGGACATTGTTGAATAAACAAAAAATGAATCATATGGTTCACTTTGAATTTTGACATTCAGGCAATCACTGCTGATTCTAGTTCTTAACTAGTATAATGAAATTGAATTTCCCAATATGAGCTGCAAATTAAATGATGTTGGCACACCTGACAACACAAAGGACCTCCAAAGTTAGATTTATCTTGACAATCAGACTAGCACAAGTCTTAACTGAAACTCAGTAGTATGAGAAATGACAGAAAATTTGGGAAGCTTCCTGAAGTATTTCATCTAGTTCATGGAAGGAGAAAATCAGCAAATCTTTGAAGAGAAGAAATTTCACTTGCTTGTCTAACTCCTAAGTACTTTTCGTGTTTCTAGGTTAAACAACATGTATTTAATAGTTGTAAATGACTTCTCTGGTTCTCAATGTATTTCTAACTATTTGTAAATTTATTATTGTTGTTTTATACAAGTAGCACCCCCTTGATCCCCTCCAAAAGAAATTCATAAATAAAAACCAAAAGAATTACCTTTTCATTGAGCAAAGTCTTCAACTTCTTCAGCTCATTCAAATGATATTCCCGCTCATTTGATAATGTTGTCTCGATATTGTGAAGTTCCATATTCAATTCAGATATAATCTTTTCCTTCGCACTAAGAGAATTCTCAAGCATGGTATTTGCATCCGCATTATCACTACAGAAAGGCAGCCAAAAATTTAAATCAAGTACATAACCTGAAAGCAGGACAGCTCCATGACCTAGGGGAGAAAGAGTAGTAAATGCAGAAAGGAGACAAGTACCAAAATTGAATTCATGTTCCCTTCTGTTCATATCGATATAGATTATTTCACTTATCAGTTTTTCCAGATTATACTAGTACCCGAAAAGGGTCTTCTTTTGCTAAAGAAAAAGGGTCCTTCTGATTTCACTTGTTTGAGTTGGAGGTCAAATGAGAAGAGGTATCTCCCAATTGCAAGCTGTTTTGAATACCTCATGTGGCAATTCCAGCCACAAGTTGGCCACGAGTTTTACAAATACATATGTAAGGTCCCATATGTTATGAGTCTTCTTCAAGATAGGAACAAGCTCGAGATTCACACAAATTATGGCTGAATTTTACAATAGGATGCATCATCCAGCTTCTCCTTGCAAAAAGAGTGAAGTATGGGCTCCACCAGTCAGAAATACTATAATCATACAAATAATAGTTTACCAAACTATTACCACCGCAAAGAAATATACGGGTATACATCTTATGCATTATGGTGATTCCTTCAGATCAGCAGTCACAAACACACAGAATATTAAAAATGAGAAACTCCTCAGCGCATGAGATAAACGTAGAGCAATACCTTTTCTTGTGTCCACTTTCTTCGTTAGCTGATTGTAGCTGAGACTGCAAAAGACCCTGAAGGTAATAGAATAGTTAATTAAAAACATTTAGATTTGAAGCTTAGAATATCCAAACAGGCACACTATAGGAGAATATATTTCGTCATCAGCAGGCAAGTTCAAGCCCAATCTTTACATAATCAATCAACCTCAATGAAACACTCATATTTCCTTTCTGATAGTACGCAAATAACATCGCATTTCCTAAATGGAACTCTCTTGCCAAAAGTACATTCTCATTAAAATGTATAGGGACACCAAAGCACAAACTTGTAAACCTACCTAAAAGTTACGTTTTCTACTCTAAGTAAAACTCAAGTCCCCTAGGGGACAACCCAATGGATTGACCTCCAGATTTCCTACTAGAGGTCTTGAGTTCGAACAAAGGTGGGTGCACGTTTAAAAAAAACATAATCTATGTAAAACTCCATGTCAGTTCAATATGGAACTGAGGGAGTATGCGATCTAGTTCCCGGAAATTATATGGTGCCTGAGGTCAGATTTTAAAACAGCTTGGTTTTATTTTCAAGATATTCAATTTTTCTACAAGGGTGATTACCAAAGGCAGACAAAGAAACTGCAAAGGAAACCCAGCCTTGAATGCAATTAGCGTGTGAAAGCCATCTGACACCATGAAAAAAGTATTCAGAGAGTACGTGGAAGGCAAATTTATAGCTGGTAAGTCCTGAATCTCTAAAACGTGTTGGTACAAGGAAGCAACATGCAGAAGGATTATCAGAGAGATAAGGTTAATATGTGAAGTTCCAAAGTTGATTTCATCTGCCAAAAGGTACATCAGTTTTATGTGCCTTCATGCAATGAAATCAGGATATCAGGATTGCATTGATAAACTAAACACTAACGTTCTTATTTAATTTGCTTTTATAATAAGCTCATCTTTCTTCACAGTCCACTATTGCCAAGATGTATTGGATGAATAATCTTAGCGTTAAATACATTAAATATAAGTTGATCCATTGTAATTGATGATGCAACTAAATTCCTGAAGAGTCATCCCACATTAGATAGTAGAATTCTTCTACTCGACAGAGGGCTAAGGAAGTGCAGGAAACCCAGTATTTTTTCGGAACCACGTTGTTTGGACAGAAAATTCTAACTTGGCTGCCAGTTATATGACCAGTGTGGAACATCACAAACAAGTTCAAAACTGAAATTTCTTAACAAATGGTAAAAAAGACATCACACGGATTCACAATTTGTTAGCTGGAAAATCACCATAAGGCTTAACCAATCCGAAACCCAACTTGCTCAATAGTTCTAATGTTATAGGAAGATTAATGTGGCTTAACATTCAAGGTTCAAAGATTTCAGTATGTACACTAAGTCAATGGCCTTTTTGATAGAAAAATATCAGTGTTTTTCTTAATTAATGGTGCCACAAACTGCAAAATAACAAGTTTAAAAACCTTTCTTAATTAATGGTCCTTTTTCCTAGAGGAGAAGAATATGAATCTTGTCAGAGTATACAACTAAGAGACAACCACTGAACTCCAATTAAAAACCTGACTTGTGCATGGCTAAAGGCAAACTCTACAGATCCTCACAGGATCAGACACACGAG